>NC_056523.1:221636687-221641286 GCF_019175285.1 Sceloporus undulatus
GGCCTCGATCGTGATCGAGGCCAAAGTTCTCATTCCCAGGACCCGGGGTTTTTAAAAAGAAACGGCATTTGCGCCGATTTCAAAAGACCCGCGCTAGGGGCCATTTACCACGGAACGGGTGTGCAAGCTCCGGATTCGCTTGTGTGAGATTCGGGGTGAGTAGGAACTTCACGTGATTGAATCGGTTTCAAAACCGATTTTTTTTGTAATGTGAATGAGCCCTTAGACCTCTATGCCACACTGGATAACTGAATGCATTTTAAAGGGAAAAAAATCACCCTTTGGGATAGAAAAAAAATATTTCAGAATACTGTGGAAAGGGTGGCGGGGGGAAGTCTTGAAAAAGAGGACAAATTTCATAACTGGGACTGTGGAACATTTAAAGCCAACCTTTTGACACCGAAGGAGAAGAAGAAGTTGCCTAGTGAGACGAAGAGAGCTAAAGGGGAACCACAGGATTTTAACACGCCAAGGAAAAATGATCAAACGCTGCTGAGTTACCAAACTGAAGAGTTTCCTCATCTGTACGGAGTCTTCCTGATAAGTAATGTTTGCTTTTCATTTGATTTTCAAATAAAATCTTGACTAGGAAAATTAACATGAGAATGCTCCTGATAAGCTTAATTTGATTTAGGAAACTTTATTTTAAAAAGGTCCAGTCTCCACCACACGAAGTGCTGCCTGGGAGGAAAAACTTTGCCTGTATTTTGTATGTGGTCGTCTACTAGGACAAGCTTGATGGGAAACTTTCAGGTCTGCCGTCAAAATGTTGTATCGTTTTTTCTTTTTTAAAACTAGAATCCAGGGATCTACCAACTGGATCCTGATGGAAAAGGTATATGTTTGGAATGGAAGAATTTTGAGCCCAGGAATTGTATGTGAAGTATAAGAAATGAATGGGGCTCACAGTTCTTCCATTCCAAACCCTGCCTTCCCTCTCCTCTCACAAAATCCTGCTTCCACACAGTGTGAAAAGCAGAGGAGAGGTTGAAATGTGCTCTATAGATAATGATTATGTGTGTGTATGTGGGTTATTCCAGATGCTGCAGAGCCTGCAGTGTTGTTGACTTGGTCAGAGGCAACCTTGCTGTTGCCACTGTCTCCCCAACACGTCATCCTCTTGTACTGCATTGCTCATCACCATAGGTCTCAATCTGAGGATGAGTGGTCTCACGAGAGAGCAGTCTTGCTGATAGTCTGGTTCCTAGGGGTTCATCCCAGCATGAGAGACCATCTCCCAGGCACTTTGTCCACAGCACCTTGTTCAGAGGAAGACTTTTCATTTGGGATCTGGTCAGCTCTGGGAGTCCTGCATGGATGCTTCAACCAGACATGCTCCATAGAGTAGTTTTAATGGAGCTTTGACTCACCCTGTCTAAGGGGAGGGTTGGTTCTGGTTCTGCAGGAGATTAAGCATCTTCAACTTTGGAACTTGCAGTTGACCATTGGCTTTAGAAGTAGGAACTTTCTGGGACCACAAGAGACATACCACCTGATTTATTTATTTTTACTACAGAGGGCCACACTGTTGAGATTATCACACACAGACGGGATAAGGACAGGATCGCTCCCCTGTCCTTATCCTGTCTTTGACAGTGATCCTGCAAAAGGCTTTCAGATCGCAGCGCTAGTGTCCCATCACTGAAGCGACATTGCATTAATGCAAACTCCCATTAATGCAAAATGCCAGACGATACTGCTTCAATTATGGGACAATGACTGGATCTGCACAACCTTGTTTGAAAGTCTTTCGTGTGATCGTGGTCAATCGTGCTTTTTGGATGGGATGATGATGAGATAAGTGTGACAGCATATGAAAATCTTCTTGCTATTGCGCTATAAGAATGGGAATAGGATAGGAGAAGCATGTTTTGTCTCCATCTGATAATCTCCTGTGTTATTGCACTTATCATTGTGGGCAACCAGAACCAACTCTGTGTCACTCCCAGTCATATTTTGGGCTGTTGTGTGTGTGTGTGTGTGCGCGCGCGCGCACGCTCAGGATGAGCAAATATCATAGTCACAAAGGAGAACAAGACACCACAAAACGTAGGACATTCAAGAAAAAAGTAGGACATTACAAAATAAAAGCTTAAGATTCTAATAGAAATATAAATTCATTTCACATGGTTTATTTAGAGCTATCTCACATGTACACTCATCCCTCCATATTTGTGGCTTTGATATTTTGTGGCTTTGATTATTCATGGATTTGATTAATATGTTCTCTCTAGGAATATCTAGGTCCTCCAATGCAACTCCATGGTCAATTTTAACCAAAAGTTGCACTGAATGACCTAGAGATTCCTAGAGAGAATACTCTACTAGGCATTTGTAGCTCCTCCGGTTCAGTTGAACACAGAGTCGCACTGGAGGACTTAGAGATTACCAGAGTGGTGTTTTTTGTTATTTGTGGTTTTTCCATATTCACGGGGGTCTTGTGCCCCTAACCCTAGGGAATATGGAGGGACAAGTGTACTGTATTTTGTTATGTACTCAACCATAGTCTTCTGATGAATTTATCTTTGTTAAAATGCCTTGTTGGCTTGCAATATACTTACAGAACTCTGAGCAAAACAAATCCTTAAAACTGTATTTTATGAGTAACAAACACTTGACTGAATAATAATAATAATAATAATAATAATAATGTTTTATTTATAGACCGCTATTCCGCAATGATCATAGTACAGTAAAAGTTGCAATACAAAATTAGCCCCTACCCACCCCCTCACTCCCTCCAGGCTAGATGATGACAGTTGGCCGTGGAGGGAGGGCTCTGTCTCTTCAGGGCAGGTCCGATGGTGTTGGACCCGCCCCCTCACTCCCTCTGAATCTGCCTTTAAATTATTACTTTTATTTGTAGTTTTCCCATTTGCTCTCTCATCTCTCCTACTTCTTCTCAACCCAAATTGCACACTTTTGTCCCCCTCTCCTTAGCGCCACTTATGTTTCAACAACCCAGATCCTCCTTTCCTTTCCACATCTCCATCAGAAAACACACACACATAAACAAAACTACCACATGGTCAGCTGCATTCTCCTCATACCTTCCCTTCTCCCTATATGCTGGAATTCTGTTGCTCAACAGTTTTCCTGTAATCATTAGGACGCATTGTTGCAGGCTAAAAAACTAACAAGCCCTTTGCTGCAGCAGCGGCACTAATAAATCTGTTGAGTTACCTCTTGCTTACCTGCTGAGGCATGGGATGACAAAAGGACAGATTTTATGTGGCATCATCACTGGGGGGAGTGTGGTGTGTGTGTGGGGGGGGGAAGAGAGTGAGAGAGGACGGTACCAGGTGACACCCTAAGGGGGAGGTGACATCACTTCTCAAATACCTACCTTTTGGTAGAAATGGGCTGTGGCATTCATCTGTATATCTTTAAAATGCTTTAAGAGATGGTGGGAGTGGGGTGAAGCTCAGTGGAAGGAGACAGGAGAGGTCCCAGAATTTTTGAAAATTAAAATTTCAAAATTATATTTTTTTTAAAAAAATTGACCTTTTTGGAAATTTTTAAATTATTTAATTTTTTTCTTTAAAAACATCATATTTTAACCAAATCTTCACTACACACACACCTTTAGGTTCTGCATATGCTATTGTAATTTGAAGGTGTAATTTTAATTTTGCTAATGGTTTTATGTCACAACGATTGGCATTACATCCAGTGGTATATGGAAGTTATGATTTACGAGTAACCTTAGTGCAAACATTACTAAGGATTCTGTATGGTGTGAAATGGGAGGAGGTCAATGGAAGGGGGGGTGACACTATGAGTTACCAGACTGGGTGACACCAACCCTAGGGACATCACTGGTTTTATGGCTCAAAATAAAAGACATTTTGGAATTCCTCCTGCACCCTCAGACATAGAAATTAAATGTAGGACGGGGAAAAGGAGGACCTCTGGTCACTCTGGTGTGTGTGTGCATTGCTGTCATAGGATGTGAGACCCCTTGAAAATTGCATTTTAAAGTATTCTAAAGGTGATTTATTGGGCAGCGGTGTGTGTGTGTTAGATGATTCTTCTGCAAAGACTCCCTGGGCGGCATGTGGCTACAGGTTGCAACCATTGGGCCTAATTTCCTGTTGCAAATTGTCTCCTGCTAACCTAGGTGGAAGAAACTGTTACCAGGCCCAGGCACTTTGGATAGGGTTGCCATAAGGCAGGACCTCCAAACCGGGACAAATGTAGGGCCACATTTTCAAATGTAGGACACGTTTTAAAAAATGGAGGACACATTAAAAAATTGATAATTTTTTTAAAATGTTAATATAAATGCATGTTTCTTAGGCATGCTCAAAATGGAGGACATTTTGGCATTATTCCTAGACAGAAGGCTGAAATGTACTTCTCTTTCTGGCCAACCCCCACCCTCCCAATTCTACAAGAACATTTCCCACTCCCAAGCAGGCATAGCATTTGCAATATCGCAGGCAGTCCCTTGTGCCATTGCAAACTACATTTCCCACTCCCAAGCAGGCATAGCATTTGCAAGATCGCAGGCAGTCCCTTGTGCCATTGCAAACTACATTTCCCACTCCCAAGCAGGCATAGCATTTGCAAGATCACAGGCAGCCCCTTGTGCCATTG
>NC_056523.1:221641386-221661747 GCF_019175285.1 Sceloporus undulatus
CCAAGCCTTCTTAGCAATTCCCCCTTCCTCCTTTTCCTTGCCCCCTCAAACCCCCCCAAACCCCTCACCCCCTCTTTTTCCCAGGTATGTCTCAACTTAGGAGGGATTTATGGGACAGATCCAAAGCCTTTTTTCTTTTCTAATGGGGGCAAAGCCTTGAGAAGCCCTGGACCCCTGAGAAGAAGAGGAGGGGGGCTTAGAGAGAGGAAGAAAGAGAAAAAGAAGATGAGGAGGGGGAAGAAAGGAAGAAAAAGGAGAGGAGGAAGAGGAGGAGAAGAAAAAAATGGAATAACAAGAAGAAGAGAAGGAGGGGAAAGAGAAAGAGGGGAAGCAGCTTGCCTGAGTGTAAATTCCTCCCTGCTTGGATGTTGGAGTATGCCCAAATAAGGAAGTAGAAGGCTGGCCAATAGGGCAGGGCAGTGTAGCAGACCCCGCCCCTGCTGGTTTCAGTCGTCCTGCTGCTGCTCCAGCCATGCTGCACAGGCAGCACTCTATAGAAGGCAGGCAGCAGCCCTGGGAGCTCAGAGTTGGGCAGCCACCGGGCAATGGGGGTGGGGGCGGGACGGGACGGGACCGGGCACGACCCCCAGGGGGCGGGAAAGTCCCGCCCACCGCCGTGAAATGGCAACCCTAACTTTGGAGTGTCTTGTGCAACCCATGCTGTTTGCATAAGAACTACAAAGAGTGCCCTGGAATAAATGTCACGTGGCTCTCCTCTTTGGCAGTGTGACTCTGTCAAGCTACCTATCATTCATTCTCCATAAGCATCCAGATCTATAATTTAATAGTTTGAAACATACTTCATGAAAAGAGTTAAAGACTTGATATAATACATAAATAATATCTTGGCTAATACTATCTTGGAGCTTTTGCTAGCTGTCCTTTCTCAAGGGAGGTCAGTTCCTGGATTCTTTTCCTACTTGAACTTCCACAGCCCAGCCATTATTATGCAAGAGCAGAAGTACCCACTTCTCTTGGTTTACAAACCCATTAAACTCTCTGTCTATTTCTCCTCTGCTTCTCTTTTATTTTGGTATCTCATTCCAGTGCTGTCTCTGCGTATGCATAGCTTTAAGATAGCACTGAAGCCTATTGTTGGCTACATCCATACTGCAGAAATAATCTGGTTTCACACCTCTTTACCTGCCCTGGCTCAATGCTATGAAAGGCTGGGAATTGTAGTTTGTTGTGGGCCCCAGAGCACAACAAACTACATTTCCCAGAATTTTCAAACCAGATTATTTCTGTAGTGTGGATGCACTTGCAGTGTGACATTAGGTCATTCCTTGGCAAGATTTGTTCAGAGGGGGGGATTGCCTTTGCCCCTCTCTAAGGCTGAGAGTGTGTGACTTGCCTAAGGTCACCCAGTAGCCAAGCAGGGATTTGAACCCTGGTTTCCAGTGTCATAGTCCAATGCCCAAAACAATACACCACGCTGGCTTTAAACACATTTTAATTAGTTAAATTAATTAATACATTTTAAAGCCAAAGTTAGCCTCAAGGTGCACAACTCTACTATTTGTGCTGAGTTTGAGGCTTCTAGTAGGTTTCTCAGTCATGGAGCTATGCTGCATGTAGATGAACGCATGCATTTTTATTATTAAATTTTTTCTCAAACAATTAACCAAGTTGGTCTGTTACAGCATTATTGGAAATTTAATCAAAAAGGTCACCATTGGAGCTGAAGCTATGTACTATTAGAAGGAGAGGAATATTTACATTATTCTTGCATTAAACTTGCAATGTTGTGTTTGATTTATTTATGGTATGCACGTTTGTACACCTACATGCATATATTATCGAGAATTCTTTTTCCAATAATTTATTTACAATTTATTTACAAATTAACATAATTTATTCTATCAAGTATATAGGAATAAGATGAAATTAGGAGGAAATTATATATTTTGAAATTCTATTATAATTGCTTTATTTTAAAGCTATAATACTATACCGTTGTAGTAGAGGACTCCAGTCGCTAGGTAGTTCCTATCCTCCTCCTAGTCAAACTCTGGGAAAGTTTCATACAAGTTACTTTTCCAAGCTCTCCTCCTTCCCATCTTATGGCTAAAGTACTGATTAGGTGAAAGGGGGCTGGTGTGGAATCCTTTATTGTCATCCTCTGGCAAAAGTTGTATATATTTAACCTCCTCCTCTGAAATCTCTGGAAAAACATCAGACTTGACCCACCTGTTTCAAAACAAAGCAGTTTGACCACACTATCTTGACATTTGATTGGAGTCTTTATGTGCAACCTTCTATAATTTGCTGCTATTGAACATGACTACAGAGGACCTCTGACTATGCCCACTGAAGACCAATGAAACACCATTGAATCCTTTCAGATAAACAGACATGGACTGGTGGCGTGCAGCTCCTGGAATAATCGTCCTGTTGGTTAAACTTACAGGGACATCCCTGTTTTTTGTTTTCAGTGAGTATTGGGGAATTTTTAGTTTGAGTGTCTGTCTTGAAATTGATCTCATTTAATATCTGTTCTCTTTTCATTGTCATATAGGGGCTCGACAGACTGCCCCAAAATGGTGAGCTGGAGGCACCCGTTTTTGCTCCTGAGGAAGCCCACAGCAACCAAACCGTGTGAATTCCCTCTGCACCAAAAAGAATCCGCTAAAAGCAGGTTCTTCTTGGTGCACACAATGGATGCCATGAGTGTGCCATTGGCACACTGTTGTATGTTGATGACACAAGTGTGGTGTCATGACGTGCGGATGCTGCACCACGCTTGTGTCATCATGGCTGCCCCCATGTGGATGGGGCCGCACCATGATGGTGCTGCCGCCACGCACTAGGGCTCGGGACCATGTGGTTGCTACGCAATCCCGAGCCCTAATTTTGACCTGAGGCCGCTGCAAACCGGTGGTCTGTACCGGGCCTTAGTAGAGATTCTTTAGTTTTATAATAAGAATTTATCATCTGTACATCTGACACACACACAAAAGCCAACATGAAGAAATACTAAAGGTTTCAGATCCCATGGGCTTGTAAACCTGTTTAGTTTCTATGGCCTTAATGCAATTGTCTATTTCAAATAGAGTAAACCGAGTGGATCAATAGAAACCTGGTAAATTAACACTTCTCTCTGTTTGCCTGCTGGGTTTGTTTGTAATGTGATAAGGCTCTAAGACATGGAAAACAGAACTAAACAATTTGATTTAGATGTGTTAAGAGTCTTATCTCATTACAAACGAACCTGTCAGGCGAACAGAGAGAAGCACATTCTATGCATGACGCCGAAGCACTTTTGTTCTCTCCCAGTTGTAAAAGCATGGGAGAGGGTGGTAAAAGTGTCCCTTTTGCCAAACGGATTTTTCCATCTTGCAAAAGGAACACTTTCACAACTCTCTCCCATGCCTTTACACCTGGAAGAGAACAAAAGTGTTATGATGTCATGCAGAGAGAGAAAGATAAAATGCATTTTTCTCCATTTGCCTGCTGGGTTTATTTGTAATGCAATAAGGCTCTTAATCACGAGGCTATAAACACCAACAATAATATGACTGGTGATTATATACTGTGTTTCCTGAATGCATTTAAAGGTTTTATACATCCTTTTAACATAGATGATTATTATTATAGCAATATTGGAAATGAGGCAGAGACAGAGAGACAGTGGTTTGCTTAAGGCTACTTAGGGCTTGTATAGACAGGCCATATGTAGGATTCCCCCCTGTCTTCATGGAAACCTGTCCACATGATGCAGGGCCAAATCCATGATTTGAATACAGGCTGTTTTCATGACAGAAGGCCAGTTCCACACTAAATCCACCCTATCCTTATCTTAAACAGATTTTTAAAAACCTCTCATCTTTTGCTTCAGATTTTATAGGAAAATCCAGAGCAATCCATAGCAATGTCAGGTGGCTGTTTACACATGTGCCCCATTGTGTCACCTGGCACTGTTGCTGCTGGCACAAGTCATTCCATCTGAGGTTACAATGAGGTGCCCATCCAATATGATTGACAATTTGCCACTTCACACTGTAGTGTGGAGGTAATGGGGAAATCCAGAGCAGTTTGGGGGGCATAATATTATAGAAACAGTCTGGAGTATTCTGGCTGGTGTAGATGATCCCTCAGTGTTCAGAGGTGTAAACTGCCTAAATCTATTTGTTAGCCCAAGTTAGAGCAGACCCATTGAATCAATCAGATTTTGATAAATGTTGATACAGACAATGGACCCTTGGTATCTGCTGGGGTTCGGTTCCAGGGCTTCCCGTGGATACCAAAATGTATGGATGCTCAAGTCCTATTATATACAGTGACACAGTAAAACAGTGTCCCTTAGATAAAATGGCAACTATAAAACTATAAAACCAGCAGGATACATGTCTTCTTGGGCATCAGTTTCAAGAGGAGAAGATCCGAGTGACCAACATACAGTCAACTTGGCAACATGTAGTTACATGTAATCTTTTTTATTTGGATTGCATTTTTATATATGGTTTGTGTATTATAAAATAAATTTACAGAAATCTGTACTGTACTGTATTTTCGCAGCAACTTGAAAAAATCCATATCAAAAACCATTGAAAATGTTCTTGTTTTCAGTTCCACACACCTTCCCCAGAGGGAATATCAGTTTCATTTATGAGGAGAACTGGACAGGTAACTGCAGCAACAAGATTTCTGAGCTTGGTGAACTATTGAATGGCTTTTCTTTCTTTCCTTCCTTCCTTCCTTCCTTCCTTCCTTCCTTCTTTCCTTTTTCTTTCTTTCTTTCTTTTTGCTGAGAGGAAGCCATGTTACTGTACTGTACTGAAATTTTCTCACATTTGGGGTGTCCAGATTCTTGAATGTTGAAAAAGACCTCCCTTCTCAGCAACAAAACATGTATCTAGGGAGATTAGTACACAGTTTAAAAAATTGATCGCTGCCAAATCCAATTCAAATTTGGGATACATCCAAGTACTATTGCACATGTTTTTGCTGCTGCTGGCACCAAACAAATGCATCCCGGGTAACATCTGGCTAGAATCTGAGTCCAGTTGGTCGATTTGCAAAGCCAGGAAGCTCCCGGCTTTGAAAAGAGGCCAGCTGAACTCAGATTCTAGCCGGATGTTACTTGGGATGCACCCGCCTGGCAGCATTGGCAGAAAAAATCCATTCAATAAAACCTGGATGTATCCCAAATTTGAATTGAATTCGGCAGCAGTAAATAGTTTTTTTTAAAGCCACGTGATAATCTCCTTAGGCCACATCCGCACTGTAGAAATAGTCCAGTTTGACATCACTTTAACTGCCATGGCTCCATGTTGTGGAACTGAGTAGAGCTCTGGTGCCACAACAAACTACAATTCCCAGGATTCCATAGCATTATTTCTGCAGTGAAGATGTGGTCTTAGAAAAATGTTTGTACTTTTTTGTGTTTTTTTCGGGCTATGTGGCCATGTTCCAGAAAAGTTTCTTCCTGACGTTTCACCACTATCTGTGGCTGGCATCTTCAGAGAATGTTTGCCTGGGAAGGACTTGGGTATAGATGCTGGCAAAACATCAGGAAGAAACTTTTCTAGAACATGGCCACATAGCCCGAAAAAAACCACAAAAAACTACGGATGTCGGCCATGAAAGCCTTTGACTTTACGTTTGTCTGTACGCTTAAATTGCCCTAATTTGCTGCCACTTTTCATTTATTTTTATCTATGATTAAGAATATATTTTCTCTAATTAGCTCGGAACATTCATGTCACTTAATGCAGAAGCATTATCTTTATGGTTGCTTCTAGACTAAGGGTGTATCCACACTGCAGATATAAAGCAGCTTGACAGAGAGCACCAGAGCTCTTTGATAGATCAGGCTGAATACCTCACCAAAATACATATCCTAGGGTTCTGCATGACGGAGCCATGACAGTTAAAGTAGTGTCAAACTGCTTTTATTTCTGCAGTGTGGCAATAGGCCAGGTTAGTTGTCTGGTAGATCCATTTAAACCAGTATTAAAAATTAGTCATGACAGGTTTCATTTATTTCACTGGGAGGTAAGTGCAACTCACTTAGGAGATTAGTGCACAGCTAAAAAACGTGACTTACCGCTGCCAATTTCAATTTGAATTCGGGATCCATCTGGATTTTATCGCATGCATTTTGCAGCTGCTGTCGCTGGCCAAGTGCAGCTTGGATTCTATCAGGAATTCACCTGGGCTGTACCCGGCAGGCGGTTTTGGTGTCAAAATGCATCCCGAATTCGAACTGAAACCAGCAGTGGTAAGCTGTGTTTTTTTAGCTGTGCACTAATTTTCTATTTCTGAATTCAACCTAATGTGTTTTAGTAAATCTTGACCCAAACTGCTATTTTCTACCTACGTATGTAAACTGAAGAATATGCAACATAGTCACACTGAAAACCATACTGTGCTGATGTAGTTATTAAAGTCTGTTGCAGTGCCACAGTGAAACTTTTCAAGGTAGAGAACAGATGCCAAAGATATATTAATTTACAGTGTTGCACACTACAGAAGGCCTTCATGAAGGGATGACTACTTTTCCTGCAAGAGCCACATCTGCAAGCGCCGTGAAAGGTAATGCTCTTTCATATTAGAAAAGTAGAAAACAGAAAGTCAATGATATTATTGTAAAAATGAATGGTTTAGAGTCTGTTTCTTTGCAAAGAAAGAATTCCTATGATGCTTTTCATAATACCCAGTTAATTTATAATGTGCAGGTTGCACAGATAGAAATCATGCTCAGAGAGAGAGAGAGAGAGAGAGAGAGAGAGAGAGAGAGAGCGGGGAGGGGATGCACAGTGAGACATTTGCATCCAAGCTAAATCACTGTAGCACCGCATATTTTTTCTGTCTGTAGCATCTGTAGTTAGTAGCTTTCTATGGCAGACAGCTCTTCTAATTCAAGATGATCTACCTATGTTAGCAGGCTTGACAAACAATGAGGATAAACAAGATGCACTCCTTAGTAACAGAATTCAAAGACATAGCCATGTGAGTCTGTAAAATCAGTATGCAAAGATATCTTGTAGCACCTTTAGACAAACTGGAAGAAAGAGGTTGGCAGCATGAGCTTTCATAGACTTCAGTCTGCTCCTAAGATGCATTAGAATCATAGAGTTGGAAGAGACTGCACGGGCCATCCAGTCCAACCCCCTGCCATGCAGGAAATCCAAATCAAAGCATCCCCAACAGATGGCCATCCAGCCTCTGCTTAAAGACCTCCAAGGAAGGAGACTCCACTACACTCCGAGGGAGTGTGTTCCACTGTCGAACAGCCCTTACTGTCAGGAAGTTCTTCCTAATGTTGAGGTGAAATCACTTTTCCTGTAGCTTGCATCCATTGTTCCGAGTCCTGTTCTCTGGAGCAGCAGAAAACAAGCTTGCTCCCTCCTCAATATGACATCCTTTCAAATATTTAAACAGGGCTATTGTATCACCTCTTAACCTTCTCTTCTCCAGGCTAAACATCCCCAGCTCCCTAAGGCGTTCCTCATAGGGCATGGTTTCCAGACCTTTCACCATTTTAGTCGCCCTCCTTTGGACACGCTCCACTTTCTCAATGTCCTTTTTGAATTGTGGCGCCCAGAACTGGACACAGTATTCCAGGTGGGGCCTGACCAGAGCAGAATATAGTGGCACTATTACTTCCCTTGATCTAGACACTATACTTCTATTGATGCAGACTAAAATCACATTGGCCTTGTTAGCTGCCGCATCGCACTGTTGATTCATGTTCAACTTGTGGTCTACTTGGACTCCTAGATCCCTTTCATATGTTGTCTCCTTAAGCCAGATGTCCCCCATCCTATATCTGTGCATTTCATTTTTTTTTGCCCTAAGTGCAGTACCTTACATTTCTCCCTGTTGAAGTTCATTCTATTAGCTGTGGCCCAGCTTTCTAGTCTATTCAGGTCATTTTGAATTTTGATCCTGTCCTCTGGGGTATTAGCTATTCCCCCTAATTTGGTGTCATCTGCAAATTTGATAAGTATGCTCCCAATTCTGTCATCCAGGTCATTGATAAAGATGTTGAATAGCACTGGGCCCAGGACAAAGCCCTGTGGGACCCCACTGGTCACTTCTCTCCAGGATGAAAAGGTGCCATTGTTGAGCACCCTTTGGGTTCGTCCGGTCAACCAGTTACATATCCACTTAACAGTTGCTTTGTCTAGCCCACATTTTACAAGCTTGTTTGCAAGAATGTCATGGGGAACGTTGTCAAAGGCCTTACTGAAATCAAGCATTCCCAGCTGGTAATTTTATCAAAGAAAGAGATTAGATTTGTCTGGCATGACTTGTTTCTCTGAAACCCATGTTGACTTTTTGTGATTATGGCATTGCTTTCTAGATGTTCACAGATTCTCTGTTTAATGATCTGCTCTAGAATCTTTCCTGGTATTGATGTCAGACTAACTGGACGAAAATTGTTGGGATCCTCTTTCTTCCCCTTTTTGAAGATGGGGACAACGTTTGCCCTCCTCCAGTCTGCTGGGACTTCTCCTGTTCTCCAGGAGTTTTCAAAGATTATTGCCAATGTCTCCGATATTACATTTGCCAGTTCTTTTAATACCCTTGGATGTAGCTCATCTGGTCCTGGAGACTTAAATTCATTTAGGTTAAACAGGTATTCCTGTACTATCTGTTTACTTATTTTGTACTGAAATTCCCCTATTCTGTCCTCTGCTTCATTATCCTCAGGTTGAGTTCCCTTTGCCTTTTCTGAGAAGACTGAGGCAAAGAAAGTGTTGAGTAATTCTGCCTTTTTTCTGTCTTCTGTTAGCATTTTGCCATCTTCTCCACAGAGTGGTCCTACCATTTCCTTCTTCTTCCTTTTGCTGCGGACATATCCAAAAAAGGCCTTTTTGTTGTTCTTAACCTCTCTAGTAAGCCTGAGTTCATTCTGCGCTTTAGCTTTTCTGACCTTATCTCTACACATGCTAGCTATTTCTTTGAATTCCTCTTTGGTGATTTCCCCATTTTTCCATTTCTTATACATGTTCCTTTTAAAAATTTAGCTGAGCTGAAAGTTCCTTGGTCATCCATCCTGGGTTCTTGCGACACCTCCCATTTTTCTTTCTCACTGGAACTGTTTTAATTTGTGCCTTCAGTATCTCCTTTTTGAGAAACTCCCATCCATCTTGAACTCCCTTCTCTTTTAGCATTCCTGACCATGGGATCCAGTATTTCTCTAAGTTTACTGAAATCCGCTCTCCTGAAGTCTAGAATGTGTGTCTGACTATGCCTGGCTTCTCCTTTCCACTGTATAACAACCTCCAGGAGAACATGGTCACTTCCACCTAAGGATCCCACCACTTGCACTTCATTAACCAAGTCATCCTTTTTGGTTAGGATCAGATCTAACTTTGGCCCAACTTTCTAGTCTATTCAGATCATTTTGAATGTTGATCCTGTCCTCTGGAGTATTAGCTATTCCTCCTAATTTGGTGTCATCTGCAAATCTGATAAGTATACTCCCAATTCTGTCATTGATAAAGATGTTGAATAACACTGGGCCCAGGACAGAGCCCTGTGGGACTCCACTGGTCACTTCCCTCCAGTATGAAAAGGAGCCATTGTTGAGCACCCTTTGGGTTCGGCCGGTCAACCAATTACAGATCCATTTAACAGTTACTTTGTCTAGCCCACCTTTTACAAGCTTGTTTGCAAGAATGTCATGGGAAACCTTGTCAAAGGCCTTACTGACATCAAGATATACTATATCCACAGCATTCCCTTCATCTACCAAGCTGGTAATTTTATTGACCAAATGCATCTGAGAAAATAGACTGAATGAACTATACAGGCTGCCCCTTTACTGTCCGGATTGGAAAAAACGGCTCCTTTTTGTGCCCTCGAAGGGGTGCCATAGCTTCCAGTGTGCAGCACGATGTTGCCCTTTTGGCGCTGCACCATTTGGACACAGCACCAGCCATGTTGTGTAGACCAGCACATGCCAAAATGGCACCCTGGCAGTGGGGTCATGGTGTCCAGTGTGCGGACGCTGCACTGTGGCTTCGCCCACAGGCCAGCACTGAAGACTATGAAACCTCATGTTGCTAACTTCTTCCTTTCAGTTAGTCTCAAAGGTTCTACAAGATCTCCTTAGGAATAGTAGTCCTGTCACCTCATGTTAAACCACATCTATATTTATTACTCTGGTGAACCCATAGGCTGTTTGCTCATACTCAACCTCCTGTGCATTCAGACTTGGGCATGGTTTCTCTCCACAATTCTAGCATTCATTGAACAGTTAAGTGAATGCAAGACATACGTTAAGAATCCATTGCCAGTGTTCACACCTTGATACCAGTACACCTGCTTATTCCTCATCTCCCAGTAGTCAGTATTAGTGCAAAAAAGGGTGTTGAGCTTTATGCAAACATGCTCTTTCACTTGTTGTTGTCATTAATTGCCTTGAAATCTACTTTGACCCATGGCAACCTTATGAATGAGAGACTTCCAGGTTACCCTATCCTCAACTGCTCTGCTCAGGTCTTGCAGACTCAGGACTGAGTCTTCCTTGATTAAGTCTATCAGTTTGGTTATGTGGGCTTCCTCTCTTCCTACTTCCTTCTACAATTCCAAGCATTATTGTCTTTTCTACTGATTTGTGATTTTCATGATATGGTCAGAGTACAACGGACTCAGTTATTGATCTTGGCTTTGAGGGAGAGTTCAGGCTTGAACTGTTCTAGGACCCATTTGTTTGTCTTTTTAGCCATCGATAGTACAGTCGGCCCTTCCCTCGTATGGGGATCCATTCTGGAACCACCACCCCTGCATAAGGGAAATACCGCGTATGTTCAAGCCCCATTGAAAACAATAGGGCCTGTGCTTATTCTGGCATCCAGCTTCAGCATAAGCTGAAAGCCACATCTGACGTGAGTGCACTGTATCTGCAGAATTCTTCTCCAATACATCTCAAATGAGTTTATTTTCTTTCTTTGCTGCTCAGTTCTCACATACATACAAAGTGCTGGGAACTACAATGGTATGAAAGAATTAGCTTTAGGAGTATATTTTTGCGCTTCAGGATCTTGTCTAGTTCTTTCATAATTGTCCTTCCCAGTCCTAGCCTTCTGATTTCTTCACTGCAGTCTCCATTCTGTTAAGTGACTGATCCTTCAGATGTTTTGGACTTCAGCTCCCAGAATTCCTGACAAATTCCTGGCAAAGTTGGCTGGGACTTCTGGGATCTGAAGTCCAAAAAAAGGAGGAATCACTGATCCAAGATATAGTAAATATTTAACTATTTCAATTACCTCCATGGTCATTACTTTTGTTTGCTTTATAACTATTTCAATTACCTCCATGGTCATTACTTTTGTTTGCTTTATGTTCAACACTATGCTTGCCTTAGCACTTTCTTTCGCAAATGTGCGAAGTAATTAGTAATGGTTCCAAGTCTTTGCTATTTTCTGCCCATAGTACGGTGTCATCTACATATCTTAGATGAGTGATATTCCTTCCTCCAATCTTCACTCCTTCTTTCCCCATGTCTAATATGTATTTGTGGTACAGTCAGTGTATAATGACTGGGATATAATTGGTGTATGATAACCAGGGGCAATCAGGGTTCCCCATTAAGTGGAAGAGCCAACATGGATAGAACTGGATGCAGGTCAAATCCATTACACACCAACACTGAACAGACAGAGATTGGAGTAGGCTGCTTTGACATGGCTTTGTCCAAAGGATAATAAATAATAATAAAATAAATAATAAAACTTTTATTTATATCCCGCTTTTCTGTTACAAAACAATCAAAGCGGCTCACAACATATTAAAATCCATATTTACAAAATTATGTCCCAAATTCCCCATTCGCTATCTTTCAGCTGTTCATTTAACACATTTCCTAATTTTATTTTTACACTGCCCTGAGATCTTGGAATATAAATTTTTTAATAATGCAAAAGTGTCATTTAATTGATGCACTGATGTATTATAGTGGTATAACCTGCATTTTAAAAAAATCTAAAATGAAAGAAAGGACGATAAATGGAGACTTTTTAGTTCCATTATGTCTCAGAAGTAAAAATAAACTCACTCAAGGGTGGGAATAAAATATTGCAGCTGGGAGTGGAAATTGTCAGATACCTTTTGGATACTTTTGAAAAACGTCAATAAACACCTGTCACATTTTTCTTGTCTGGAAGAGCCCTAATACTTTTAAAAATACACAGCTGAATGCACTGGATAAATCTATTTAGCCCCTGGTGGAAATATTTTGCTGACTATTAAAATGTCCCTCCTGCCATAAGCAAAATTTTGTGCATACTCTGCAGCTCATGAGACAAAAAATGCTTGGCTATGGTGCAGGGCTTGGCATTGAGGAAGTAGTATCAAGTCTCCAAAGATGAGGTTTGAATGAAGCAAAAAATAACTATATTTGTTTGACACAGATCCCCCCTTCATTCTCCTCAAAGCTGGAATTCTACTTATCAGTACTCTGGTTCTTAGGTATTCTTTTATCTCTTTGCAACCTCCTGCAGCCCAGATTCCTCTGAAGCCTCCAAAATGGGAAAGATACAGAGGGAGTTATTACTGGTTTTCTGAAGACATAGATGTGTGGCTCAACAGCCGAATGAAATGCCAGAAACATAATTCAGACCTAGTGATCATCACTGACAGAAAAGAACTGGTGAGGCTGCGGCCACTTTTATGCGAACGGATCACACACACTGGAGTGCATACACACTGAAAAAAATTGTTTCCCCTGAGAGAAGGACTTGAATGAATGCATCTGCAGACATTGGAGATTACCGCATGAGGATGCTTTTTCACTGTAATCACACAATTTCTGTAATGCAATCGAACCAATAATTCTATTAAGCCTCTTATTTCTGTATTACCTTTCCATAGCACTACAGCCTTTGGTTTAAAACAAATGTTTCTGGATTCTGTATTCCACACTGCGCATACAAACCCCAGTCTCCATTCCCTTTTCTTCCTGTTTATGCACATGCATGTCGGGTTTTTTGTTGTTGTTGTTTGTTTTTTCTTGCCAGTATGAGACTAGGAAGCTACTCATGAGATTCTTTGCCCAACTCATTTCTGCCCATTCATGAATTGTGCTTTTTATAAAAAAATGTTTTGTAGATAGCCATTTTTTTTACTTTTAACAAACCAACTAAATGTTGCCCAAGTACTTACAAGAGGCAATTTGAAGCTTGCACAGAAATAAGCAAACACATTCCAGAAATCAACAATACCAGCCTTCTTCTTCACTGACCCAGGAGGTCCATGGTGTAACAGAAGCAGGGAAAATGGTTACTGACATGCCCACTTGCACAACCACACAGTAACAATACTGTTGCGGTAAAGCAATCTGCACCTGTGTGATCACGTGAATGAAGAGGCATTGTTGCTTTTTCATGGTTATCTATTGTTAATGCAAAATTGCACAATAATAATGGCATAACAATCGACCGTAAATGGATAAGTGATGATGTAATGTGAGAAGGGGAGGAATCATTTGTTGCAAATCCACTACAGTTCCACAACTAGTGCCATGTGTGGCAATCTCTTTAGACAAAAGACAGTCTACATGTTTGGGCATGTAAAGTGATGCACCCCCTGACCTGACCAACTATAATTAATTACACATTATAGAGAGAAGAGAGCACTATGTATTACTGCTGCTCAGTCCCATTATTTTTCTGTTCTTGCCAGGAATTTATTTATAATAAAACAACAACAATGGATTATTTCATTGGACTGGTATATACAGGAGATGGAGATACATGGCTGTGGTTTGATGACACCGAATACAAGAGGACTCTGTAAGTTTCATTTTCTATTTCACTGGTCTTTGTAAGCATGGGTAAGCCTCAATCCCAGAATCCCCTGGGCAGCTTTCTGGCTGGTTGGGAGATTTTGTGAGCTGCAGTTGAAAAAAAAATGTGTTTTCCAAACTGACTTCAGTTTAGGAAGTTGTTTTTTCCAGGTTAGAATCACACCATCTCTCCATCCAGTTCAATATAAACTCCTCTGACTGACAACAACTGTCTAAGGTCTCAGTTGGGCTCAGCACCTGCCACTGTTGTTGTGTGTCTTTATGTGATTTCCAACTTATGGTAACCCTGAAGTGAATCTATCATGAGGTTTTCTTGAAAGTTTCTTCAGAGGGGGTTTACCATTGCCTTCTCTTGAAGCTGAGAGACTGTGACCTGCCCGAAGTCAACTAGTGGGTTTACATGGCCACTGCAGGATTTGAATCCTGATCTCCAGAGTCCTAGTCCAACACTCAACTGACCATGTCATGCTGGCACACCAGCACCTGCTACCTGGTCTTTAAAAAACGGCAACATTGGAAGATGCCAGCAGTTGAATGTGGTGCCTCTGCATACAAAGCATGTGCTGTACCACTGAAGTTGTGGCCATTCCCCAACTGGGTGGGATGTGCCAATTTGCACATGGCATGATACATTAGGGTTCATGTGGGTGCATTTCCCTCCATGGCCAAGATCCTGTGTCAGGAAATGTATTGTAATGTTCTACACAGGGATAACTGTGATACCTCTTCCTCCAGATCTCAACTTTTACCTGTTGGACCCCCATTCCATGGGCATTTAATGGCTAGTGTGGGGGTCTCAGAAAAGAATCTTGCTATATTTCTGTATCCAGATACAGAACACTGGCATGGCCACAGGGAGCCCTGGTGATGTAGTGGTTAAATGCCTGTACTGCAGCCACAAGGTTGTGAATGTAATCCCAGGTGGGGCTCCAAGGTCCACTCAGCCTTGCATCTTTCCATAGATTACTAAAATGAGTACCCAGCATGTTGGGGGCAATTGGCTTACACATTGTAAACTGCTTAGGGAGTGCTTAGTTCACTGATAAGTGGTATAGAAACGTACTTGCTATATTGCTATACAGCTGGCCCTTCTTATACACTGATTTTTTTATACACGGATTCAAGCATCCATGGTTTGAAAATATTTTTAAAAAGTATACATTTCAAATATCAAACCTTGATTTTCCATTTTTTATAAGAGACACCATTTTGCTATGTCATTATATTTAATGGGACTTGAGCATACACAGATTTTGTTATCCACAGGGGATCTTGGAACCAAACCCCAGCGTATAACAAGGGTCCACTGTATTGCTATATCGTCCACCAGGACCTCCAGGCTCCTCTAACTTATGCAACTGTCTGTCACTAACAGGATACCAGCCCATGTTTTATTAGAAACAATCTGTATCTGCTCTTCCCTGCTCAGAAAGATAGTAATGGAAGACAGTCATGTTTTGACAAACACACATCTTACACCATTTAAGTGATAGTCCATTTTGAAGTCAAGAAAGACCATTAACAGGAAATTTGCTTTGCAACTGACTATTTTGGGCAGCGAGACATGGGGATTTGACTTTCTACCAAACCAGTTGCTGATCATGTCCTTAATTTAAGATTGCTCATCATCATTTGCTGTAGTTGCTTTTCTTCATTGCTTTGTTTCCCTCTTGGTTGTTTCATAGCTTTACGCTTAATCCAAATGGAATGGAAAATGAGTGTGCGACGGTCAGGGCAGGAGAAGTGCGTCCAACATCATGCTATCAAAAAAGCCGCTGGATCTGTGAGAAGAACTGATATTCAGTTGGATCCAAAGAATCCAATGCAATGACATTAAGGAAGCGACCAACTAAGGACCTGAATTCTTGATTATTAAAAAGAGCATATCTTATCATAGTGTTACTCTTGTCAACTATCTATTATATTTGGGTTTTTTTTAGTATTTATTTTATTAATATCTCTAATTTAAAAAAACAAAAACGTAATAGCATTGACAACAACAACAATAAAGGTAACATAAAGCATATCTACACTCAACAAATAAGAGGGCAGATGCCACATGCTTGTATAACAAAATCTACACCTACATAATATAATGTAACATAGCAAATAACAAATGATTTTCTTCCCAATATTATTTTTGTTGCTATTGTTGTATATGACTTATCTTAGAGAATAAGGAATATTAATTAAACTAGGATGGTTATAGAGGACTGAAAGTATAGATGTATTGGTTTAGATAGAATATATCTTTAGATAAATGGAAGCGTATTAAATAACAAATTCCATATGTGAATTTACAATGTGTATGTTTGAAAGTATGTGTAGGCAAAATGAGATTTTAAAATAGGATGACTAATTGAATCTTTCAGATTGAGATAAGTCATATAAATGGACAATAACAACTATCTATTATCATATTTGACTTGCTGTCACCCATTGTCAACCTTACCTATATCACATGCTTGTTGTGAGGATAAAATGGGAAGCCAACATGATATAGTGCAGTGATGACAAACCTTTTCTGGACCGAGTGCCCAAACTAAAAGGCGTTCCAACACCGGCTGTTACCCAGTTCTGGGGGGTGGGATTTCCGGGGTGGGAAATCTTCTGTGCTCCCACTTTTCGAACTGCTTCTAAAATGCCCCAGTTTTTCCTCTCCTCACTTACTTCAGTTGCTACAGACTGAATTCAAAGTGCAAACCTTCAGCAGTGGAGAGAGGAGAGAAGGAGGCCTCATAGCTCCATCTCATGATGTACCCATTCACAGCTGTCACGGAATGAACTTGACAACATTTCTGGTGGTAGGCAGTTTCTGGTTGGGAAACATTATGACTTAGGAGACCTTTTATTTTATTTTATTATTTTATTTTATTTTATTTCTCTGCCACCGTTCTCCCAAAAATTCTCCCCTGGAGAATTGTTGCAAGTTGTTTGTCCTGAGCTGGTTGATTGATTAAGTGTTGTTGGGGATGACAGAAATGCAATTCAGCTGACACTCAAGATACGTGCTTTTGTATGGAAGGAGGGTCAAGAACTTCTCAGGTTTCTTTGATGTTGTTGTGGCTGTGTGCTTTCAAGTTGTTTCCAACTTATGACAACCCTAAGGCAAATGTATCATGGGATGTCTTGGCAAGATTTGTTCAGAGGAGGTTTGCCCTGAGGCTGAGAGTATGTGACTTGCCCAAGGTCATCCAGTGGGTTTCATGGCTGAGCTGGGAATCGAACTCTGGTCTCCTGTTTCATAGTCCAACATTCAAATCACTAAGCCATGCTGGCTGACTGTCATTTCAGCCTACACTGACCTTCCTTCTTATCCAGACTGTTGTTCATCTGCTGTTTCCCTTGATCCTCTGGAGGAGATGATGTCTTGGCTTTGGCCTAAGAGCAGAAGGTGTATGTGTCTCTTCAGCCTAGCTATTAAACTAGAACTACAATTGCTTGCATGCCCAGATGCAAAAAGATATGGGGTCCTTAACCTTTTGTAGAAAAAGGAATTTTGGCAAGTGCAGCTTCCTGTGCAAACCTGAAATGTTAACCAAATTGCAAGATGCCTGGGAGGGCACCCGCAATCAATATTTAATAGGGGAATTTTATTAGCTCAATTACAGTAGTTGAGAGGGCTTGGGCAACTAAAAAACTGGAATCAAGCCTGTGTATATGTCAGAATCCACCTTCAGTCAGGCATTCAGGGTGTATTCTGCCATGAGGTTTGTATAGATAGATATATAGATAGAGAGATAGAGAGATAGAGAGATAGACAGACAGACAGACAGATAGATAGGGAGATAAATAGATAAATAGAAAAACAGATAGATAGATAGATAGATAGATAGAGAGAGAGAGAGAGAGAGAGAGAGAGAGAGAGAGAGACAGTCACTTTGAGAATAGGGGGGATGCCGCCATGAGGACTAAGCCGGATGGTCACGTAGTGCATGGCAGGCAGTTTTATGAGGGGTTGTTGGGAATCTGAAACCAAAGATGCATACCGCCTTAGATCTCTACTTGGTAGAAGAGCCAGGTACCAAATGGCCAAAAAAAAAACCCTCCTTTCCCCCTTCAGACCAAAGGGAGAAATTCTACATCAAAGGCTGAAACGTAGGGAACCAACTCAAAGGGAGGGGTTTGGGGAATTGTAAGGTTCTGCCTCTATTTGGAACTCCTCAGTTTCAACAAAAACGTGGCAGGAATACTTCCACTCAAGTCCTTACAATAAACTTTCTGATCTACCTGAAGTTTGTCGTGGATTTTTGGTCAGAGTAATCCCAAGTCTCACAGTATATTGGTTCCGAGAAACAAAATAAAACGAAACAGTGGAAGTCCAAATGTAATTTTATTTATGAATCAGAGGGAATCAGACTGTTCACACAAAGACACTCAGTCGTGCACACATCCAAGAACTAACAATATAAAAGGTGGTAGCAGATAGTGACTGAAGGGATTGCAGAGGTGATACTGTATTGATTACAGAAGTGGGGCTCCAATGGGGGGACATTGTGAAATGAAATGGCTTGCAACTGTCTGTGGATAGTGGTCAGCAATGCTGAGGAATCAAGTGAGATACTGACAAAGTCTGTCTGAAAAATGAGACTAAATTGGAGTTGACTGAGTAAGCATATTTATAGGACAAAACATATTCTGGGGCAAATTTGGGGATTAAAATGAAGTTTCCAAGAAAGATGCATGAGAAGGGAACTTGTAAATGGTCGGACAATCAGGGCAAATGTCTCTAGACAATGAAGTATTGCTTTCAGAGGGAAGTATTCATGGACTTAGATTCACTTGTAAGCACAAGGTTTATCACTCACCATCACTCCTATTAATGAAGGGTTATACATATTCCAATCTTGATCAATCCATCCTGGCTATGTGCTTTTCTGCTTCTGTTATGTTGAGCTTCCCAGATCTTGAAATATGGTCATGGATCTAAATATGGCATGTCTAGTCTCCTGCAGCCCTCTTAGCTACATGCCTCAAACATCCCTTTTGATATCAACTTGATATGGAAAAAGAGGATAGGTGCAGGGGTCCAGACCTTCGGGTAACATTTAAAGCAAGTTGTCTTTTTTTAAACATTAGCTCTACTTTTAATAATATAATTATGCAAACAGCATATCTTATGAAAGTTCATATATGTTACCAGCAGTGACATTTTAACTTTGGTTTGATTCAGCATTTTCCAACTGTGTGCATAAACATATTAATTTCACATCCTACAATGACTGTGTTTTGCTAAGACATAAAACTATAACTAAAAATATTCTAGATAAGTAAAGTGATCTGTGAAATTACACTTTCCCCCCCTTGTGCACCAGGAACTGAACAAAATGTTCTGTCATGGGGCTGAAAAAAAGGATGTTCTGCTTCTGGTGGTGGGGAGAAGTGGATATTGTGGTTTTATTGCATCATTCATCTATAGAACAACATCATCTTCTTCCTATCAGTGGTTGCTCATCTATCATTTCTGAACTACAAGAAATTCCAGGAATGCTGCAGGTTTCATTTCCTTTGGATAAGAGAGTGCTATAAATGGATGGCAGTTTTCTAATGTTTTATGTGCAGAGCCTAGTGGAAGTAAATATGTGCCTTCAACAGACAGTCTAATGATGATTCCACCTTAGAATTTAGGACTGCATGCCAAAAATTATTTGGTTTCAGCTCAGTTTGATATTGCCCATTCACAGAACATGGAACAGTGACTTTTCTAAGTTTTGCATATTCCAGCAAACATCCAGAACAACTGAATAAATTATTTTTGTATAACTTTTGACTACCTACCAGAAGGCTGTGAGAATAGAAATAGGTAGTTTCTGAATCATTTGATAGCTTCTGTGCCACTGAGATGGTGAATTCAATTCAGTTTTTAGTTTAAATTGATCATGCTGGAACCTATCGCCCATATAGGCCAACAACCATGGATTACTCCATTACAGTTTACAGTAACATCTAGAACAAATTCTTGGTTGCATTGGCATGGAAGCCACCAAACATCATTGAACAGATCCCTCACACATGGTAATCTAAACATCCCAAACTCATATAACATCATCTCACTTTTAATGTTTATTTGGTTGCCTAGGAGGGGCACCGCCACAGGAAAACCAATATCCAGCATGTGGAGGAAAGGCCACAACTTTATTAAACAACCAGAAACAAGGTAGGGTTGGCCCAAAGGTGGTCTGGATCTGGAACGTCACACAACACCCTGGTTGTTCAATGAACCGAAATGCCTGGTCATGGCCAGGTTTCGGGATGACCTAGGGGCTAAGGAAACACCATTTTACAGCCATGCAATCAGCCGATTGCATGCGCTCAATCAAGCCCCTAGTCACTGGGAGGCACTGCCACGATGTGGTCCCCGCATGCCCTCAACACTCCCATGTTGCAAAGGACTCCTGATCCAGTGCTACGCAGCCCTTGAAACCACGCCCACTAGATCCATGACCTATGCTGCCACCACAGAAGTTGTGACAGGAAAAAACTACGAACCATAGGGAGGCAGGGTGAGAGAGCTGAGGGCAAATGGCGCCTGCTGAGGATGCCACGTGGCCTTAAATAGGCCAACACGGGAGGAGCCAGGATGGAGCCAGCCCCGCCCC
>NC_056523.1:221671747-221682847 GCF_019175285.1 Sceloporus undulatus
ACAATTGGAGGGTACCTTATTGTACCTTCCCTCCAGAACTGCTGATGGCAGAATATTTAATCTTCCCAACATAAAGGCCCTTCTTTGCTTAGGGATGGTCAAATATTCAAAATATCTAGCACATTTTCCAGTTTCCCCAGATTCCCCAATAACAAAATGTGATGGTGATTGACTTCTATGACTTTGCAAGTTAATATCTTTAATTCTCTGCGTGATTGTAATTTTTGCCTTGTTGTAAGCTAATGAAGATATAAATGATAATGATAGCTCAATAGAGGACAGCTCCATGGCTAAAGATTTCTTCCAGGTAGAAGTAAAAAGTTCTGTTAAGATTAATGGTGCCAAGCCGACTGGTATAAAGAGCAATTTTAACCAAAAATTGAATTTACGGATCCACACACGTGCCTCAACTGATAATAAACCAACTTCCAACTGAAGGGAAGCATTTGGCACACAATTTGGTATGCCAAGTATAGACCTTAGGAATTTGGTCTGTACAGTCTCAAAAGGGACAAAATTATTGAAAGAACAGATCTCTGAGCCATATAAAAGTTGGGATAGTCTCCAATGTTATAGCCAACTGTTAGAAAATGGAGGAAAAAATAAGCAGTTCTGGAAAACCCCTAAGATTTCAATTCTCTAATTTCAAGAGAGCTGCAAGATTAATCCTTCAACCCTCCCATTCTGTGAAAGAATAAAAATGTTGGTTAAAATCTCTGAATACATAATATTGTAAAATAAAGAAGTAGCCTACATTTATTGTTGTTGTTGTGTGCCTTCAAGTTGTTTCAGACTTAGAACGACCCTAAAGATTTTCTTGGCATGATTTGTTCAGAGGAGGTTTGACACGGCCTTCAGCTGAGAGGCTGTGACTTGCCCGGGTTCACCCAATGGATCTACATGGCTGAGCTGGGATTTGAAACCTGGTCTCCAGAGTCATTGTCCAGTAGCTCAAACCACTACACTATGTTGGCTCAACCTACAACATAGATGGTTGTTAAAAAGGAATAGAAACATATTGTCTGTTAGTGATCCCCACTGAGTTATGGGGAGGGCAATGACAAACCTCCTCTGAACAAATCCAGCCAAGAAAGTCTTCTGATAGGGTCACCTTAGGATCACCATAAGCTGGAAACAACTTGAAGGCACACAACCAAGTGCTTTGGAGTCCCAAAATAGCCAACCACTTTTTCCTTCTCACCAATTCTTCATAGTTGTTGACAACAGCAAGATGAGAATTGTACAGGGCACAGTCCTCCTGGCTCTCATCCCATGTTTTTTCCACAGCAGAAAAATAGTAGCATTTGCCCCGAAAAGGTACCCATCTTATGGAACAGCCTGTGGAAGACAAGAGAAACAGGCGGCAACTAAATTTATTACACAGAAAGGAACCTGAATTTCCATTTCCATAGTGTTTTTGTGATTGTAAACTCACCTTCTTCTCCTCGTGGGGTGGCTTTGGGGACTTTCTGAAAGATCTGTGAAACTGAAGAGGAAATTTCTTTAACATAGTACAAGAACAACCCCGCATAAATAGTCTCTCTCTCTCTCTCTCTCTCTCTCTCTCTCTCTAATCTAACTATGAGTGTGACATAAATGTTTTAAAGCACTATATTTCAGACTTCTGCTTTCAGACTTTCTCACTTTCCATATTACGGTTCTAACCATTGCATTGGTTACAACCCCAATATTGAAATGGGATCCCATTGAAACAACAGAGTGTGTGACAAGGTTGGTACTGATGGACAAATTGTTTAAAAAGGAAACATGTTCACACAAAGGCAGCAGTATTAGCCACATATGTAACCTTGTACCACCAAAACTGTGAGATTGGAAACACCAGGCTTCTGTTTCTAAGCATCCCTTTGCTCAGTGCCATTCCATGGTGGAATCTGGCAGGTTTGGGGTGACTAGATGTGCAAAGGAGGGCAAGCCAGTGCGAAATGTAGGCCATTACAGAATAAAAGCAAAACATCTAAATCTAAATCCATGCTTCTTAGTCATGCTTAAAATGGAATATATTCTGGAAATCTTCCTTGACAGAAGGCTGAAATGTAGGACATGTTCTGGAAAAGGAGGACATCTGGCCACCCTGGGCAGGTTGAATGCACACGTTCCACTGTGTCGTTATTTCTCACCAATGTCAGTCCATTTGGTATAAAATGGCAAGATTGTTCTTATGGGACAGTCTGTAAAAAAAGTATCATTATGCCAGGAGTAGGCAACCTTTTTGAGCCGGGGGCCGGGTTGCTGTCCCTCAGACAACTGGGGGGCCGAAGCCAAAAAATAAATAATTAAATCTTTTTTTAAAAAATTAAATAAATAAATAAACCGGGACAAATGTAGGAAACATTTTCAAATGGTGGACACTTTTTTTAAAAAAGTGGAGGACATGCAAAAAATATTGCTGATTTTTTTTTAAATGTTAATATAAATGCATGTTTCTGAGGCTTCTATAGACAATTGCCCCTGTGCATGAGAGGCCAAAGGCCCCGGCGGCAATCGGTGGCAGGACCAGGCTGGGGCCGGTCCCAAGGCCTCACCGGGCTGCATCCAGCCCGCGGGCCGCAGTTTGCCTACCCCTGCATTATGCAAAGTACTGGTAATTATATTTAAAGACTAAATAAATAAAATAAAAAAGAGCAAAACTTAGAAAGCATCCACTCACACAAACACATATTTCAGGATTCTGATGGCATATCTGCTAATATGCCCCATGCATTTCCACCCCGAATGCTTTTTTAGCAGCCTAGATAAAGAATGACAAAAGTACACACCCAAAGCCGCAGAAATTTCTGAGCCAGGCAATCCAAAAGCAAATCATAATCATAACCATAATAATTTTAAAAAACTGGCCTTCAAACACATGCTTTCATTCTGTTAGTAAGCAGTGTCAGATTTCCTGGCTCAGAAATGGTGATAGTGCTGTCATCCTTGGCTGCTGCCACACATCAGAATTAATGCAGTTTGACACTGCTTTAACTCTCATGACTCCATCCTGTGGAATCCTTCGATTTGTTGCTTGTTATGGCCTCTATCTCTCTGACAGAGAAGGCTAAATATCTCACAAAACTACAAATCTCAGAAACCCATAGCATTGAGCTAGGACATTAAAGCAGTTTCAAAATGAAAAAAAAATCTGCAGTGTAAATGCAGCCCTTATGTAGCCCCTTGGAGAGGGTCTGTTCTTGTCACAAGGCAAAATTCTTTGCCATTTTTCAGTGACCATATTTTTAACATCCTGTGATATGTCTATTTTTTTCTCCTTTGGGTTATATTTAAAGCTCTGCCTAGTCTGGAGGTGGGGTGTCTGAGCATCATTCCCTCCCTGTTTCCTTCACCATGTATCTGCCCCTAGTTTCAAGATCTTCTTCAGGGTGATGAGATGTCCTAACCACAAAGGAGGACAAGACACCACAAAATTTAGGACATTGGAGAAAAATGGAAAACACTGCCAAAGAAAAGCTAAAAACACTCATAGAAATGTACATGCATGTTTCTTAGCCGTGCTCAAAATGGAAGACATTTGGGAATTCCTCCTGGACAGAAGGTTGAAAAGGAGAACATGTCCTGGAAAAGGAGGGCATCTGGTCACCCTGTCTCTGGGTGTCCCCACCTTCTGAAGTTAATTGGATAATAACTCTGGTGAAGATCTTTGTGGCCCCATGTTTGTGGAAAGTTCTACCTGGGAGACTTGCTTGGTGCCTCATCTCAAGTCTCTTTGGCACTAGGTGATGAAACGTTGAACTTCTCAAAGCTTTTCAAAATATCAGTTGTATTGTTTCAGCCCACCCCATTGCAATTGCTTTGTAGTCTTGTTGCTGTTGCTTTATTCCCTGTTTCTTTTGTTGTTCTACAGTTTAGATGGGGGGGGGGCAAAGTGCAACCCTGGGACCACATGTCCCCCTCAAGATTATTTTTGCAGTCCCTGACTCCTCTAGACACCCCAGAACCCCCTCCTCCTTTTTAAGCCTTAAAAAGTAGTAGTTTACCCTCCACATTTGCGGCTTTGACTTTTGTGGCTTTGACTATTAAAAGATTTGATTAATATGTTCTTCCTAGGAATCTCTAGGTCCTCCAGCATGTCTCTAGAGATTATCACACTGGGATGGGATAAGGATGGGATCGCTCCCTTATTCAGTCCATGACCTGGGTAAAAGTGATTGTGCTAAACACTTCCACATGGAAATGCACTGAACCTGTCATGCAGCCGTCAGTGAAGTGTAATTGTATTAATGGAGTCTTCCATTAAAACAAAATGATGGCAAATAACAGAACAATGACACTTCACTGATGGCTGAAAGTGCTTTTTAGAGTGAATAGGTACATGATATCAATTTACATAAGAGTATCAATTACAGGTCATGTGTGAAAGTCCTTCCCGCGATTGGGCGGGAAGAATGGGACAATGATGTCCTATCCCTCATGTTATAATCTCCTCTATGGTCAACTATCAGCAGAAGTCGTGCTTTAAGACTAAAGATTCCTAGAGAGAATCCTTCTCTAGACATTTGTAGATTCTCCAGCACAATAGTATAGCAGCTTCTGATAGATGTTGACCGTAGAGATATGCTGAGGGACCTAGAGATTTCTAGAGAGGTGTTATCTCAGATTTTTAAAAAATTGTGTTTTTTAATTTGCAGTTTTTCCATTTTCATGGGGATCCTGTGAATCCCAGTGAATGGGAAGGGCCCACTGTCGTTTCTTCTCCTTGAAATTTTTAGCAGTGGGAATTCATGTTTCAAATAGGCTTCTCTCCTCATTTAAAATTTAACACAACAGAGAAAAAAGTCCAGCTACTTTCAGAGTTTTTTGTTTGCTTGTATTTTTGGCCATCTCTATGATCCCTCCCTGAAAATTTGGAGAAAGTAACACCCCCCCCCCCCGAGATCCCTAGTTTGCATTTTTTTTTAAAAAAAGGTGATTTTAAGAATGTCCTGGGAGCAATTTATATTAACTGGAATAGGGAATTAATAAATAAATTACAGAGATATATTTTAAGAAGGGAATCAGATGATCTTCCTCCCTGACACAGTCATGGTCAGAAGCTTGTCGCCATCTAATCACACTGCAAGACACCACTGGATACCCACATGTCTGTCGGTTTGGAACGACTTTGGAATTGGTATTGTTATTTAGCATGCCATTGAAAGTGTCACTTTTTAAAGGAAGGAAGTCATAATTGTGTTGAGCAATTTGGGAATAAGATAAGTGATTGTTATTCCCCCCTCCACGTAGAAACTCTGATGCAATTGTTTTTAATCATGTGTGCCCTCTTGCTCTTCTCTCTTTGAAAAATAAAGAAGTGATCCTTTGCAGAGCAGCAAAAGAAGTGGAAACAAAGGACGTGTTATGCCCTTCCTGGGTTCTCTTCATTTAGATAGAAGACATTATTACATCAGCCTGCTATCCTGTCACAATTGCATTAGTTTAAGAATGTAAGCATACCAGTTTGGTATAATTTCATATCATACTTTCCCCCCGTGATAGTGCTTTGACGATCCATAGTCACACAATCTGTTTTCCTCACTGCCAAACACTGCCTTCAGGAGGAAGGGGAGAAAAGATCGATTGTGTCTCCCCAGTGGTGTCACTAGAGGGGTGTGGTGGTGCGAGCTGCACCAGGTGACACCGCAGACAAGAAGAAAGGGCTATTTTTCAGCTCAGCTAGTAAAGCTTAACTGATCTGTTACTGCAACTGGCAGAGACTCGTGTGTATGTGTGTGTGTGTGTGTGTGAGAGAGAGAGAGAGAGAGAGAGAGAGAGTATGCATTTATTTAGTTACCATATATACTTGTGTCTATGCACTAATGTTACTACTACTAATAATAATAAATAATAAAATATTTATTTGTGTTTTCCCGCCTCTCCCAATTGGATCGAAGCAGGGTTACAACTAAAAAATCACCGTACATATAATTAGAATTCACTAACCATTATACTCATAAAGCATACTTCCCATATGTCACTGAATATAATGCTAATAGTTTGTGACATAAACAACTAGCAAAATTAAAATTACACCTTCAAATTACAATATCATGCACACAACCTAACTGTATTTACATATACACAGTGAAGATTTGGTTAAAATGTGATGTTTTTAAAGAAAAATTTAAAAGAATATATACTTTTTAAAAAAATCAATTGCTACCGTAGTTTACTGTTTTATTTGTTTTGTTTTGTTTTGTTCTGTTTTGTTTTTGTCTTGTAATAATGTGTATGTGTTAATGTTGTTTAATTTGTTGGTTTTAATTATAATTGATTTAATAATTTTTTAAGGGGGGGAGGGAATTTTGATGTACAATGTATTGTATTTTATTGCTGTTAGCCGCCCCGATTGACCTCAAGGGGCGGGATATAATTATTATTATTATTATTATTATTATTATTATTATTAATTGTTTTTTTTAAATCAAATTTTGACATTTGAAATTTTAATTTTTAAAAATTCTGGGAACTTCTTTCTCCTCCCATGGAGCTTCACCCCACTCCCACCATCTCTGAAAGTATTTTAAATGGAAGCAGATGAATGCCACAGCCTTCTTCTGCCAAAAGATAGGTGTTTGAGGAGCAGTGGTGTCATCCTCTCTTAGGGTGTCACCTGTTGCAACCTGCACTCCCCACACCACCTAGTGATGCCACTGTCCCTAGGTCTAAGGTTTCAATCCAGAAACCTCAGGGTCTGGGACAATCCTGAATTGGCAATTTTATTTCCTGTGTATTTTGGATTTTACTCTATAAGATGACATAACGCCAGCTAATTAAACCCAGGTTTACAAAGTAAAGTTCACTTCTGGGCTGTATTGTGAAGTTGCATTTTAAATCCAAGATTGTGTTGACTTTACTTGGAAATGGGTCTCCATCTTTTCAGGCAGAGAATGTTCTCAGCCCTGCTTCATGAGATCTCTTTAATATGTGATATCAGGATCTAAGTACAGGATTTATAAAATATGTGTGCTACCAATGACTGATGGAGATTTCCTAAAAAAAAAAAAAAATTACCAAGTTTAACGGTCACTTACAACAATAAAGTATGTGTTTCTCTGAGGAGAAAGATGCTGTTTGCAATCTCTTGTTCTTGGGTAATGTGTAGCTTTAATGTGCCACATTTTGATTCTGAATCTGATTATGATAGTCCCCTTGAATCCCATTTTGGGAGAAAGATGGGATATAAATCTCTAAAACAGAATAGAATAATTTTTTTATGTTGCCTTCAAACTGAAACTCCCCCTTGTTCTTTCTCTTTAATACCTGCTTGATTGCTTTTATTTTTAAATTATTTTTAAAATGATGATTTGATTTTACTTCTGTAATGATAAAAGGGCAAACAAATTCTTTCAATCTGCATCACCACAGAATTGGTCATGGACGAAATGTCAAAAATGGATGTGTAGGTATGTTATTAAGTGACTGTTCTTAAAGTCAGAAAATTGCATTGAAAAATTTCAAATTCATTGTAATACTCACAATAGAAAAGAAACAGTGAAGTGCCTATTAGTTTAATAAACACAGTTGTCACAAGTTGACTCATAAGTTTCCAATTCATATTCATCTTTTAGGTTAGTAGCAAACCTCTATGCATGCAATATTGTCTTCTGAATATCTGAAATCTGATTAACTCTATTTCCAGGTTGAATCTGTAAGGTAAATATTAGCATTTATTTCCATATCCATGCAACTAAGGAAGCAGACCAAGGCTATGAAAGTTTATGCTACAACTTCTCTTCCACAATTAGTCTCAAAGCTGCTACAAGATCCCTTTATGTTGGATGTCCCTTTCAACCTTAGGAATTTCTTTTTGGTCCTGCTTCTGTTGCATATTACAAGCTTTGTTTTTCTTCACCTCCATGTGCTTAAATACTGTTAAAAGGGTTTAGTAAAACATCTCCCAGAGCCAGCATAGTGTAAAGATCTGAATGTTGGACCAGGGTTCAAATCCCCACTTGGCTGTGGAAACCCACTGGGCAAAATTGGGCAAGTCACACTCTCTCAGCCAGTCAGAGGAAGGCATTGGCAAAAATCACTTTGAAAAAATCTTGCCAAGAAAAGTGATAGTATCACCATAAGTTGGAAATGACTTGAAGGCACACAACAACAAAAACACCTCCAAGATTACAATGCAGCAGCTATTTCAACATTCATTTTATGAAATCCCTCACAACTTTATGGTGTATGAAGACATTTCACAAATTCTTATTCAAAAGGCAAGCAAACGCTGAATAAAATTTTCTCCCAGCTCAACCAGCAAAATGCAAGACCTGCAACTATTCCCACAAGGGACAGGACTTCGTAGCCTACCAGATAAAATGAGGTGACAACCACAAACAAAGTTGGACACAAAAAAAGGTTGCAATCCATCACTCACATTCTAATAATTCAATTTCCAACTGACTGGGTGGATGGACCTGTCAGCTTTTTCTCATGCATTTGAACTTTAAAAATTTCTTATTTGATTTTATATAACAATTTTGTGAATGTGGGTCAATTCTTAATTTAAAACCCCCCCCCCCCCAATTCTTCTCCATTCCCAGTCTGAACAAATGGATCAAGTCTAGACCCAGGTCCCTATGAAATCTTGGGGAGTTACAGTAACCAGTGATAATATTTGCTTATATGTGTTATATTAGATATAGCATTAAGTATAAGAGCAGAGACAAAAGATGTTTACCTGGGTGAAGATAGGTTTTGTTTTTCACTTATTCCTTTGTAGTTTTTGGAAATCTGGCAACACTTAATTGGGCTTAGTTTCTATATTTCCCTCTGCTTGACTTTCATTTAAATGTTGCTTTCCTCTTTTCGTCTTGTGCCGAATTATTCACTTCGTCCTGAATCTGTGGTAACTCTGTGGTAGACTTGCTCTGAGCACTCTTCCTTTAGAAAGACATATTCCAAACTTCCCCTTTTATGAACCAGTTTCCTGTTTGCATATGTATGTACTGTAAAGCTTTTTCCTTTTGTTTTGTAAAATCTACCCCAAATATTGCTAATATCGCCTCTACTAGAAAATTGCTGTCATTTTAACAGGTTGAATTTTTAAACTGTATTGTATTTAATCCTGTTTTAATCCTGGTGTGTGTGTGTCAATCTATTTATTGAGAGTATGTATTATTCCAATATATTCTAGTCATGTAAGCCGCCTTGATAGCTGCATCAGAAAGGCGGGGTATAAGAATAAAGTTTATTTATTTTATTATTTTAAATGAAGATTTTTTTCTCTCTTTTAAAAATGTACATCTATTAATGCTGAGAATTGTATTGAGATGATAGTCAATCAATTTGCCCGCTATTTAGCTGAGTTTATACACTAATAATAATTGTTTTGGGATATCAGAGTTCACATGTAAATGCCTGTACAGGATTTTAAACATTTAATTTGCAATTCTATGCACAGTTCACTGGGAGGAAGACTCAGTTGGTATAGATATTATTTCAGAATAAACATACATAGGGCTGTGTTTTCATTGTAACAAGATTTAATATTTTCTTCTGCCTTTTAAAACAGCCATGTAACCCAAGAAAATTATTCTCCATTCCTACTCTGAACAAACTCTGGATTGCATTGAGTCTATGCTTAGGCCCTTATGAAATTTTTGGGACTTCATTATTTTTATTAAGTTTATTATGTATTGAAAAATTAAAAATTTTTAAATTAATTTAAAAATTACTATATAAAATAATAATAGAATGGATTATATACAAACTGAAACATAACCATAGATTAGAACAGAATAGTAAATTAAAAGTATGGAATACACCCATTTAAGAGTAGTTAAATTTTTCGGGAAGAGGGAACCGGTCCTCATCATTTGGGAGGTTTAAGCAAGTTGTTGAGGGTAAAAGTATGTGAACGAAGGTTATGAGAAGGATAGAAAAGACATAAGAAAAGAACGGACTACATTTTATTAGAAAGGTCCTTTTGAGAGTATGGATGAAATTTAAGCATTTGATTTATCCAAAGATCCCATTATGGACTTCTATAAACGAAGCATTCCACAGGAACGATGAAATAGCGTGTAATCGCTGGGTTACATATAAGGATATTCTAACTAAAGACCAAATAACAAATCAATTAACAGTAAAGTCCATGGATCAGCTAATGTATGGAGGCTATTGTATAAATTGGTTCCTGTTTCGACAATTAAAGGAAAGATTTGCAATGGATGTCAAGCATGTAGGTATCTGTTCTGAGCAATCAGATTATGATAAATTTATTTTTGGAAAAAGTGTAGGAAGAATTTCAAAAGTCTATAATTTTTTGTTGAAACTCGAGATGCATGAGGAGTTAATAAAACCGGCCATGATAAAATGGGCACAAGACTTAGGTGAAAGCCTTCCACTGGATCAATGGGAAAAAAATTGGTCCACTAGAATGAAATATACGGCTTGTGTTATAATTAGAGAAAATTATTTGAAAATGCAGTACAGATGGCATTTGACTCCATTGAAACTCTCTAGGATATACAAAAATCAAAACCCAGTATGTTGGAAATGTAATAAAACTACCAGTTCTTATGTACATATGTGGTGGTCTTGTGACATTGCAAAAGAGTATTGGAAAATGATTCACCAAAAGGTGCAAATTATCTTGCAACAGACATTCCCTCTAGACCCTAAAATGTACTTGTTAAATATGATTACGAATGATAAATTGGAAAAATCACATGGTAAATTGTTGTTCTATATAATTTCAGCAGCTAGAATCGTGTTTGCTTCTTACTGGAAAACGACCCAACATCCTTCGTGGAATGAATGGGCCATGAAGATGTTGGATTACATGCAAATGGATAAACTAACATGTTATGTAAGAAACCTGGACTGGAAAAAGGAAAAAAGAATTTGGGAACCTTTTGTATGTTTTATGGAAAAAGAAGAAATGCCCTCAAAATTTATTTGGTAATTAGTAATTGGGTAAATTTATATTATTGTTTTCTGATGGGCATGATAGTGAAGCACAGAGGCAAATACTTCAGAAAATCGCTTGACACTCTGTGTAACATTAAGCATGTGAGAAATGAGATATGCAACAACAGAACTGTAATAGGTTTATTAGCTTCACATCCGCTTGTCTCGTCTCCTTAGAGGAAGTTTTGATTCCAG
>NC_056523.1:221682947-221687034 GCF_019175285.1 Sceloporus undulatus
TAAATAGGCCAACACGGGAGGAGCCAGGATGGAGCCAGCCCCGCCCCCAGGCCAGCTGACCAATTGGCTGCCCTGGAGGACTGGGGGGAACCATAAAGAGGGACCTCCCACCTCCCAAAGCAACCCTGGGAGGCAGAAGTCCCTCCCCATCCCCTCCTGGCCAGCCAATTGTGGGCGCGTGCTGGTGAGTCGGGCAGCCGTATTTATGTGTGTAATCTGATACTGCTGTCTTATTTAGGGGGGGTTGTATCCAACATTTTGTTTGTTTGTTTGTAAGCCACTTTGTGAGGATAGCTCTCTAAAAACTGGGAAATTATATATATATCGCATAGTATTAACTCAAGACAAGAGTTATTCCCACATCAGTCATGAAACGCACTGGGGTTTCTCTTGGCCCAGAACTTGGCCAAGAATTCTCTCAGCAATGAAACCTATTGGGTGATCTTGGGCAAGTCACATACTTTCAGCCTCATGGAGAAGCAATGGCAAACTTCCTCTGAACAAATCTTGCCAAGAAAAACTCATGATAGGGTTGCCTTAGGGCTGCCATAAGTCGGAAACATAAGAAGAAACAACTGTAGTCATTGAGCACATATATATTATCCCCCAAGGTCACTCCTCCATGCACCCTCTTCCTTTCTGATATCAAATTGATATCAAAAGGGATGTTTGAAGCATGTAGCCAAGAGGGCAACCCCAGTGTGGGAAACTACCCATACCATATAAAGAGATCATATTTGAAGATCAGTGAGGCTCCTTGAGACTCAGCATGGCGGAACCTCAAGAGCACATTGCCAGGATAGACCAATCAAGACCAGAATTTACACAATCCCTTCACTGATAGTAGTGATGCTGAGTGATAGACCTTGTGTTTACAAGTGAACAAAAATCCAAGATTACTACCCTCTGGGAGTAATACTTCTTTGTCCAAGGACATTTACAATGATTGTCTGGCTATTTACAACTTCCTTTCCCATTATTCTCTCCCGGAAACCCCATTTTAAACCTGAATTCTGTCTCAGGACAGGCTTTGTCCTATAAATATGCCTGCTCAGGAATTACCAATTTGGTCTAGCTTGAGGTCAGACAGACTCTCTGTCAGTATCTTGCTTGACTTCTCAGCTTGCTGGCCACTCCATGATCGACTGCCAAATTCATGACCCTTAGTTTGGGAATTAACAATGCTAGTTTCTAGGCTGCTGTTCAGAAATGGTGTGTGTGGGTTACTGGGAAATGAGAGGATTTTGGATCCTGGCAATACACCGACTCCTTTGGCATGCTGCTGATTTGGAGCTGTGGAGAGGGCATTGCTTTAAAAATACAGTACCTTGGACAGAACAGTGGCACATAGCCTCTAACTGTCCCAAATTGGCAGGGACAGTGCTGGTTCATCTTCTGTCATTCCATTTCCCCCCACCTGCTTTTCCAGTTTTCCAATTTCTCTCTCCTTGTTCTTTTTTGCCCTGGCTTGCTTCAATTGGTACAAACTGAGTTCAGAGTAGAAAAGCAGTTTACGCTCATTTAACTCAGCAAGGGGGGAGAGAAGAAGAGACGATGAAATTTTACCCTTCCCAGTAGGCTAAGACAAAAGCAAATTGCTACAGTTTCTCCTCGTTTGGGTATTTTGCTAGTTAGTTACCTTTGCCATCTTGACCACACTCTGATGTTGCTTGGGCACACTTGTCCCACTTTTCATCTGTGAAATGTTGGAGGATATGGTGGCACTGGAGCTTTCCACCATGGCCACACAGATCTCTGCCCTCCAACTCTATGGAGATTACCGCATATCGTTCTCAGAACGTTCTGCACGTAGCGTGATGAGAACGTTCCTGGAACGTATATTACCGCATTGAGTAAACTGGAACATGATCAGAATGTGATTGGAACGCATTTTACCACACAGCGCTTCCTTTTTCTTGAAACCGTTCCCAGAACTGTTTGTTGTATTACGTTTTGTGGGCTGTGTACTGATGACGTCGCCACTCAGTGGTTGGACAGCTCGGGAGAGGCGCTGCTCCCAGGAAAGAGGAAAAAAGGAGGCTTGGGGCATGGAGCTCGCCTCTCCTGAGTCCCTCGGCTTACTGAAATCCCTCACCTCCCTTCCCCATAGGAATCAATCCAAAAACAGAGTTTAAAAGGAGCAGAGAGCCCTATGGGCCTTCATCTGGGGAGGCAGAGGTTGCCTGGCTATGGGGATGTCCTGCCAGAAGGGACTTTATGTATTTTATTGTCTGCTGTAACACTTACCAATATCTTTTTTGGATAAGAGAGGGATAAAATGACTTAAATTATATATATAGATCATATAGATTTACCCCAAATCTTAAGCTCTTCATGCAGCTCTCCACCTGATTTACTATGGAAATGAAAGCAGGGGACTGTGATATCTGTAACATTAAAAAAAAATTCTGTCACATATGGAGCTTTGACATCTGCATGATAAAACCAGTGAAATCAACTGTCCCGGAACTCCCTAGGGTGAAAGGAATAAAAAACAGTGAGGGGAATGATCCTAATTATCCTTTAGGTCGGCCATTGAAGCCCACTTGGTGACCTTGGGCAGTCACTCTCTAGCCTCAGAGGATGCCAATGGCAACCCCTCTGAGAAACTTGCCAGGAAAACCTTGGATAGGGTCACCTCAGGGTCACCATAAATCAGAAATGACTTAAGGCACGCAACACACGAAAATTAATGCTAGGAATAGTCTCATGCATCTGAAGAAGACATTTGTAGGGGAAGATTGGTGGGTGCCTGTGGCTGGCTTCCTCCACACTAGGCAGAGAGAAAATATTGGAGATACGCAACTCCGTTCTGAGAACGTTCTCAGAACGTGGATGAGAATGGAACACATTTAAGAATACCGCACTATGTGTTTCCAATCGGGTTTCTGAGAACGTTCTAAATGTGTTCTTACAGTGTTCCAGGAGGGTACTGATTGAATGTGTTCCAGAGAGCTGTAACGTTGATGAGAACGTTCCAACGAGTCTGTGCTGGGGTATTCTTATCCGTTCTCAATCCGTTCTCTGCTTCCTCCTCTCCTGATTGGCTGAAAGAGATGACAGGCAGGGAGGCGGCAGGCCAGTGACTGCAGTAGAGGTGAGGGTGTGTGGTGTGTGTGAGGGGGGCGGAAAGAAGGAGGGAGGAAGGTAAGGAAAAAGGGAGGAAAGGGTGGGCAAGGAAGGAAGAGGAAGCAGCGGAAAGAGAGAGAAGAGAGAGGGAAGAGGAGACCAGAGCAGAGAGCAGAGGGAGAGGTTCTGGCTGCTTCTGCGGGGCCTCTAGGGTCATGTCCAGGGGCTCCTGTGCTGTCACAATGCAGATGGCAGGGATGCCCAGGACCTTCTCCTCCTTCCCTCCAGGAGGGAACCCACAAAAGCTCCTCTGTTGGAGCACCACACAAAAGCAAGCAAACAACTCCCAGAATTCCATAGCAAAGGCCAGACAAGGGTTGGAAGCGGGGAGGGAAGCTCACAACCTGAGTGCACTAACATGTCACACACACAGAGCAAAAGGGTGTCAGCTGCCAAAAAGGGAAATGGGATGACAGCAGAAGACTCTTCTTTTCTAACGGTTTAAAGAGCTGCAATGGCTGCCGGGCTCTGCCCTTGGTCCAGTCCCCTCCCTTTCCCTCCGCTTGAAGGGACCTCCATGGAGTCCCTTAAAGCCCAGGCTGCCAAGGAGGGGACTCTGCCCTTGGCCCTCAAGTTACATAGGTTTATCCTATTTTCTTCAAACATATGCCGCATATGAAGCCCCAACGTTTATATGGGGCTTGCCTCTCTTTCCCTCCCAAGATAATCCTTGGACTCCCTTCGGAGGGAAGACAAGCTGGGGGGGGGCGCTTGCCCCTTCCTTCCCTCCCTAGGGAATCTTGGAGGGAAGATTCTCAGTGAGGCTGAGAAGCACTCTCCCGGCCAGAGTCCCTAGGCTTACTGAAACCTCTCACCCTCCCTTCCCCATAGAAATCAATCCAAAAATGAGTTTAAAAGGAGCAGGCAGAGGAGAGCCCTTTGGGTCTGCATCTGGGAGAGATTTTAAACTCCGTTTTTTGGATTGATTCCTATGGGAAAAGAGGGGAGAGAGAAAGAT
>NC_056523.1:221687059-221687326 GCF_019175285.1 Sceloporus undulatus
CTGTATTACGTTTTGTGGGCTGTGTACTGATGACGTCGCCACTCAGTAGTTGGACGGCTCAGGAGAGGCGCTGCTCCCAAGAAAGAGGAAAAAAGGAGGCTTGGGGCATGGAGCTCGCCTCTCCTGAGTCCCTCGGCTTACTGAAATCCCTCACCTCCCTTCCCCATAGGAATCAATCCAAAAACAGAGTTTAAAAGGAGCAGAGAGCCCTATGGGCCTTCATCTGGGGAGGCAGAGGTTGCCTGGCTATGGGGATGTCCTGCCATC
>NC_056523.1:221687351-221701783 GCF_019175285.1 Sceloporus undulatus
ATGAATCAATCACCAGATCTGCTGGATAAGGATTCCCTGGTTCCTCAGGAGGGAATCAAATGCAAGGCTAGACTGACTGGACAGGGAGGGATCAGCACCGTCAGGCTAGGACTGACTGGACAGGGAGATCAGGCAGGGAGCTAGACCGGGAGACTCAGTAGCTGTCCAAATTATGAACACCATCCTAAGCATTTTCAAGTGGAACAATACCGGTTTCTTTTGCAATTTCCCGTATGATGGGGCGACGGAACAAATAGCTGGGCACTGCCTGCCACCATCACCTAGTAATGTGACTAGGTGTATTGCCAGTTCCAACACTTTCTTCCTTTTCTTTAGGAATGGACTCTGTGAGGACTCAGCTTTCAGTACTGGCTGGCATTTAAAATCCAATCACTTATCAAACCATGGTGAAATTGTCAAAGAATGCAAGTGAAAAGTAATGCTCCCCCTCCCATTGACTCTTCTACGATCACTTTGTTTCTTTCTGTGTTCTTTCATGCAGCTCCCTTGGTGCCTCCTACGGAGGCTTATTGCATGAACTCCCCGGCTGTGAGCCCGGCTTGCGGGCTGGATGGTGGGGATTATCACTGATAACTCATGCCCACCCAGCCACCGGGTTCCAAAGCAGGTCTCAGCCACACTCCACCACCGCTTTTTTCGAAGTTGGAAGATTTCGAAACTTTTTTATTAAAAAGTGTGGGGGAGGCCATGACTTGGACCCTTGCTGCTTGCGGGGTGGTGATTAGGAGTGATTTAAGCTTGTGATAATCCCCCACCTCTCTCCTGCGTCTGGCTTCAGCCCTGGGATGCCGAAGCCATTTTTAAGTTCATGCGAGACAGTCCCCTCATCTATTATGCAGACTTTGGCGGAGGGTGTAGTGTTTCCATTTGTCCCAGAAAACCTGGAAAATCCTGGGATCTGAGGGACTAACCAATGTCATGGGCCAAGCTAGGGCCACTTGAAGCTGTAAATCCCAGATTTTCTCTTTTGTGCAGGCCGCTGGGTAGTTTAAAAGATGGCAGTGGGCAAAAAGATGCAAAAACCAACAAACAGCCCTAGCTTGATACCCAATACTGAGGTTGACACCTAATTATAGAAAAACGTGCAATGATTAATGTGTGAATTTGCATTTAATCGGAACCAAATTAATAATATGCATATTAGATGATTGGATATGGAGGGGCAACTGGTGGTGGGAGCATAGCCAACCACGTGCACTTCCTTAAAGTGGATGTTTCTTGTAGGCTTGTGGTTGGCACTTAGAAATGCAAGGGGACTGCCTTTAATCTGAGTTTTTTAACCTGCCTTTCTCCCTCACTAACAATTAGGAATAATGATCCATTTAACCCTTATGAATGGGATAAGCTGATGTGGCTATTCTGTTTGTTGATTTCCTTTGTAGCTTAAATTTCCCCCAAACACCCCCCTCTTTTTATTTCTTGCAAAATGGAGGGACACTGGTGGTGATGATGATGCTGTTTGCATATAAACGGCCAAGCAAAATAAGAGGTCATTACATTGTGCTGTAATCTAAAATCGGCAGGGAATTAGATCCAGGCAGATTGTTTCAGGATGTGAAGCACCCATGCCCCAACACACGCATGCAGGCGTGAGCCCAATATGAAATTTGTATTTTCCACTTGCCATAGCTAAAAACTGGGCAGCTATGTACCTAACACCCCTAATCTTACATTTGACCTGATCCATGATGTGCATTTCCCATACCTCTGGTTAGCCTAAAAATCATAACAGGGCGTAGTAAAATAGGGAAATTAAAATACAGTTACATTTGTGTGGTTTTATGGGTACACTAGTGCCGTTTAGTTTTCCCCGAAAATGTCCTACCAATTGCTTTTTTCCCAAAGGGAAAAAGATTAAAGGCAATACTTTTTCATATTAAGGCGAAATGTATGTTACGGAGGAAATGTAACCTGTTATGTTATGAAAACATACACATGACAACACAACCTTCTCAAATGGAAAGAGATAATCACTTTTGTTTCTGCATTTGTCTTGTTTGTTGTATGAAGTTTCAAGTCCGGACTTATGGACCCCTCAGGCTAAAACTAGCAGGGTTTCTTTTGGCAGATTTTTTTTCGAGGGGGTTTGGCTATGCCCATCCTCTGACTATGAGAAAGCGTGGACTTGCCAAAGTTTACCCAGTAGATTACAAGGCTGCCGATGGACTTGAACCTGGTCTCCAGGGGGCATAGTCCTTACCCTATCATTGGGTAAAATTCAGAACCCTATGTGTGATGCATTTTCGTTTGTAAAAAGGTTGAGGACTTGCTTATGATCGTACCTTAATTTGGCCCCGAGAGGTTCATTTTCGGGTGCCATTTAACTTGGGGAAACTGAATTGTAGGCACAGAACCACAAATTTTCTAGGACGTTGCTAGTTTTATATTATCACACCAGGTGCACACCCACCCTCTCTCACCGCAGAGAGTTGATTTTGGCCCTTCAGAATATGATTGAAAATCCTGCGAAAAAGAAGCGAGGAGGGACACCACCATAGGAAACTGGTCAGAAAGAACGTTGCTAATCGCACATTTTTGCCTGTTTTCCTTCCGGCCAAGATGCCAAATGCTATATTAAAAATGTATTTTACATGATCACAAGTTTGTGTAAAACCTTATTTGGTTGCGTGGATCTAATGATTTGTGCCTTCACCTCAGTGTTTGTCTACACTACTGTATAAAACCTGGATGGGCCCTCGTGTGTTTTCTAATCATTGTGACAGTGGCATTTTGTACATTCTTACTATAGACAACGAGGCAAATTCATGTATTATTTGGCTTAAGCAGTCCATTTTACTTTCATTGTCAAAAAGAGTGTCCACAAGACAGTTTTGTTCCTGAACATTTTTGGCCACACGCCTGTGTTTGTCCTGCCCTACCCCCTGGTCTATCAAGCATGCAAACATACCCCATTGCCACTTTCATTCTGTACTCCCATCGGCGGCCTGGTGCAGGGGCAAGGACTCTTTGCATTCCGTCTAGGAGATTATCATACACAGACGGATAGGGATTATAATAATAATAATAATATTTATTGGTATACCGACCTCTGGACAAACCCAATCCGTGCGGTTAACTAACAGTAAAATATAAAATATGACAATTAAACAACACTTTTATCCCTCCCCCCCTTATAAGACAGTATTAAAGCGTTCTAACCTTTATACTCCCTATCCCTTATCCCATCCATGTAGTAAATCGCAATGAAAGCTTTCATAACGTCCAGTGGTACCTCGGGATACGAAATACCCCGGTTACACATTTTCTCGGGATACGAAAAAAATCCCATCGGGATTTATTTGTTGGTTACGACTGTTTTTTCGGGTTACGAAAAACTCCGGCGCTGTTTAAATGGCGCGCGGGCTTTTTCCCCCTTAGCGCCTATGGCAATTCGGGTTACGAAGGTTTTTCGGGTTACGAAATTAGCTGCGGAACGTATTAAATCTCGTTAAACCGAGGCACCATGAATGATGCTCCTGTTCACTATTTCCTGCATTGAAGCAGCATTTCACTTACGCGAATTCTGTTAATGGCAAAATGCCCGGCAAATGCATTCACTGACCGACAATGCTGGATAATGACCGGATCAGCTTACATCATTTGAAAGGTCACGTGACACTTTCCCTGATTGCTTTTGGACAGGGATATATGTACAGTTACGCGTGATGTCTCTGCAAGTCCTTCCCGCAATTGGGGGGACAGGGATAGGACACTTGAGTCCTGTCCCCCAGTGTACTAATTCTCCATAGAGTTGGAGGAGAGACCGCACAGGGCTTCTCCAGTTCCAACCCCCTTCTGCCTGCAGGGGGCAGGTCCACAATCAAAGCAACCCCTGGCAGACTGGCCATCCAGCCCCTCTGCTTAAAGTACCCTTCCAAGAGAAGGGCGACTCCACACGTCTCCACCCGGAGGGAGCTGTGTTCACACTGTCTGAACAGCCACTCTTGCTGCTCAGGACAGTTCTTCCTAACATTTAGGGTTTTTTTTTTTTGGGGGGAACACACATTTCTTCGCTTTCCTGTAGCTTTTGCATCCATTGCTTCCGGTTCTTCTGTTCTCGTGGAGGCAGCGGGTAGGGAGGGCGGCGAAAACAAGTTTGTTGCCATCCTCAATATGACAACTTTCCAATACAGAGTACTTAACACAAGGGCCTATGCTTCTACCCTATTAACCGTCTCTCTTTAGGCCATAACAACATCCTCCAGCTCCCTAAGGACACGTCCTCATAGGGCACTGGTTTCCAGAGGAACCTTCACCATTTGATTGCCCTTCCTCTGGATTACATTCCTTTGTCAGTACCCTTTGAAAGTTGAGATGCCTCAAATGATATTCGTGAGGCCCTGACCCAAATACCAGATAAGTGACCACTATTACTTCCTTGATTCTAGGACACTGGAGATTATCGCACGTCCTTTTTGCATCCTCCTTACCAACATCGGCATGGTTTGAAACCTTTTAAATATGGATTTTTATCATGCACCTATATGCCAGGTCAGAAAGCATCGTACCCAATCATGGCCATCCCATACAAGATCCGGACTTCTCATGTACTTTGCACGAACGGGAAAGTCTGTTCTTTCAAACAGTGCTGGAGAAATTGAATTGGGTACGGGATGCCTTGACCTGGGGCACAAAGGGGTCGTGGATAAAATTTGCTTAAAAGATTTCAGCCTGTGCTACGTCCGGGAGGAAGGATGGAAAAAAAAAAATGGCAGTGTGCTAATCTCCTGTTGTTTTCTATGTGAGCCTCATATAATCAATTCTTGGCTTTTTAGCGGACATATCACCACTCACCTGACCATGTGTCAATTGTGGTGTACGTTGGCTACTGGGATTCTCCAGGTCCTCTTCACATGTAGTTCTCGTACAGCCAGGTGTCTCCCCAATCCTATATGCTGTGGCATTTTCCTTTTTTTCCTGCCTAAGTGTACAGTACCTTACCATTTCTCCCTGTTGAAAAATCTTTTGGTAGTTTGATCAGCTTTATAATCTCATCAGGCTTATTTATTATTTATTTATTATTTACTTTATTTTTATTCCTGCTCCTTTCTTCCCAAAGTGGGACCCAAGGTGGCTCACTACATAAACACAACAGTTTAAAAAATGTCAATACATTGTAAAAATACAAGAAGTACCAAATACTAAAATTTAAACTATCAAAGTTAAAATTAACAATCCAAGAAAATCCCTCTCATCACCAATAAACCACGCCTGCCAGCTCTCAAAAGGTAGTATATGTAGGAACCTTGTGATATAGCAGGCCTGTGCACAAGTACCAGTTGTCACACCAATGTAGCACCCTTAGGGTCGTTATAGACTGCTGCTTGCGGCGGTTATGCCGGCACTGCTGTTTGCCTCGCGAGGGCGCCCGCCAGTAGCCCACCGCGCGGCTCCCGCCCGGCGCAAAAAAGACGCTCCAACATGGAAGCTTCTTCTCGCGTCGCAGCTTAGACCTGCGAGGTGCCAATGGCGCCCTCGCGACATTCATAAGTCTGCGTGACGTGCTGCCGACAGCGTCCGCTATGTCAGCTAGTCGGCGGCCGTGTGGGGGAACAAGGCCCCGCCATTGTTACGGACAGGCGTAACGGGAGTAGGTTCGTCTAGAGAGACGCCCTTATTTTTAACTGGGACGTCTGGAGACGTCCCCCAATGGACGTATGTAACCCGCCCTTAGAGCGGCCCTGGTGTGCAAGTGGTTAAATGACTGTCCTGCAGTACTCACACACAACACCATACAATTGTGAGTTCCAATACCAGCACCAGGGGCTCAGGCTTGGACTTCAGGCTTGCATCTTCCGAGGGGAGGTGCTAACATGAGTACCCAGATGTTGGGGGACAATTATGCTTACACTTATAACTGCTTAAGTGCACTGATAAACAGTATAGAAATGTACTTGTTATTATTACTTGTTATTGCTCAAATTTCTTGGAGTTCTCTCACAGAATTGTCACATCCTGGTGGGGACTAATCATGTGGTGCGCGTCCCCTTACATTCTGTCCAGTGCAGCCCCACACCAATGTAACTCTGTGGTCCAAACATTTTGCTTCCCTTATTTTCCCGGCTATTCTGGAGGAGAGAAATCAAGATGATTCCCCCCCCCCCCCCCCCCCCCCCCCATCAGATTCGCGCCCTCAGCAACTTGGCCACTTGTGACAAATCACAGCAATATATCAACGCTTCATACCTCTTTTTGGTGCATCTGACAATTGTGTCCAGCTCACTGCAAATTTGAAATGGTGAGATGTTTTTTTCATAGTGTAGACAAGGCCTAGACTAACCTCCACAGGATCGATTTATTTCATTTCTTAAATTTTTGTTGTTGTGTTGTTGCATGCTTTTAACGTTGTTTCTCATTTATGGCACACCCTAAGGCGCACCCTGCACTGGCTTTCCTTCAAGATAGTTTTAGAGGGTTTTTCTTGCCTTTACCAGAGGCTGAGAAAGTGGACTTCCCAGGGTCACCAATGGGTTTCCATGCAGAGTGAGGGATTAAACCTTGTTTTCCAGAGTTGTTGGAGAGATTATCCCATGGTTTCTTAAATAGTGGATCGAAAACAGGAGTTGAAAACTGTAACATGTGATTTTCTTGCAACCACCATCGTATCTAGACAGTAGGTATCTGTAGTCAATCTGTACTTCTGCCTGCTGCTTTTCATGAATGGGAAAATCCCTGCTAACTGTCATCCCACAGTTCCTCTATGAAGTATGTGCTTCAGGATACTTCAGAAGAGAAGGGAATTAAGCAGGTTTCATGCAACCCCCCCCCCCCAACTTTCAAGAATGCACGACTTTTACTTCTTCCTGCTGAAGAGGCAATTCTATCTTGGGCAGAAGCAAAGGAATTTAAAGGGTCTTTCCACCAACAACACACCCACACCATACTATTGAAAACAAGATTTAGTGCTGCGAGCAATCATTTCATCTTAGGGGCAGGCTAAATGGCATTTAAAGGGGTTCGCTACACACAACCATTCCCATCAAGGCAAGTCTCCTTATTTCCTACTTTTGGATTAGCTGATGGGTAAATTGAATGGTAGTGTACCTAAAATGCATCGGGCAAACTGTTACCGATTGCAATTGCATGGTTTACTGTGCAAAGAAAACTGTTTCCGTTTCGGTGTCCAACAGCATTGCGGATGGAAGCTTCGTGTTGGCTTATTCTCCATTAATCCAGTGTTCAAATCACTGCAGCCCGTCTGGCTATTAATCTCATGAATGCCTAACAGTTCAGGACAAAGGCCGGTATTAAATTTTACATTTTAAAATAAAATAAACAAAAATAATAGGAAAAACCCATGTGTTGTATGGAGCGTTTTCTTAACCTTTCCTCTTTTGTTACATTGTTTTTCATCTTTCCCCTTGCAGAGCAAGAAACAGCTTAGAGGGGGGGAGGAGAAAATAGAAAATCTCCCCCAGGGGGTCTTGGCACAGATTGCGTTTCCCATTCGTTATTTTGGCTTTACAGTGGTGCCTCGGGGTTACGAACATTAATTCGTTCCCGGCCGCTTTCGTAAACCCTAAAAGCCTTCGTAAGCCGATTGCCTATAGGCGCTAAGGGGAAAAAGCCGCGATTCCGTGCGGAAAAAAGCCGAAAAAAGCACCAAAAGTTTTTTCGTAACCCGAAAAAAAAAAACATCGTAACCCGGAAAACATTGATCCTATGGGATTTTTTCGTATCCCGATAAAAATTTCGTAACCTGGGATTTCGTATTCCCGAGGTACCATGTATTAGATTAATCGCTTGGGAGCTGACTTTTCCCAGACAGTGCAAGAATGAAAACCTTCTTCCTACTAGATGGTGCTGGATTCCCCCTGTGCAGACAAAGACATCTTCACAGTTTTTTGTGGGTTTTTCGGGCTATGTGGCCATGTTCTAGCAGAGCTTTCTTTCTGACATTTCGCCAGCATCTGTGGATGCGCATCTCTCTGAACGATGCCAACCACAGTGCTGGCGACATGTCAGAAAAGGAACTCGCTGGAACAAGACCACATAGCCCAAACACACCAACAAAAACTACGGATGGCCTGGCCATGAATCGGGTTGCCATTTCACGGTGTTGGGCGGGACTTTCCCGCCCCCTGGGGGCGTTGCCCCATCCCACACCCACCCCCGCCCCCATTCCCGGGTGCTGCTCAAACTTCTGAGCTTCCCAGGGCTGCTGCCTCCTTCTCTAGAGTGCTGGCATGGGCTAGCTGGTCTGGAGCAGGCAGCGCAGACGCCTGAAACCAGCAGGGCGGGGTCTGCTGCACTGCCCATGCCTCCTATGGCCAGCCCTCTGCTTCCTTATTTGGGCATACTCCAACATTTCAAGCAGGGAGGGAATTTAACTCAGGCAAGCTGCTCCCCTCCTTCTCTTCTGTCTTCTGTTTTTTTCGTCTCCTCCTCTTCCCCCTCTTCCTCCTCTCCTTTTCTTCCGTTCTTCCCCTCCTCATTTCTTTTTCTCTTTCTTCCTCCTCGCTAAGCCCCCCTCCTCTTTTTTTCTCAGGGTCCCAGGGCTTCTCACGGCTTTGCCCCCCTTCGAAACGACAAACGGCTTTGGATCTGGCCCATAATCCCTCCTAAGTTGGACACCTTGGGACCAGAGTGGGTGAGGGGTGTGGGCGGGTTGGCGGGGGCAAGGGAACAGGGACAGGGGGGGGAATGGCCTCCGACGGCTGGGAGTGCGAACATGTCGTTTGCAGCTGGCCCAAGGGTCTGCCCCTGTGATCTGCAAATGCTCTGTCTGCTGGGAGTGGGCCATGTCGTTGCAGTGGACAAGGGACTGCCTGTGATCTTGCCAACTGCTATGCCTGCTTTGGCGTGGGCACTGCGTTTGCAGGGCCCAAGGGTCGGCCTGCGCTCTGGCCAATGCTCTGTCGCTTGGGAGGGGGAAATGGTTTCTGTATCGCCTTGGGGGAGGTGGTGGCCAGAACGAGACGTCCATTCCGCCTTCGTTCGCTCCTGCCACCCTGTCCTCCTTTGCGATGCCTCAGAACCATGCCGTTCGATTCCATGTTTCCAACCCGGAAGCAAGTGTGCATGGGCTCCATTTTTGTTAAACACGTTGTGTCCTACATTGGAAAAAAATGTGGCCCTACATTTTTCCTAATTGTCTCCGGTTTGGAGGTTCTGACTTATTGGCTACTCCTAGCCAACGACTTACACATCTTCCACAACTTCAAGCTTGATATATTTTGTGATTTGCACTAGTGTCAAAAAAAAACGCAAGGATCTCATATCCATCAGAGCCAGCATGCTAGTGGTTTGACTGTTGGGCTACAACTGGAGCCCAGGGGGTTGATTTCCTGTTGGCCAGAAACCACCGTGATCTTGGGCCAAATCACCTACTTCGGGAAAGGGCAATTGATACCTCCTCTGAACAACTCTTGCCAAGAACAAATCCCTGTTAGGCTTGTTTTAGGGTCACCCTAAGTTGGGAAAAAACTTGAAGGCCCACAACACCGAAATCCGTGTATCACTCAACAAAACATAGGTTTGTGGTACTCTGCACATGAAAAATGATCTACACCCCTGGAGTGGGTTCCTTTCCTTCCTTTTCCTCTTTTGTAAGACTTAAAATCATTCATTTTTTGGAGTGCCAGCAGTGATCCTTCTGCTATTATATTTGCTGGTGATACTTTTAAAGATCTTCTGTCTCTTTCTAACTTCACGTGACAGTTTATGCTTTCCTTGGGGAAAGACTTAATTTCCCCCATTATTTCTCTTTTCATTTTAAAATCGGAAAATAGCACTTTTTTCATTAAGTAACAAATGAGAAAAATAACTCAGTAATTTAACCTTGTTTATAATGCAATCAATGTGTATTAGTAAAAAGTTCCTGGACTTGTTAGGTAGCGTGCTGGTTTATAATTTCAAGGTGTGTTTGATGTGCAAAAAAAATTGATTCCTCTCTTTTTTTAAAAGAGAACCAGACACAGAGATATCAGTTAAACAAACAAGGTAAGAGGTCAGGGTGGCATAGTGGTAGGAGTATTTGACCTAGGGACTTATCACAAGGCGAAACAAGTGGGTAAGGTAACCAAAGGTTCAATCAGGGTCATCCAGGTATTTCACATCATTTCACAAAAAGATTTTCCAAACGATTATCACACGGCAAATGGAATGTAATCCAAACGCAATTCAATCACCATCCCAGGAATAGCTGAATCTGAAAAATATCACATTTATCAATCCTTTTCCACTACGAATTCGCAGTCAATTAGCATTTACATTACTATGAAATGCATTCTCCATCTCTGCATGGGCTTACTGTCAGCACCATGGATCTTGTACTCCCTGCACAGTTGCAAATACACTAATTCTTAAATCAAGAAAGCGATGGATGTACTCATATGCATGAGGTTCTTTCTGCATTTCACCACTGGCTTTTTCTTTTGGCTGGCATGCAGTGTGTTCGTCGTGCCCGTGTGATAAGCTACAATGTAATTCTGCATTTTGGGATCTGCCCTTTCTTCTTCTTTCCCAGACGGTGGTGATACATTCTCCAGTCGTGGAAAAGCTTTCCTAGGACTCTGGCGCCAAAGGCTTCGGATTCGTGTCTTGAAACTATGCACTCTGGAGACCCAGGGTTCGCTTCCCTGCTCAGTGATTGACACCACTTGGGTGATCTTTGCGCACAGGACACACCTTAAACCCCAGGGGAAAGCATGGCACATTCTCCTCCAAAAAATCTTGCCACGATTCTACCAACCATAAGCTTGGACACATGACTAGAATGGCACACAGCAACAATGTGGGAGAAAGGGCAAAACTATTAGACAGGTAAGAACAGGGTGTTCTGGGAGTGTAACTGAAGCGAGGTGGATATTTCACACATTCATCAGCCACCTCACCAAACCACCTCCACTCAGGTGACATCTCCTAACTGTCAGAATAGGAGCACACTCAAAAGCAAAAATAAAATAAAACATTGAAAGGCTGCTAAGAATCATGGAATCGTAGGTTGGAAGGACACCACCAAGGTGTCCAGTCCCACCCCCCTGAGGAACTCTCCTTCAAAGCATCCCCATCCAGCTTCTGCTTAAAGACCTCCAAGGAAGGAGACTTCACTAGCCTCCAAGGGAGTGTGTTCCACTGTCAGGAAGTTCCTCCTAATGTTGAGGTAGAATGTCTTTTCCTGAAGTTTGCATCCTTTGCTCCGTGTCCTGTTCTCTGGAGTAGCAGAAAACAAGCTTGCTCCCTCCTCAATATGACATCCCTTCAAATATTTAAACAGGGCTATCATATCACCTCTTAACTTTCTCTCCTCCAGGTTAAGCATCCCCAGCTCCCTAAATCTTTCCTCATAGGGCATGGTTTCCAGACCCTTCACCATTTTAGTTGCTCTCCTTTGGACATGCTCCAGTTTCTCTGCATCCTTTTTAAATTGTGGTGCCCAGAACTGGACACATTATTCCAGGTGGGGTCTGACCAGAGCAAAATACAGTGGCACTATTACTTCTCTTGATCTAGACACTATACTTTTATTGATGCAGCCTAAAATTGCATTGGCCTTTTTAGCTACCACATCACACTGGACTCATGTTCAACTTGTGGTCTACTTGGACTCCCAGATCCCTTTCACATGTAGTCTCGTTCAGCCAGGTGTCCCCCATCCTATATCTGTGCATTTAATTTTTCTGTCTTAAGTGCAGTACCTTACATTTCTCCCTGTTGAAGTTCATTTTGTTAGCTGTGGCCCAACTTTCTAGCCTATTCAGGTCATCTTGAAAAAAGATGGGCCCTTTGAAATCAACTAAAGGTTTAAATAGTCTTCAGTTAGCCAGGCTGAAGGTTCAGGAATGTGCAGATGCTGGTTGCTTCAAGGCTTGAACGTTGTAACTTTAGAAACTAGGTAGGTAGGAGGTGCTTTCTTTGGCTTCCTAGTTGCATCTTAAAGTTAATCTAGGCTGATAAGGATAGAATAGTGAATTGTTTAAGACAGAAAATTCATTATACAGAGCCAATAATCAACTTGCATTTTGTTTCTGTAAATCCGTTGCTGGAGAGGGTATATAGGTTCCCGATTTTGTTTATTTTGAGGAGTCACCCATTTGTTAGTAGGTGCCCCGGTGCTCCTTTTCTGCACAGAAAAGAATAAAAATCCATTTCTTGAGAATTCAGGTCACTTTGTCATTGGCTTGAGGAGGAGTACAATAACAAAACTACAGTACTGCACTACACTACATCTTTTTTAAAAAAATATTTTTATTAGGTTTCACATATTAAAATACATGTTTACAGATGTAAAATACATCTGATACATTGTACAATTACAAGTGTTAAATATTTAACTTCCTCTACTCTCTATCAAGTTTGGGGTTTTAGCATATAATACATTGTCACTTTCTATATATCCTTCTACTTTCCAATTCTCATTGTTCTTTATATGTATAATTCTCTAAATTCACATCTCCTTTTCCTTCTTGGCTACGTTATTTTTAACCATCTTTAACTTATTATATTATACATTTTAAAACACTGTTAACAAGTGGAATGATGTTTTCTTGCTCTCTTATCAAACTATTTTAATTGTATATAATAGTAGAATACGGTCCTTCTTCGTCTTTCAGGAAATCTAACCATGGTTCCCAATTTTTTTTAATTTACTTGTTGATCTTTTATTGATCCAGCAAGTTAATTTGTCTACCTCCATGTACTCATATACTTTCAATTTCCATCTGTCCAGATCTGGTACCTGATCAGTTTTCCACATTGAGGCCAAAAGGATTCTGGATGCACAGATCATGTAGAATATCAGCTTCCCATGTTTCTTTTCCAAATCATTGTCTTCAATGATATTTAGTAAATACATTTTTGGATCTTCGGTAATCTTTGTCTTAAGGATCATCTGTATCTTTTGGTGTATCTTGGACCAAAACTGGCATACTTTTTTACAATTCCACCAACAGTTAATCATAGTTCCAGTTTCATCTTTACGTTTCCAACATTTATTTTGGCAATTCTTTGTCATTTTTGCTATTACTGCAGGTGTCATCTTTGATGGAAGCTCTGAAACTAGCCAGAAAGCAGATAAAAAAACTGAAGATTACAAGAGCAGTACAATCAGCAATGTTAAATGGTTCTGGATAAATAAAGTGGATTCCCTGGATGAATCAAGTGAACAGTTTCATTACTCAGGAAAATGACTGATTTAGTTTGGAACTGCACACTATAGTCATGAACAAATTGAGATCACTTATGTAGACCTCAAAACAGCTCATCCAAATTGGAGATGACTGCCAATTTATATGACACCATTTAATGCTACTTCTTCCCATTTTTATTGTTTTCCAGCACATTTTTTTAAAAAAACCCAAAACCTTCCATAGAAAGACAGCATGTTTTAGTTCATTTTGTGGGCATCTTGGTTGTGACATTAGACATGGATGCTTCTGACTCTTTCAGATGCCCACATATGTTTTCATATTGTTGCAATCCTCACATGGTCGTCTTCTGTTTTTAATCACAGTTACTTCTCAGTTTTTCTTCTCTGCGGTATAGTACAAAATGGATAATTGTAACAGTGATATTGCTATGTTTGTTTCTCAGAGCAAAATCACCTTGCAAGCAGACTCAGGGGATGTGAATTTGCTTGGGGGATGGATGGAATAATATTATTACAATTTACCATTTTAGCAATATAAATTAAGATTAAAAACACCAGTCTCTTGTAAAAACAGTATTCAGTGATTAAATTATTTGTTGTTCTTGTTATTATTAGAGCAGTATCAATAAAACATTGTGCTGCTGAAAGTAAAAAGTCAGCAAGTGACCATAAGGCCTAAATAAAGGTAGATCCAAGTTGAAAACAACAACAACCCTGTTTGCTGAGATATAAAAAAACGTTGTAAGTCCCCAATGATTTCAAGTTAAACATGTACAAAATATTCCAAGCCATGTTCCAAAATGTTCCATTTTGCACTGATAAAATAACAGCCAGAATAAGATAAAATAAAACAAAAAGATAAGAGAAAACGAAAATAAAATAAAAGGTGTAGTCACACTGCAGAATTAAAGTGGTTTGATACCGCTTTAACTGCCATGACTCTATCCTACAGAATCCTGGGATTTGTAGTTTGGGGTGGTACCAGAAGTCTCTGACAGACCAGGCTGAATACCTCAACAAACTACAAATCCCAGGATTCTGTAGGATAAAGTAATGGCAATCAAACAGGTGTCAAACTGCTTTAATTCTTCAGTGTGGCTACATCCCAAAAGTTTGGAAATAGTGCTTGCTTCTTAAGAGTGAGTTTGTTTGTATGCCATAATCTTTTTATTGTTCAATTGCTGGCACTGTTTGTTTTTGTAGGAATTCTATATAAAGTTGAATTAATTGCTTATTCAGTGTGGAAATTTGGTCTACCAAGCAGATGCCATCCACTGCTCTCTTGTTAAATAAACTGCTGCCGAGTTCATTCTACCATCAA
>NC_056523.1:221701808-221719989 GCF_019175285.1 Sceloporus undulatus
TTCATGAACCTCTCTTTCTCCTGGTTATCCATGCTGCTCCATATAAATTTGGTAAATGATAACCCTAATGACCCTAGAGAAATCTAATGCCTGTCCACATGCCAGCAAGGCATGGGACATGTCACCACCCTGGAGGGGGCATGCAGCACATTATGCGAGATCTGGGGGGGAGTCGCATAGAGGACAGGAAGAGCAAAGGTTTGCCTCCTGGAGGCGCTTGCCCCCTTTCCAGGGCTGTTGTCCGAGCAGCTTGGACCACTAAGACAATCAGACAGGGACAGCCGGTGAAAAGAAAGTAATTAAACCTTTGTTCTCACCATCAGCACCTTTTGCCAGAGGCAAGATTTGCTATAAAATTCCCAGATTTGCTTGTTCCTGGGCTAGGTCTGGATTTCAGGGGGGAGCGTGTCCACTTGAACCTGACCTGGCTCCGGATTCCTGGCCAGGTCATTCCATGGCTGAGCCTCATGCATCAGCTCATTTCCATTTGGGATCCGGAGGGAGGTCTACAATTCTGGTACGGTATACCCGGTGGATGCCGAAAATCCTTTCAGTGCTAACCTATGCTTTTCCGGAACCTTGTATGTGGTGTGGTGTATGGCTAGTGAATCGGTATGTTGTTTCCCCTTATAAATAATTGGTTTTAATTCTAGAAGTTGTCCAGTTCATTTGTGGGATCCCCGGTCTACTCCGTTTTACGGGGATGGAGGGAGGGGCGGATTTCGGTGGGCGCACGTAGCCAGCCTTGGCAATATTGAGCTAAACTACAAAGAAAATTCCTCTAAACGGACCCTGGCGACACCGTGTTCTGAAATATTATCCCTTTTCCCCATTAGTGACCCATGAATTTAAGTAGGGGATAGTTGATCCTGATCTACACTCGTTCCCAGGTTTCTGAGGCAACCCAGGGTTGACTAGTGTTTGTATGTGGCAGGAGTGGGGTTGATCTTTCCATCACAGATTATAATGTTTATCTCAAATGCTCTAGATAAAGCTTTTAAAAAAATTTCAAACAAAATGGAGATAAGCTTTTTTTATTTTTATTTTAAATCACAAATGGCAAGGGGGAAGGAAAGAGAGGAACATCCTGAAAACCGGAAATGAATAAGGAACTGGACCAGACCTACATCAATTGTCACAGTTTTGTGTGATTTGTTGTTACTGTGGCCTTCAAGTCATTTCCAACTTATGGCGACCCTACCTGAGATTTTCTTGGCAAGATTTGTTTCAAAGGAAGTTTTGCCATGTCTTCCCCTGAGGCTGAAGCGGGTCACTTTCCCAAGGTCTCCCAGGGTTACTGAACACTGGTGTACAAAGTTTGTAGTCCGCTGACTGTATCATGTCTATGGCTATTTGGTTCATTATATGTTCTAGCTTTTGTACTGTCGTATGCGTTAATAAATAATGTCATGTCCATGTCCAAGTTGTAGTCCAACACTTAGACCTCTATGCCACACTGGCGATACTGAAGCATTTTAAAGAAAAAAAATCACCCTTTGGGATAGGAAAAAATATTTCAGAATACTGTGGAAAGGGTGGCGGGGGAAGATCTTGAAAAGAAGGGACAATTTCATAACTGGGACTGTGGAACATTTAAAGCCCAACCTTTTGACACCGAAGGAGAAGAAGAAGTTGCCTGCTAGTGAGACGAAGAGAGCTAAAGGGGAACCACAGGATTTAACACGCCAAGAAAATGATCAAACGCTGCTGAGTTACCAAACTGAGAGTTTCCCATCTGTACGGAGTCTTCCTGATAAGTAAGTTTGCTTTTCATTGATTTTCAAATAATCTTGACTAGGAAAATTAACATGAGAATGCTTCTGATAAGCTTAATTTGATTTAGGAGAACTTGATTTTAAAAAGGTCCAGTCTCCACCACACGAAGTGCTGCTGGGAGGAAAAACTTTGCCTGTATTTTGTATGTGGTCGTCTACTAGGACAAGCTTGATGGGAAACTTTCAGCGTCTGCCGCAAAAGGTTGTATCGTTTTTTCTTTTTTAAAACTAGAATCCAGGATCACCAACTGATCCTGATGGAAAAGGTATAGTTGTGGAATGGAAGAATTGTTGAGCCCAGGAATTGTATGTGAAGTATAAGAAATGAATGGGGCCACAGTTCTCCTTCCAACCCTGCCTTAAATAATAAATAAATAAAATTTATTTGTACCCGCCCCTCAAACGATCAGGGCGGCTAACAAAATGCACCGAAATCCCTCTCTCTCACAAAACCTGCTCCACACAGTGTGTGAAAAGCAGAGGAGAGTTGAAATGTGCTCTATAGATAATGATTATTGTGTGTATGTGGGTTATTCCAGATGCTGCAGAGCCTGCAGTGTTGTTGACTTGGTCAGAGGCAACCTTGCTGTTGCCACTGTCTCCCCAACACGTCATCCTCTTGTACTGCAGCCACACCATAGGCTCAATCTGAGGATGAGTGGTCTCAGAGAGAGCAGTCTTGCGATAGTCGGTTCCTAGGGGTTCATCCCAGCAGGAGAGACCATCCCCCAGGCACTTTTGTCGCACAGCACCTTGTTCAGAGGAAGACTTTTTCATTGGGATCTGGCAGCTCTGGGGAGTCCTGCATGGATGCTTTCAACCAGACATGCTCCATAGAGTAGTTTTAATGGAGCTTGACTCACCCTGTCAAGGGGAGGGTTGGTTCTGGTTCTGCAGGAGATTAAGCATCTTCAACTTGGAACTTGCAGTTGACCATTGGCTTTAGAAGTAGAACTTTCTGGGACCAACAAGAGACATACCACCTGATTATTTATTTTACTACAGAGGGCCACACTGTTGAGATTATCACACACAGACGGGATAAGGACAGGATCGCTCCCTGTCCTTACCTGTCTTTGACAGTGATCTGCAAAAGGCTTCAGATCGCAGCGCTAGTGTCCCATCACTGAAGCGACATTGCATTAATGCAAACTCCCATTAAGCAAATGCCAGACGTACTGCTTCATTATGGGACAATGACTGGTCGCACAACCTTGTTTGAAAGCTTTCGTTGTGATCGTGGGTCAATTGTGCTTTTGGATGGGATGATGATGATAAGTGGACAGCATATGAAACTCTTGCTATTGCGCTATGAAGAATGGGAGTAGGATAGGAGAGTGGTTTGTCTCCATCTGATAACATCTCTGTGTATTGCACTTATCATTGGGTGGCAACCAGAACCACTCTGTGTCACTCCCAGCATATTTTGGGCTGTGGTGTGGTGTGGTGGTGCGCGCGCCGCGCACGGCTCAGGATGAGCAAATATCATAGTCACCAAAGAGAACAAGACACCACAAAACGTAGGACATTCAAGAACAAAAGTAGGACATTACAAAATAAAAGCCTTAAGATTCAAATAGAAATATAAATTCATTTCACATGGTTTATTTAGAGCTATCTCACATGTACACCTCATCCCTCCATATTTGGGCTTTTGATATTTTGTGGCTTTGATTATTCATGGATTTGATTAATAGTTCTTCTAGGAATATCTAGGTCCTCCATGCACCATGGTCAATTTTTAACGCAAAAGTTGCACTGAATGACCTAGAGATTCCTAGGAGAAACTCTACTAGGCATTTGTAGCTCCTCCGGTTCGTTGAACACAGAGTCGCACTGGAGGACTGAGATTACAGAGTGGGTGTTTTTTTGTATTTGTGTTTTTCCATATTAAGGGGGTCTGGTGCCCTACCCTAGGAATATGGAGGGACAAGTGTACTGGATTTTGTTATGTACTCAACCATAGTTTCTGAGAATTATCTTTGTTAAAATGCCTTGTTGGCTTGCAATATACTTACAGAACTCGGAGCAAAACAATCTTAAAACTGTATTTATGAGTAACAAACCCTTGACGAAAATAATAATATAATAATAATAATAATAATAATGTTTTATTATAGACCGCTATTCCGCAATGATCATAGCGGTGTACAGTAAAAGTGCCATACAAAAAATTAGCCCCTACCCCCCCTCACTCCCTCCAGGCTAGATGATGACAGTTGGCCGTGGAGGAGGGCTCTGTCTCTTCCAGGGCAGGTCCGTGGTTGTTGGACCCGCCCCCTCACTCCCTCTGAATCTGCCTTTAAATTATTACTTTATTTGTAGTTTCCCATTGCTCCTCATCTCTCCTACTTCTTCTCAACCCAAATTGCACACTTTTGTCCCCCTCCCTTAGCCCACTGATTTTCAACAACCCGATCCTCCTTTCCTTTCCACACCTCCATCAGAAACACACACACATAAACAAAAACTACCACATGGTCAGCTGCATTCTCCTCACACACCTTCCCTTCTCCCTATATGCTGGAATTCTGTTGCTCAACAGTTTTCCTGTAATCATTAGGACGCATTGTTGCAGGCTAAAATTTTTGGTCATATGTATGCTCTGGGTGAAAACTAACAAGCCCTTGCGCCGCAGCGGCACTAATAAATCTGTTGAGTTACCCTTGCTTACCTGCTGAGGCATGGGAGACAAAGGACAGATTTTATGTGGATCATCACTGGGGGGAGTGGTGGGGTGTGGTTTGTGTGTGTGTGTGTGTGTGGGGGAAAGAGAGAGAGAGAGGATGGTACAGGTGACACCCTAAGGGGGAGGGGACACACTTCTCAAATACCTACTTTTGGTAGAAATGGGCTGTGGCATCATCTGATATCTTTAAAATGCTTAAGAGATGGTGGGAGTGGGGTGAAGCTCAGTGGAAGGAGACGGAGAGGCCCAGAATTTTGAAAATTAAAATTTCAAATTTCAAAATTATATTGTTTTTAAAAACTGACCTTTTGGAAATTTTAAATTATTTAATTTTTTCTTTAAAAATCATATTTTAACCAAATCTTCACTACAACACCCCTTTAGGTTCTGCATATGCTATGTAATTGAAGGGTTAATTTAATTTTGCTATGGTTTTATGTCACAACGATGGATTACATCCCAGTGGTATATGGAAAGTTATGATTTACGAGTAACCTTAGTGCAAACATTACTCAAGGATTCTGTATGGTGTGAAATGGGAGGAGGTCAATGGAAGGGGGGGTGACACTATGATTTACCAGACCTGGGGTGACACCAAACCCTAGGGACATCACTGGTTTTATGGCTCAAAAAAAAAGCATTTTGGAATTCCTCCTGGGCCTCAGACTAGAAATTAAAAGAGGGATGGGAAAAGGAGGACCTGGTCACTCTGGTGTGTGTGGGCATTGCTGTCATAGGATGTGAGACCCCTTGAAATTGGCATTTTAAAGTATTTAAAGGTTATTGGTAGCGGTGGGTGTGGTGTGTTAGATGATTCTTCTGCAAAGACTCCTGGGCGGCATGTGGCTACAGGTGCAACCATTGGGCTAATTTCCTGTTGCAAATGTCTCCGCTAACCCATGCTGTTTGCATAAGAATACAAAGAGTGCCCTGGAAAAATGTCCACGTGGCTCTCCCTTTGGCAGTGTGACTCTGTCAAGCTACCTATCATTCATTCTCCATAAGCATCCAGATCTATAATTTAATAGTTGAAACATACATTCATGAAAGAGTAAAGACTTGATAAATACAAAATAATATCTGGCTAATACATCTTGGAGCTTTTGCTAGCTGTCCTTTCTCAAGGGAGGTCAGTTCTGGTTCTTTTCTACTGAACTTCCACAGCCCAGCCATTATTATGCAAGCGCAGAAGTACCACTTCTCTTTGGTTACAAACCATAAACTCTCTGTCTATTTCTCCTCTCTTCTCTTTTATTTTGGTATTCCATTCAGTGCTTTCTGCGTATGCATACTTTAAGATAGCACTGAACCTATTGTTGGCTACATCCTCCTGCAGAAATAATCTGGTTTCACCACTCTTTACCTGCCCGGCTCATGCTAGGAAAGGCGGGGAATTGTTAGTTTGTTGTGGGCCCCAGAGCACAACAAACTACATTTCCCAGAATTTTCAAACCAGATTATTTCTGTAGTGTGGATGCACTTGCAGTGTGACATTAGGGTCATTCCTTGCAAGATTTGTTCAGAGGGGGGGATTGCCTTGCCCCTCTCTAAGGGCGGAGTGTGTGACTTGCCTAAGGTCACCCAGTAGCCAAGCAGGGATTGAACCCTGGTTTCCAGTGTCATAGTCCAATGCCAAAACAACAACCACGTGGCTTTAAACACTTTTAATTAGTTACAATTAATTAATACATTTTAAAGCCAAAGGAGCCTCAAGGTGCACAACTCTACATTTGTGCGGAGTTGGAGGCTTCTAGTAGGTTTCTCAGTCATGGAGCTATGCTGGCATGTAGATGAACGCAGCATTTTATTATTAAATTTTTTCTCAAACAATTAACCAAGTGGTCTGTTACAGCATTCTTGGAAATTTAATCAAAAGGGTCACCATTGGAGCTGAAGCTATGTACTATAGAAGGAGAGGAATATTACATATTCTTGCATTAAACTTGCAATGTTTGTTTTTGAATTTTTTATGGTATGCACGTTGTACACCTACACATATATTATCGAGAATTCTTTTTCCAATAATTTATTTACAATTATTACAAATTTACATAATTATTCTATCAAGCACTAGGAATAAGATGAAATTAGGAGGAAATTAATATTTTGAAATTCATTAAATTGCTTTATTTTAAAGCTAATAATACTATACCGTTGTAGTAGAGGATCCAGTCGCTAGGAGTCCTATCCCCCTAGCAAAACTCTGGGAAATTTCATACAAGTTACTTTCCAAGGCTCTCCTCCTTCCCATCTTAGGCTAAAGTACGATTAGTTGAAAGGGGCTGGTGTGGAATCCTTTATTGTCATCCTCTGGCAAAAGTTGTATATATTTAACCTCTCCTCTGAAATCTCTGAAAAAAACATCAGACTTGACCCACCTGTTTCCAAAACAAAGCAGTTTGACACACTATCTTGACATTTGATGGAGGCTTTATGTGCAACCTCTATAATTTGCTGCTATTGAACATGACTACAGAGGACCTCTGACTATGCCCACTGAAGACCATGAAAAACACCATTGAATCCTTTCAGATAAACAGACAGGGACTGGTGGCGTGCAGCTCCTGGAATAATCGTCCTGGTGGTTAAACTTACAGGGACATCCCTGGTTTTTTGTTTTCAGTGGAGGTATGGGGGGGATTTTTAGTTTGAGTGTCTGGCTTGAAATTGATCTCATTTAATTCTGTTCCTTTCATTGTATAGGGGCTCGACAGACTGCCCCAAAATGGTGGAGTGGGGCACCGTTTTGCTCCTGAGGAGCCACAGCAACCCAAACCGTGTGAATTCCCTCTGCACCAAAAAGAATCCGCAAGCAGGTCTTCTTGGTGCACACAATGGATGCCTGAGTGGTGGCCATTGGCAAACTGTTGTATGTTGATGACACAAGTGTGGTGTCCATGACGTGCGGGAATGCTGCACCACGCTTGGTGTCATCATGGCTGCCCCCATGGGATGGGGCCGCACCATGATGGTGGCGGCCGCCCGCACTAGGGCGGGACCATGTGGGTTGCTACGCAATCCCGAGCCCCTAATTTTGACTGAGGGCCGCTGCAAACCGGTGGTCTGTACCGGGCCTTAGTAGAGATCTTTAGTTTTATAATAAGAATTTATCATCTGTACATCTGACACACACACAAAAAGCCAACTGAAGAAATACTAAGGTTTCAGATCCCATGGGCTTGTAAACCTGTTAGTTTCTATGGCCTAACATGCAATTGTCTATTTCAAATAGAGTAAACCGAGTGGATCAAAGAAACCTGGTAAATAACATTCTCCTGTTGCCTGCTGGGTTTTTGTAATGTGATAAGGCTCTAAGACATGGAAAACAGAACTAACAATTGATTTAGATGTGTTTAAGAGTCTTATCCTTAAAAACGAACCGGTCAGGCGAACAGAGAGAAGCACATTAGCATGACGCCGAAGCACTTTGTTCTCTCCGTTGTAAAAGCATGGGAGAGGGTGGTAAAAGTGTCCCTTTTGCCAAACGGATTTTTCCATCTGCAAAAGGAACACTTTCACAGCTCCCCCATGCCTTACACCTGGAGAGAACAAAAGTGGTATGGATGTCATGCAGAGAGAGAAAGATGAAAAGCATTTTTCTCCATTTGCCTGCTGGGTTTATTGTAAGCAATAAGGCGCTTAATCACGAGGCGTATAACCACCAAAATAATATGACGGGTGATTATATACTGGGGTTCCTGAATGCATTAAAGGTTTATACAGCCTTTTAACTAGATGATTATTATTATAGCAAATTGGAAATGAGGCAGAGAAGAGAGAGACAGTGGTTTGCTTAGGCTACTAGGGTGTATAGACAGGCCAATGTAGGATTCCCCCTGTCTTCATGGAAACCTGTCACATTGATGCAGGGCCAAATCCATGATTTGAATACAGGCTGTTTTCATGACAGAAGCCAGTGTCCACACTAAATCCACCCTACCGTTATCTTAAACAATTTTTTAAAAACCTCTCACTTTTGCTTGCAATTTTATAGGAAAACCAGAGCAATCCATAAGCAATGTCAGGGTGGTGTTTAGCACAGTGTGCCCATTTGTGTCAACTGCGGCACTGTTGCTGCTGCTGGCACAAGTCTTCCATCTGAGGTGTACAATGAGGTGGCCCATCCAATATGAGGACAATTTGCCACTTCACACTGTATGTGGAGGAATGGGGAAATCCAGAGCAGTTTGGGGGGCAATAGATAGTATAGAAACAGTCTGGAGTATTCTGGCTGGTGTAGATGACCCTCAGTGTCAGAGGTGAACTGCCTAAATCTAGTTGTGAGCCCAATTAGAGCAGACCATTGAATCAATCAGATTTTGATAAATGTTGATACAGACAATGGATCCTGGTATCTGCTGGGGTTCGGTTCCAGGGCTCCCGTGGATACCAAAATGTAGGGATGCCAAGTCCTATTATATCAGTGCACAGTAAACAGTGCCCCTTAGATAAAATGGCAACTTAAAAACTATAAAACAAGCAGGATACATGTCTTCTTGGGCATCAGTTTCAAGAGGAGAAGATCCGAGTGACCAACATGACAGGTCAACTTGCAACATGTAGTTTACATGTAATCTTTTTTAATTTGGATTGCATTTTATATATGTTGTTTGGTGTATTATAAAATAAATTTACAGAAATCTGTACTGTCTTAATTTTGGGCAGCAACTGAAAAAAATCCATAGCAAAAACCATTGAAAATGTTCTTGTTTCATTTCCACACACACCCTTCCCCAGAGGGAATATCAGTTTCATTTAGGAGAGAACTGGACAGGTCGCTCACAACAAGAATTTCTGAGCTTGGTGAACTATGAATGGCTTTTTCTTCTTTCCTTTCCTTTCCTTCTTCCTTCCTTCTTTCCTTTTTCTTTCTTCTTTTTTTGCTGAGAGGAAGCCATGTTTACGTGACTGTACTGAAATTTTCCCTCATTTGGGGTGTCCAGATTCTTGAATGTTGAAAAGACCCTCCCTCTCAGCAACAAAACATGTATCTAGGGAGATTAGTTACACAGTTTAAAAAATGGATCGCTGGCCAAATCCAATTCAAATTGGGATACATCCAAGTACTATTGCACATGTTTTTTTGCTGCTGCTGCCACCAAAACAAATGCTCCCGGGTAACATCTGGCTAGAATCTGAGTCCAGCGGTCGATTTGCAAAGCCAGGAAGCTCCTGGCTTTGAAAAGAGGCCAGCTGAACCAGATTCTAGCCAGATGTTCTTGGGATGCACCTACTGCCGGGCAGCATTGGCAGAAAAAAATCCATTCAAATAAATCTGGATGTATCCCAAATTGGAATTGAATTCGGCAGCAGTAAATAGTTTTTTTTAAGAGCCACGTGATAATCTCCTTAGGCCACATCCGCACTGTAGAAATAGTCCAGTTTTGACATCACTTTAACATGCCATGGCGCCTCATGTTGTGGAACTGAGTGAGAGCTCTGGTGCCACAACAACTACAATTCCCAGGACTCTCAATAGCATTATTTCTGCAGTGAAGATGTGGTCTTAGAAAAATATTTGGTACTTTTTTGTGTTTTTTTCGGGCTATGTGGCCATGTTCCAGAAAAGTTTCTTCCTGACGTTTCACACCACTATCTGTGGCTGGCATCTTCAGAGAATGTTTTGCCTGGGAAGGACTTGGGTATGATGTGGCGAAACATCAGGGAAGAACTTTTCTAGAACATGGCCACATAGCCCGAAAAAACCACAAAAAACTACGGATGTCGCCATGAAAGCCTTTTGACTTTAGAGTTTGTCTGTAATGCTTAAATGCCCTAATTTTTTGCTGCCACTTTCATTTATTTTTATCAATGATTAAGAAATATTTTCTCTAATAAGCTCGGAACATCATGTCACTTAATGCAGAAGCATTATCTTTATGGTTGCTTCTAGACTAGGGTGTATCCACACTGCAGATATAAAGCAGCTTGACAGAGAGCACCAGAGCTCTTTGAAGATCAGGCTGAATACCTCACCAAAATAAACTATCCTAGGGTTCTGCATTGACGGAGTCCATGACAGTTAAAGTAGTGTCAAACTGCTTTAATTCTGCAGTGTGGGCAATAGGCCAGGTTAGTTTGTCTGGTAGATACATTAAACCATATTAAAAATTAGTCATGACAGGTTTCATTTATTTCACTGGGAGGTAAGTGCAAGCTCCACTTAGGAGATTAGTGCACAGCTAAAAAACGTGACTTGACCACTCGCACATTTCCATTTGAATTCGGGACCATCTGGAGTTTATCGCATGCATTTTGCAGCTGCTGTCGCGGGCCAAGTGCAGCTTGGATTCTATCAGGAATTCACCTGGGCTGTACCCCGGCGGAGGGCGGTTTTGGTGTCAAAATGCACCCGAATTCGAACGAAACGCAGAGTGGTAAGTTGGTTTTTTTAGCTTGCACTAATTGTTCTATTTCTGAATTCAACCGAATGTGTTTAGTAAATCTTGACCCAAACTGCTATTTTTAACCTACGATGTAAACTGAAGAATATGCAACATAGTCACACTGAAAAACCATACTGGGCTGATGTAGGTATATAAAGTCTGTTGCAGTGCCACAAGTGAAACTTTCAGGGAGGGAGAACAGATGCCAAAGAATATTATGTACAACAGTGTTGGCACACACAGAAGGCCTTCATGAAGGGATGACTACTTTTCCTGGCAAGAGCCACATCTGCAAGCGCGCGGGAAAGGTAAGGCTCTTCATATTAGAAAAGTAAAAAAAGAAAGTCCAATGATTTAATTGTAAAAATGAATGGTTTAGAGTCTGTTTTCTTTTGCAAAGAAAGAATTCCTATGAGCTTTCCATAAACCAGTGTATTTATAAATGTTGCAGGCAGGTTGCACAGATGAGAAATCATGCTCAGAGAGAGAGAGAGAGAGAGAGAGCGGGGAGGGGATGCACAGTGAGACATTTGCATCCAAGCTAAATCACTGTAGCACCCGAATATTTTTTCTGTCGTGTAGCACTGTAGTTAGTAGTTTCTAATGGCAGAACAGCTCTTTCTAATCAAGATGATCTACCTATGTTAGCAGGCTTGACAAACAAAACAATGAGGATGAAACAAGAGGCAACTCCTAGTAACAGAATTCAAAGACAGAGCCATGTGATCTGTAAAATATATGCAAAGATATTTGTAGCACCTTTAGACAAACTGGAAGAAAGAAGGGTTGGCAGCATGGAGCTTTCATAGACTCAGTCTGCCCTTAGATGCATTAGAATCATAGAGTTGGAAGAGACTTGCACGGGCCATCCAGTCCAACCCCCTGCCATGCAGGAAATGACAAATCAAAGCATCCCAACAGATGGCCATCCAGCCCTCTGCTTAAAGACCCCAAGGAAGGAGACCCACCACCCGAGGGAGTGTTTCCACTGTCGAAACAGCCTTACTGTGCAGGAGAGTTCTTATCCATGTTGAGGTGAAATCGCTTTCCTGTAGCTGCTCCATTCTCTGTTCCGGCCCGTTCTCTGGGCAAGCAGAAAACAAGTTGTCCCCTCTCAATATGACATCCTTTCAAATATTTAAACGGCTATTGTATACCTCTTAACCTTCTCTCTCAGGCTAAACATCCCCAGCTCCCTAAGGCGTCCTCATAGGGCATGGTTTCCAGACGTTCACCATTTAGTCGCCTCCTTTGGACAGCTCCACTTTCTCAATGCCTTTTGAATGTGGGCCCAGAACTGACACAGTATTTCAGTGGGCCTGACCAGAGCAGATATAGTGGCACTATTACTTCCCTTGATCTAGACACATATACTTCATTGATGGCGACTAAAATCACATTGGCCTTGTTGAGCTGCCCAAGCTACGCACGGTTGATTCATGTTTCAACTTGTGGTCTACTTGGACTCCTATGACCTTTCATATGTGGTCTCCTTAAGCCAGATGCCGTCCCCCATCCTATATCTGTGCATTTTCATTTTTTTGCCCTAAGTGCAGTACCTACATTTCTCCCTGTTGAAGTTCATTCTATTAGCTGTGGCCCAGCTTTCGTAGTCTATTCAGGTCATTTTGAATTTTGATACCTGTCCTCTGGGGTATTCAGCTATTCCCCCTAATTTGGTGTCATCTGCAAATTGTAAGATTATGCTTACCCAATCCTGTCATCCAGGTCATTGATAAAGATGTTGAATAGCACTGGGCCCAGGACAAACTGTGGGACCCCCACATGGTCAATCTCTCCAGGATGAAAAGGTGCCATTGTTGAGCACCCGTTGGGTGTCGTCGGTCAACCAAGTTACATATCCACTAACAGTTGCTTTGTCTAGCCCACATTTTACAAGCTTGTTTGCAAGAATGTCATGGGGAACGTTGTCAAAGGCCTTACTGAAATCAAGCATTCCCAGCGGTAGTTTTATCAAAGAAGAGATAGATTTGGGGCATGAACTTGTTTCTCTGAAACCCCATGTTGTACTTTTTGTGATTATGGCAATTGCTTTCTAGATGTTCACAACGATCTTGTTAATGATCTGGCTCTAGAATCTTTCCGAGAATCTTTCCTGGTATTGAGTCAGACTAACTGAAGGAAAAATTGTTGGGACCTCTTTCTTCTTCCCCTTTTGAAGATGGGGACAAACGTTTGCCCTCCTCCAGTCTGCTGGGACTGGTCTTCCTGTTCGTTCTCCCAGGAGTTTTCAAAGATTATTGCAATGTCCTCGTCGATGATTACATTTGCCAGTTTTCTTAATACCTTGGAATGTAGCGCATCTGGTCCTGAGACTTTAATTCATTTAGGTAAAACAGGGATTATCCTGGTACTATCTCTCTTACTTATTTTTACTTGAAATTCCCCATTCTGTCCCGCTGCTCATTATCCTCAGGTTGAGTTCCCCTTTGCTTTTCTGAGAAGACTGAGGCAAAGAAAGTGTTGAGTAATTCTGTCTGCCTTTTTTTATGTCTTCGGTTGAGCATTTGCCATCTTCTCCACACGTGGTCCTACCATTTCCTTTTCTCCTTTCTTTTGCTGCTGCGGACATATCCAAAAAAGCCTTTTTGTTGCTTAACCTCTCTAGCAAGCCTGAGTTATTTCGACTCTGCGACTTGTAGTTCATTCTGTCTGCTTAAGCTTTTCTACTATCTCTACACATGCTAGCTATTCTTTGAATTCCTTTGGGTGATTTCCCCATTTTTCCATTGTTAATACATGTTACCTTTTAAAAATTAGCTGAGCTGAAAGTTCCTTGGTCATCCATCCTGGGTTTTGCGACACCTCCCATTTTTCTTTCTCACTGGAACTGTTTAATTTGTGCCTTCAGTATCTCACTTTTGAGAAACTCCCATCCATCTTGAACTCCCTTCTCTTTTTAGCATTCCTGACCATGGGATCCAGTATTTCTCTAAGTTTACTGAATTCCGCTCTCCCGAAGTCTAGAATGTGTGTCTGACTAGGCCTGGCTTTCTCCTTTTCTTTCTCTTTTCCACTGTATAACAACCTCCAGGAGAACATGGTCACTTCCACACCTAAGGATCCCACCACTGCACTTCATTAACCAAGTCATTCCTTTTGGTTAGGATCAGATTCAAACTTTGGCCCAGCTTTTCTAGTCTATTCAGATCATTTTTTAATGTTAATCCGGTCCTCTGGAGTATTAGCTATTCCTCCTAATTTGGGTGTCATCTCATCCTGCAAATCTGATAAGTATCTCCCAATTCTGTTCATTGATAAAGATGTTGAATAAAAACTGGGCCCAGGACAGAGCCCTGTGGGACTCCACTGGTCACATCTTCCCGCCAGTATGAAAGAGCCATTGTTGAGCACCCTTTGGGTTCGCCGGGGTCAACCAATTACAGATATCTTTAAACATTACTTTGTCTAGCCCACGTTTTACAAGCGTGTTTTGCAAGAATGTCATGGGGAAAACCTTGTCAAAGGCCTTACTTCTGACAAAGTCAGATAACTATATCCAGCAGCATCCCCTTCAATCTACCAAGCTGGTTAATTTTAATTGACCAAATGCATCTGAAAAAGACTGAATGAACTATACAGGTACGGCACTGAAATGACATCTATACAGGCTGCCGGCCTTTACTGTCCGGATTGGAAAAAACGGATCCTTTTTGTGTGCCCTCGAAGGGGTGCCATAGCTTCAGGGTGCAGCACGATGTTGCCCTTTTGGGCGCTGCACACATTTGGGACACAGCACCAGCCATGTTGGTGTAGACCAGCACATGCCAAAATGGCACCCGGGCAGTGGGGTCATGGTGTCCAGTGTGCGGACGCTGCACTGTGGCTTCGCCCACGCCAGCACTGAAGAACTATGAAACCTATGTGTTAACTTATTCTTTTCAGTTAGTCTCAAAGGTTCTACAAAGATCTCCTAGGAAAGTAGTCCTGTCACCTCATGTTAAACCACACTATAGTTTATAACTCTGGTGAACCCATAGGCTGTTTGCTCATACTCAACCTCCTGTGCATTCAGACTTGGCATGGTTTCTCTCCACAAGTGGCTAGAGCATTCATTGAACAGTTAAGGTGAATGCAAGACATACGTTAAGAAGTCCATTTATATGGGTGGGCGGAGCTACCGCCAAAAAGTTGCAGAAAGATACATTACTTTCTGCCTAGAGATTCTAGAAGTTTCCGAAGATTGCTGCGCAGGCGCAGAATAAACCCATTTGTGTGAATTCGCAGATGACCACTCGAAGAAACACAGTTACAGGTGAGCAACCTGTTCTTCTCCTACTTCTTACCTTTACTGCCATTATTATCTTTTCTAGTGGGATATGATGTGGTCAAAGTATGACGATCTCAGTTTCATTACCTTGGCTTCCAGGAAGATTTCAGGCTTGATCTGCTGAAGGATCTATCTGTTTTTCTTTTTGACTGTCCACAGTATTCTCAGCACTCTTCTCCTTCACAGTACTCAAATGTGTTTATTTTCTTTCCGTCAGATCATTTCACTGTCCAGCTCTCACATACATACATGGAAATATAACGGACTGAATGATTCTAACTTTAGTGTTCAGTGATATATCTTTGCATTTTAGGGTTAGGCTTAAGCAACTTGAAGGCACATAACACGCACATCTGTGAATAGATTATTGCAGATATATCTAGAGTGGGTCCTTGGTATCTGCTGGGATTTGGTTCCAGGATCTCCAATGGGTACTAAAATTTGTGGATGCTACTGTCTCATTATAGGCAATGGCACAATAAGACGGTATCTGTTGTATAAAATGGCAAAATCAGGGTTTGGCTTTTGGAATTCACATATATTTTAAATATTTTCAAACTGTGGATACTTGCATCTGGGGATAAAAAAATTCATGGATACAGAGCGCTGACAGTCATTTTTTTTAAAAAAAGAATATTTCCAGGGGTGGACCTTTCATTAGAGAGTGAGGCAAAATGTTTTAAGCTGTCCACAATTGTGACATACCTTTGCTTTTGCCAGCTGCTGATGTTCTCCAAACTGAAACTCCAACACAGCCAACTGTCAACACTGAAGCAACTGCAGTGACAACTGGTGAGTCCACATTTTATCTTACCTGAAGTATTTGTTGTTAACTACTTTGAAGTCAACCCTAACTCATAGCAGCCCTGTGGATGAGATGCCACCAAGACCTGTGTCACCTCCCTGATAAGAATCTAGACACCTGGAATGTGGTCTTTTTCTGCTACCTTCGATCTTCCCTACCATTATTATCTTTTCTAGTGATTCATGCCTTCTCATGATGTAGCTAAAGTACAACAGCCTCAGTTTCAGGCTTAATCTGTTCTAGGATTTATTTGATTGTCTTTTTGTTTGTCCATGCTGTCTTCAGCACTCTTCTCCATCACTACATCTCAAATGAATTTGTTCCCTTCCTGTTGGCTTTCTTCACTATTCAGCATTCATATTCATACATGGTGATTGGGAATGCAGTGAACTGGATGATTCTAACTTTAGTTGTTGTTGTTGTGTGGCGTCAAGTCATTTCTGACATATGGTGACCTGGTCATGGGATTCTCTTGACAGGATTTGTTCAGAGAAAGTTTGCCATTGCCTTTCCCTGAGGCTGAGAACATGCACCTTGTCTAAGGCCACACACTGGGTTTCATGGTTGACTTGGGAATTAAACTCTGGTTTCACTTTAGTGTTCAGTGTTATATCTTTTCACTTTATGGTTAGAATTAGGGTTAGGTGACTTGAAGGTGCATAATGCACATGTCTGTGAACTGATGATTGCAGATTTATCTGATTATTTTGGAAGAATATCATCTCCAGGGTGGGCCCTTTCATTAGACAGAGTAAGGCAAAATGTTTTGAGCTGTCCCCAATCATGGCATGCTTTTGCTTTACCCAGCTTCTGATGCTCTCCAAACTGAAATTCCAACACAGCCCATTGTCAACACTGAAACAACTACAGCGACAACTGGTGATTCCACATTTTATCTTACATTAAATATTTGTTGTTAACTGCCTTTGAACTGGTCCAGATGCATGGCAACCCTGTGGATGAGACATCTCCAAGACCAGCTGTGTTCCACTGGTCTACTCAAGTTCTACAGATTCAGGACTGTGTCTTCTCTGATATAGTCTAGCCACCTAGCATGCAGTCTTTTTCTGTTGCCGTCTACCTTCCCTAGCATTATTATCTTATCTATTGAATCATGCCTTCTCATGATGTGGCCAAAATATGACAGCCTCAGTTTCATCATCTTGGCTTCCAAGGAGATTTCAGGCTTGATCTGCTGTAGGATCTATCTCTTGGTCTTTTTGTACATCTGTACATGGAAGTATAATGGACTGGATGATCCTAACTTTAGTGCTCAGTATTATATCTTTGCACTTTAGGGTTAGGGTTAGGCGACCTGAAGATGCATAATACACACATCCTTGAATAGATTATTATGAATTTATCTACATGAGGCCCTTGCTATCTGCTGGGGTTTGGTTCCCAGATTTCCCATGGATAAAATTCATGGATGCTCAAGTCCCATTATATATAACGGCACAATAAGATAGTGTATCTTATATATAATGGCAAAATCTAGGTTTGCTTTTTGGAATTTGTGTATACATTATTTTAAATATTTTTAAATTGTGGATGCTTGATCCTGTGGATACAGAAGGCTAACTGTAATTAGTTTTGAAGAATATAATCTCCAGGGCTGGACCATTCTTCAGAGTGAGGCAAAATGTTTTAAGCTGTCCCCAATCACGTAATGCTTTTGGTTTTGTCAGTTGCCATTGGTCTCCAAACTGAAACCCCAACACAGCCCACTGTCAACACTGAAGCAACTGCAGCAACAACTGGTGAGTCCACATTTTACCTTACATTAAGTATTTGTTGTTAACTGCCTTCATATTGACACTGATGCATGGCAACCCTGTGGATGAACCATCTCCAAGACTCGCCCTCATCCACTGCTCTGCTCAGGTCCTGCAGATTCAGGCCTGTGACCTCCCTTCCTTTAAGTGGATAGGATCAGGGTGTTAATTCTTTAGTGGTTAGGTTCATGGTACCTTTAAACAGAGTGAAGTGGCTGCCAATGGCAGGTCATTTTGTATCCCGAATGAGCAGAAAATTATTAGTTATTTTACATGTGAATGTTATATTTTTACTGCCAGGATACGAGTTTGTGACTCGTGCCAAAATAAACTGACCAGTACTTTGCATGTGTTTAAAGACACCATTTACATGGCCCAGTTCCATCAGGGGCTAGCCTGAAGAAAGAGGCTCCTCCCTCCCTAACTGTCATCTTTCGGCCTCTGAGGGAGAGAGTAGGCT
>NC_056523.1:221720089-221723755 GCF_019175285.1 Sceloporus undulatus
GTTCTAGGTTTAAATCGGGTTCAAATGGGCACGCTACTTTCTGAATTCGCTTTGTAACCCGCGTTATACCCCAGTGGAAACGGCCCCTATGTTGTTCAGTCCATATAACCAGACTACTATTAACAGAAAAACAAGCATGAACTAGGATATTTTGGTAAATCTTTCTCTATCTATTTCCTTTATTTCCTTTATCAAGATTAATTACAAGAAGCAAAAGACACCAGCATGTTGAAACAGGTGGCAACATAGTAGTTTTAGTTGGCAGCAATAGTGTCATGAATCCAGTCGATGTAGTTGCAGAGTTTGGTATAGACACCAGGATAACCAGGCAGAGCACATCCTATTCCCCAGGAAACGATACCCTGGAGCATTCCATCACATGCCACTGGGCCACCAGAATCACCCTGCAAGACGAAAAGGGGGTTGGAATTAAAAGGCAGGGGTGAGGTAGGCTCTCTACATAATTACCTTTAGCTTTACAGTATATTCAAACCATCCCTCTCCTTAGCACCACCTATTCACTATCACCAAGTTGTGCCAGCTCTATAAATGGCACACCACCCTGTTATTCTGTTCCAGTCTCTTCCTATATTCATGCTTTCACTCCTGCAACTTTTCAATCTTCAGCTTCCCAAAAAATCTTCTCTTTTCTACCAAAAACTCTGTCCATTCTGCTCTGTGGACAGTTATGATGGAACCCTTACCAAAAAAGGTGGGCTTCTCTTTCTTCAAAAGCCTCCTCTACAGACTCCATCTTTATGGTGAGGGGTTTACCTTAACCGAGGGTTGTCACAGACTGGCTCTAAAAGTCGACTTCCCAACGGTTTGGAGGCATGATGTTTAGACACCACATGCCCCCAGGACATGTTGAAACCACCCAGCTAATCAGATGGCAGTGGCCTCAAGACACCTTGGGGGCATGGCATTTAGATGCAACACACCTGGAAGCCACCCTGAAGCTGCAGCAGGACACTTTAAAGCCAGCCCAAATAGGAATGGATCCTTTCCGCTAGTATTTGGGCTAGATCCCTGGTGGACTGGGGCCATGGCACATGCTTGCCATAGCCTCAAGGTATCTTGGGCTGGGTAGCTTCAAGCTTGCCCCTTTATGCCCCTCTGTTCTACCCATTAGTTCCTACGTTGAATTGAAACAAATCCAAAACTGATGCAGCTGTGCTTGCTTCTTCTCATCCCTTTACTTTCATTACCTACAGATCCCCCCTCCCCTAAACCTGTTTAGCCCTTTTGCTGTGAGTTTTTAAAGAGGTTTAAACAAGTTGCTTGCATCTATTTTACCCAATTAATCTGAAGGTGACACAGCCTTTTTGTATGACAACAAGCTTTTCCTCTCTGGCTCAAATCAGTATCTCAGCTTGAGACAGATTCCCAACTCTTTCCACCACCCTTTTGTTCCAACAATGCCTCACCAACCACCAAACCTCACTCAGGTTTTTTAACAATAATTATAAATTTTAGCATGTTCCCATGTTGAACAGCGCTGCTCATAATGTGTGCTTATTAAGACATGTTATAAAAAAGTTTTATATATAAACCTTTGTTTCCTCGAGGACTCTGGGAGCTACTGTTTCCCAATATCTGATGGTTCTGTTCGAAATAAGCTTAAAAAGTTTTTATAGTGAATCATCTTATCTTACCTGGCAGGAGTCTTGGCCACCCTCTAGGTTTCCAATGCAGATCATATTGTCAGTGATTTGTCCTGGGTAAGCATTTCTGCATTCTTCATCAGACAGGATTGGCACATTCAGGCACTGAAGAAGGTCAGGGTAATTGACTGAAAGGAGAGGGAGAAGGGGTATGGCTCAGAAGTTCAACAAGTTAGCAATAATCTAGTAATTCTGAGAAAGCAGGCACCTTGTATGGGTATGCATTTTTATAAAATAAAGCATTTGGGCTTTACTGTCCAACTCACAGGTAATCAAATGTGCTATGGTGCTTCCAAAATTTAATAGAAAGCCTAAATTTAACCCAGCCCAGATCACATTGTGTATCTATATGTTTAATGACAGCATTCAATTTCTGTCAAGGCTCATTGAGACTCTATGGTTACAGAGGCTGGGCCAAGATTCTGGAGGTTGAAGCTGAAGTCTCCACTCAGTGTTGAAACTCATGATGTGACCTTGGGCCATTCCCACTCCAGCCTAGTATTCTTCACAGGATTATCGTGAGGATGGAGTGAAAAAGGATCATATATGGTGTCTTTATGCTTGGATGTAGAAAATTCCTAATATCTTGCTATCCATAATTAATTCTTTCCCACAGAAATTAAAGTATAGCCACATTAAATTCTAACTATAATTTACCAAAAGGATAAGGTCATTTTGCAGTGACTTTTTAGTGAAAACAGTGTAGCCTCATAAAATGTGGAGGTAGAGTATAACAAAGTTCAAGTTGCTGGATTGCACTGGTGCCTCATGTGCTGTTCTGGGTGTCAATGGGATAAGGAGATGGATGGGAGGAGGCTACATTTTGTACCAAGCTGAATTGACAAATCTTCTTCATACTCACCACCATCGCTGAGAGTGTTGCCCCAACCAGAGATCAGGCAGTTAGTCCCAGCAGCTGCACATTCATAGCCCAGAGTGATGGCTGAGATGCGTGAAGAAAGGGCAGCATGGGCTTCCAGCTTGATGAGCATAATGTCATTATCCAGGAGCCAAGAGTTGTATTTGGGATGGCGAATAACTTTTTCAGAATTGATGAACTGCTCATCTCCTTCCAGCTCCATAATGTTGTGCTCTCCGAGCCTCACTTGGATGCGGCTGCAAAATTAACCATGCTGTATTGTACTGAGCATGTTATTAGCCACAGTTCAGTCTCCGGCTAAACAAACCATTTATTCCTCATGCCACAGAAGCCATTAAACCAACCAACATCATACTAGCAGGGGGCATATCTAAAATGGGAACTTTACAACTGTTCATATTGGTGTTTGTAATCTAACTGTATATGATCAACTTTGCAGATTAGCATCTTCAGAATTGTTTAATATGTATTCTGCAGCAGGAATCTTCCACCTTTTCAAACTCTGCCTCCCGTGACAACCATTTTTTAATCTTTTTGTTATGCATTCCATTTTTCTTCTCCCCTTTCCTGTCCTGTCTTTCTCCCTCCCTATTTTTCTTAACCTCTCATTTGTCTTCCTGTCTGTCTTTCTCTTCAGAGATATATATATAACAATGACAACAATACTAGGTATGGCCGTGTATGTGTGACCCATTTTAGCTCAACATGTTCTTCCTGAAATCTAGGTATGATGAAATCGTGAGATCTTGTGGGATCTCACCTACTGAGAACGTTGCAAACACAGGAAAACAAAAAAGAATTGCCATTCACTTACGATTTGTAGCAATGAGCAGCTGAAACCACCCATCGGTCATGGATGAGGGAACCACCACAGAAATGGTACCCAGCATTCAGTGACACCTGATAAGGGACAGAGTTTTTCTGGCAGGTGTATCCTCCAACAATCTTATCATCATCATCCAGGGGGGCAGCAACTAACAAACAGGAAAAGCAAAGAATAAGAATTACAAAATCACTTGCTGCAAAAGACAACCAAAGGAGCACAATTTCTTACTGGTAACATAAAACAACCTGGATGCCAATGTGCTAGTTAGGGAATTAAAGAAAGTTGCTTCATAACGT
>NC_056523.1:221723855-221726723 GCF_019175285.1 Sceloporus undulatus
AGTGGGAGGATATGAGGGGAGCAGGGAAACCCAGGGAGGCATGAAGGAATGAGTGGGTAATAAAAGAAGAATGCAGACAGACACTTTCAATAGACAAAAAGAAAGAGAAGAAACTATGGATGACAGATAAAATGCTACAAGCAATAAAGGAAAAAAGGGAATCAAAACAATAGGGGGATAGGAGCAAACTAAGAACCATGAATGCAACAGTACAATGGCTAGTGTGGAAAGATAAAGAAAACTACTACAATGATCAGTGCAGAGAAATAGAAGACAACAACAAAAAGGGATGAACAACAGATTCTACAAAATCTGGGAAATCAAAGGAAAGTCCAAACCAAGGACTGGGATGCTCTATGACCATAAAAACAACACAATTCAAGACCAGGAAGGAATAAAAAAAAAATTGAATTCAATATACAGAAGAGTTATATAAAAGAGATGACAAAATGAAGGACATATAGAATGAAGACAAATAACAAATTCTAAAAAGTGAGGTGGAAGCTGCAATAAAAGAAATTGCAAAAAGAAATAATCAGGGACAGATGATATTCCAATTGAACTAATGCAATCCACATTGACAGAGTCAACTCTAGTGCTAACCAACATACATCAACAGATATGGAAAACAAAACGATGGCCAACAGATTGGAAACAAGCAATATACATCTCCATCCACAAAAAAAGTGACACAAAACACTGCAGCAAATATAGGACCATAAACACTAATCTCCATGCAAGCAAAATCATGCTCAAAATTCAAAACATAGATTCCAACCATACATGGAGAGAGAAATCCCAGAGGTCCAAGCAGGATTCAAGAAAGGAAGAGGCACAGAGGACCACACTGTAAACATATGATGGCTAATGGAGTGTATCAGGGAATGCCAAAAGAAAATCAGCATGTGCTTTATAGACTACAGCAAAGCCTTTGACTGCATAGATCATGAAAGACTATGGAATACATTTAAAGACATGGGAGTGCCAACACATCTGATAGTCCTGATGAGGAATCTGTACTTGGGACAAGAGGCCACTATCAGAACAGAACATGGAGAAATAGTATGGTTCCCAATTGGCAAAAGAGTCAGGCAAGGCTGCATTCTTATCACCCTACCTATATGCAGGAAGTGGAAAGGAACAGAAAGTGGAAAGGAAGTGACTTCCAGTCTCCTGTTCTTAAGAAAAAAACATTGTGAAAATTCCCCCTATTTCCCCCTAAAGGGAAGTTAGGGGCAATACGCGCGCACACACCCACACCCACACCCACGCAAAACATATTGTAAGGAAAGCAGGATTGGACACAGAAGAAGGAGGAGCAAAGTAATAGCAAGTACATTTCTATACCACTTACTGATGTACTAAGCAGTTTACAAAGTGTAAGCTAATTGCCCCCAACAAGCTAGGTATTCATTTTAGTGACCTACAGAAGGATGCCAGGCTGAGTTGACCTGGAGCCCCTAGCTGGTACTGAATTCACAACCTTGTGGTTTGTGAGCGAGTAAGTACAGGCATTTAACCACTGTACCACCAAAGCTCCTGGAGTGAAAATAGGAGGAAGGATCATAAACAATCTAAAATATGTAGATGACACTGTAATACTAGCAGAAAACCTCAAAGATCTGGAACAACTACTAAGGAAGATCAAGGAAGAAAGTGCAAATGCAGGCTTACTGTTGAACATAAAGTTAACAAACAAACAAAAAATGACTATGGAGAATTTACACAAATTAAACCTAGATAATGAAGAAATAGAAATAGTAAAAGAATTCTCACACCTGGGATAAAACAATGATAGGAATGGGGACTGCATCAGGAAATCTGAAGAAGATTAAGAATAGGAAGGACAGTTATGAAAAAACTAGAGAAGATCCTGAAATGCAAGGATATACAACTGAGCACAAAAGTTAGAATAGTACAAGCCATTGTGTTCTCTATTGCCACGTATGGATCTGAGAGCTGGACAGTTAAGAAAGAAGATGGGAAGAAAATAAATTCATTTGAGATGTGGTGCTGGAGAAGAGTGCTGAGGAGTCCATGCACAACCAAAAAGACAAACAAATGGGTCCTTGAACAGATCAAGCCTGAACTTTCCCTGGAAACCAAGATGACAAAATTGAGGCTGTCATACTTTGGTCACATCATGAGAAGGCACAACTCATTGGAAAAAAACAGTAATGCTAGGAAAGGTGGAGGGAAGTAGAAAGAGAGGGAGGCCCCATGATAGTTGGATGAATTCTATTAAGGAGGTCACTGGTATGAATTTGCGGGAACTAAGCAGATTAGTGGAGGACACGAAGTCTTGGAGATGTCTCATCTACAGGGTTGATATAGATCAAGATTGACTGGAGGGCAGTTAACAACAACAATAGAGAAATAGATAAAAAGAATAAGCTGCCTGCTTCTGCAGTTGACACCTCATGAAGACTGATGCAAGACTTCTCCAATGATGTACCTATAGAATAGGCCTAAATATTCTTAAGGCAAAAATCCTGTCTGACTTCAGAAGCTAAGCAGTATCAGCTCTAGTTAGTACTGGTAGTGTAGGTTATATTTCAGAGGAAGGGACCATCTCCGAGTATTCCTTGTCTAAGAAAACTCTACAAAATCCATGGGGTCATTGTAAATTGACAGACAGCTTGAAGATACACACATATTAAATTGCTTTCCCAACTCTCTCTCTATGGATTTAGCTAAGATCTCAGAACCACTTGTAAAACTGCTTCAAATTTATTCAAGGTGGAGGTTTCCCTCTAGTGGAAGCTTTAAGAAATGTTTTTCTGAAGACCAAAACAAACCATTGCTATTTGGGCCAGTCATAAAAATATTTCTACAAATCAGGATTTTCTGTGTATCTTGACCCACTCA
>NC_056523.1:221726748-221835671 GCF_019175285.1 Sceloporus undulatus
CTGAAACAGAAAATGAAAAGGTGACATGGTGAACTTTCCCCCTATCCCCTATATATATATATATATATAGCATGCAGGATCAGATGCCATGGTGGGTTGCAGCCCTCTAAGGTCTCCCAGAGGCCAATTGTGATCCCCTAGCCTTTCAAAGTTGCCCACCCTTGGTATAATTCATTCCCTGCCAATTGAGATCTAGAATAAAATGAGATTCTCAATCAGTCAAAACCTGTTGATTGTGCTTCTATAGCAAATTCACCCGTCAAATGAAAGAAAGCCATATACTGTCAAAATGGAATGCTGGGGCAGTTTAGAAATTAAAATCACACTTTTTTTCAATAAATTACACTGAATTTTGCAAGCAGAACAAATAAATCAACCAACATCTTCAAGTTTGAATGCACACCTGAAGGTCTGAGTCTGCATCAACATGGCAGAATAATCCAGTTGACACCACTTTAACTGCCATGGCGCAATGCTGTAGAATACTAGGATTTCAAACTACAACTCCCAGAATTCCATAGCATTGAGCCATGGCAATTAAAGTGGTGTTAAACTAAATTATTCCTGCCATGGCTGAGCAAGCTTAGCGTGTTTTCTAAATGCTCCCAGTAAGGATTGCAGGTAGATTTCTGCTTGGAGGGCATTCCAGTGATAAGGAGTCACTGCTAAGAGGGTCGGGGTTAAAAGCACTTCATCCACTCAGGACAAAACTACACATTACAGTTAGCCTTCTGTATCCATGAATTTTTTATCCATGGATTCAAGCATCCATGGCTTGAAAATATTTCCCCAAAAGTATAAATTCCAAAAAGCAAACTTTGATTTTGCAATTTATATAAGGGAACCATTTACTATGCCACTCTGTTTAATGGGATTTGAGCATCCATAGATTTTATAGCCCACAGTGGATCCTGGAACCAAACCCCAGCAGATACAAAGGGCCCACTGTACATACACTTGTCATGGTTTATCTGATGCTGAACAAAAGCTACTGTAGAGGAACCAAGAAGAAGGCTGAGAGAAATTTTCCTCTTCGTGCCAACTTTTCTCTAATTCCAAGAGCATGTTTGTCTTTTGTTCTATAATGGCAGCATGTCACTGTGAAGAAATGCTTCCTGTAGCTGTTAACAGTTTTCATATCCTTTGCTCTAGTCTGTAGAAGCCCGATCTTGGGAGTAAGAGATTATGCGTGATGTTTACCAATCGTTTCTTCTTTGAGGTTAATGATTGCCAAACAGTAGATCTGAGCAACAAGTGTCTGAACTATTCCTTTCTCCTTGCAATGAAAACAAGATTCTACCACACCCATGACATGGTGTTGGTAGCATCGCTACTACATACACACATGCCCCTCACTGACTTCCTTTCCCTTTTTTATCTCCATTTTAAAATCAAAATCCAGACTGCTCGACTATGCACGGCTTCTATCCAAACTTAATGGTACAATAAAACAAGAAGTTGGTTCCATAATCTTACTATAAAGCAACAAATTAGGAACATGGGATATTGTTAGGAAGGATCTAATTAGGGAATTTCTTAATTTAGCTCAAATTGTTGAGAGGGAGGTCCTAACAACACCCTTGAAAGACCGTGAACATTTAGCGCACAGGCCCCAGGGAGGCGGCTAAGAACGCATCTTAGCGCACAGGGAAATGCTGCTGCTGCCGCCAAACTTTCCCATCACGTTCTGGCTGTGTCCCAGGGGGCGATTTTCAGGCAGCGTTCTTTGCTGCCTCCTGTCCCCATCACATCCTTTTAGAATGCGACAGGCCCGTTCCAGGGCCTGCACGATAAAGTTCCGTGTCCCATAGTGTATACCGGAGGATCAAATGAGCCTTGAGAGACAACGCTGAGACAGACTGCTCCAATTAATCTAGACATTTATTAAAAGGGAAACAAACACATAGCAAAGGACACACACATACACAATTCTCGATAAAAACAAAGGAGGGAAATTTGGGAGAGAGTTGAGAGAGGCAAATCTATGGGAAATACTTACCTCCGAAGCTCTCCAGGAACCCAAGTAGATGTAGATGGTGGAAAGGACACAACCACCGAAATGTGGGGGAAATGGCCCAAATCAGAGTCTGTCTAACGTGAAGCCAGGCTGACTATGGCACACCAAGATGAGCTGATCTAAAGGTCAATAGGCAAATTCTAGCCTCTAGCAAGAGATCAATGGCTTCGCTGCAGCCGAGGCAAAGGGTGTAAAGACCTGGGCTTTTGTTAAGCCAAGGTGAAGATAGTCTAGCCAATGCACTGAGTCTGAACACAATCGAGGACGGCAAACAGATGAATGGGTGGCCATTGATTTAATCACTGGGCCATTAGTGTGAGACTGAAAACAAACAGCCAGTATTGTGTTGGGTTTTTTTTTTGAGATGATGGCTTTTCTTGTTTAGCAGCTCCCAAATTTCCTGTGGGGAATTTCCAGTTATGCTCTCTAGGGCTCCTACCCCCTCTTTGCAAGCTGCAACATATCTTTGCTTGGTGGTGGCCCCTAGGAGGTGAACTTGGGGTCAAAGTGAATTCACACACACTCCAAAATTTAATAAATCTATATGCTCTAGCACATTCTTTTAATATCAACTCAACTGGAAGGATAAATTAGTCCCACCCTATGTAGGTTGACTCACAACTGTACAAGGCTCAGTATGGCACTAGACATAATGCAGTTTCTGACTTAGATGACTCTAAGGAGAACCCATCATGGAGTTTTCTTGACAAATTTGTTCAGAGGTGGTAATACCTCAGGAAAACAAAAGAACATAATTGGGGAATTCAGGTGCATTGGGGAAATTCAGGTGCATCCCTCCATAGGTATCAAACTATATGTTATTATACCTTAAAACATCTACATTACTAGCCAGTTCACAGACTCTACAGACAAAAGCGCAACAGAGGAAGTAGTCTTTGGTGTGGTAATTGGGGCTTTCTCATTTAACTGCTTTGATGAAAGAGGAAGAGAGGGCGGGGGGGGGGGGGGGGGAGGACATAGTGGCAAGGAAAAATCATGGCGGGTAGTCTATTACGAGAAAGTTGCCGCACACTCTGGAACCCTAATTTTGGTGCTGACACGGCTCTTTCGGCCAGTCTGTTTTGGGCCTAAGTTAAAATATGTACCAAAATGCATTATGGAAAAAATACTGACCTCTCCAATTTTCTATGAGAGTTTTATTTTTAAAAGTCTTGTAAACTTTACCAGAACTAGGACAAGATAAGAATGCTGGTGTTATGAAAACACAACAAAAATAAGACAGAGCAATGTTCGCATCCTTACATGTATTAAGGGCTGATATATATACACAATATCACTAAACAGTGACTGGATATCATTGTCATTGTCATCCTTCAAAACTAATTGCAAACCAACTCCTAAAGAGTAGCTACTTTCTTAAGAACAAGACAGGTCAAGGCTCTAGCTTAACATTTCCCCCCTAGCTGAATGCACTGTAGTGTTTAGTAGTGTCCCCTTCAGGCTTTGTAGCGTCCCCTTCAGGCTTTAAGACCAATTCTAGCATTCCAAACCAAAGAGGAGTTCTGACCCCAGGTTTAAGAAGTAGAGTTCCAGATTAGACAACATGTTTGTATTCTGGGGTTCCAGAAGAAACAGTCGCCTAGGTTCTCTTTGTTGCTGTGTGCCTTCAAGTTGTTTTGATTTATGGTGACCTTAAGATGCGGTTTTCTTGGCAAGGTTCTTCAGAGGGGATTTGGCATTGTCATCCTTTGAGGCTGAGAGAGTGTGACCATCAATAATAAATTCCAAGACTCTTTCAAGTCATAGGCTCCTCAGGTTTTATGTTCTGTAAAACTTGTTGTTTGTTAGTGAGATTGCCAAGTTTAATAATATTTATTTATATACCGCCCAATCACTGGGAATCCGAGCGGTTTACAATATAGGGGATAACAGACAGTTCCCTGCCCATAGGCTTACAATCTAAAAGACACGACACAAAAGGAGAAGGGAATGGTGAGGGGGGGAGGGAATCAGGTCCAGCATTCTTCTCTCCCTCTGAGGCCTGGACCAAGACAGATGGACCGGAGGGAGGGCTCTTCTTCTTCAGGCTAGCCCCTGATGGAACTGGTTTGTTCTTATTTAATTCATGTATATTGTCTTGACTGATCTTCTACAATAAAATTACTTTATTAAAAAAACCCCAGCAATTAAGACCAGTCTGTCATGAAAAAAACAACAACTTTAAATCAAAAGCTTCATGAACTTTAAATCGTCTTTAAATTGACTTATATTTGAATTATTGGACGTTATGCCAATAAGGTGCTTCAAGATGACAGCCTTAAGCCACAAAGGGTTAGCAGTTAATCACCAGAATAAATAAAACTCAGAGAGGCCAAAACAAAACAAAACAGAACAAAATCCACCCCGCCCCCCAGTATAGAAAGCACAAAAATAATCACCAGACATCACTCTGCAGGAATCATAGTTTTATTTTCATGTGTTAAGTCCTTAAGTTTGAACTTGCTGGCATACCTGCCTTGTGTGCAAGAAGAGTATTTCAAAATGGGAAGCTTTGATCAGTTGGACTTCATGGTACTTTCAATCCATGAGATGTAGTTACAAACCTTGGTGTAGACTCCAGGATAGCCCCTCTGGGCGCATCCAAGGCCCCAGGAGACAATTCCCTGGAGCTGTCCGTTGCAGACCACAGGACCACCAGAGTCTCCCTGCGAAAAAATCCAAAAAGCAAACCTTGATGTAGCCATTTTATACAAGGGACACCATTTTATTATGCAATTGTATTTAATGGTATTTGAGCATCCATAGATTTTGGTATCCATGGGGTTCTGGAAGCAAACCCTAGCAGATACCAACAGCCCACTGCACTACTGTACTGCATCAAAGAACACTCTTGTAACATTATCTGTTACACTGTTGTTGTCATGAGCTATCATGCCAACTTAGACTTGTTGAGACCTTATGAATAAAAGATCTACAAGAGTTCTTATTTTTTAAAAGACCTGCTCAGATCTTGCAAACTCAGGGCCATGGCTTATTAACTCATACCAATACCAACTTTTACTGAATCTTGTCTCTTGCATACCCTCCATCGTTTTACAGATGAAAACTGGGACACACTTGGCCAAGTAAAATCAGAGTGTGGTCAGGACAGCAAGAATTATTAATGAGGTAGACCACAGAGGATGGGGGGGATGCAGCTCTTTGCTTTTGCCTGAACCTACAGGGAAGGGAAAATTCTGTCTCCTTCTCTCTTCTTCCTTCTGAGTGAGTTGAATGTAAACCACGTTTGCACTCTGTTTGCAGCAACTGAAGCAAACTGAGGACAAAGTGAGAAAGTGGGAGATGAAAGGAACTCTTTTGAAATTGCTGTGCTGCTTAACTGAAAAACACAGTACTGGGAAGAGGCAGAAGAAGACTGAGGGACAGAGAATTCAGGCAGGCAGACAGAAAGATGGACAGACTTACCTGGCAAGAGTCTTTGCCGCCTTCCAAAAATCCTATACAAATCATATTGCTGGTGATTTGTCCTGGATAAGCCTGACTGCACTTACTGGAGGAAAGGACAGGAGCATCCAGGCACTGCAGAGTGTCAGGATAGTTAGCTACAGCAAATGAAAAACAAAGAGAATCACAATGTGGTATTAAGTCTGAAAATATTTTTTGTTTTCATTTGAGTTATTTCCAAAAGTACATATTTCTAGATATGCAAATGTCTCTAACAAACTCTATGTCCTCTTCTTAGGAAGACAAAAAAGAGAAATATTGGGAGGGGATGATTTGGAGAGGAGATGCAATGAGCACTGGGGTATCCTTACATATTTCTCTTTCTGCTACTTCTCTCTTTCAATTTTCCCATAGCAGCTATTAGCATTCTGTTCCACAATTTGACTTGCAGGATTGAGCTAGGTCCTGCATGAGGGATTGTTTCCCTCAACTAAAGAGAGGATGACCAGAACTCCTCCTTTTTCAAGACATGTCCTCCATTTCATCCCTCTGTTGAGGAATTCCAAAAGGTCCTCCATTTTGAGTAAGACTAAGAAGCATCAATTTATATCTAGATGAGTGTTTTTAGCTTTTGTTTGGTAATGGCCTACAATTTTCTTGATTGTCCTAAATTTTTAGTGCCTTGTCCTCCTCTGCAGGAGGTCACCCTACAATGATGGTCCAAGGACATAGGGTATATTCTATGACCCAACAGAAACTGGGTCTCTTTGTTCTAAGTCCAGCACTTTAGACATGTTGTTGTGTGCCTTCAAGTTCTTTCTGACATATTTTGTAAGGTCCTACATTTTTCTTGAATCACCTACATTTTACAGTGCCTTGTCTTTCTTTGCAGTTATGACATCTGGTCACCCTGCCTGAAGAGGTTTTGAGCTTGTCTAACTGATAATATTCCTTTCTCCATCCAGCAAATTGGCATTTGACCATGATGAATCAGTCGTCCAACCTCAAAGCATTTTCTCTCTCATTTTTTTCCCTTAGAACTTCCTTGTTCTGTTATTGAGTGTGAATAGACTTCTCCTGAGAACCAGTGTGGCATAGTGGTTTGAGCATACAACTCTGGAGACCAGGGGTTAATTCCCAACTCAGCCATGAAACTCACATAAAGGAGACAGGGAATTTATCCTGTGAATATCCTGGAAAAATTGGTTAATTACATGAAACAATTTCACACGATGTCGTACAAAACCTGCCATTAAAGTGGTCACAAAGAAGCATTAGCGCACATCTTTTTACTTGCAGGATTTGAGCGACAACACATTTCCAATATCACTTTATTTGTGCAATTGCAATTGATAATCATTCGTGTGATTACTTGTCATTTTCGCTTTATTTGCAGGATGCTTTAAATGTGATTTAATCTCTCTTTAATGCCAAAATTAGCCCCAGTGTGATAAACTCCTAGGTGACCTTGGGCAAGTCATATGTACTCTGGAGTTCTAGTTTTTCAGAACTGGCAAACATAAGCTTGTGTCTTGGCTAGAGTTACCCTGGCCCTCTTGCTGCTAAATTATTGAGCAAAATTTTTTAATTTCTCCAATAAATACAATTCGTGGGTGCCCTCCTGGGATTTTAAGTTTTTGAGGAACAGTTATTTTACCTGTTAGCATGTATCACACTTTGACAAAAACAGAAAGAGGACTTACTGCCACTGCTGAGTGTGTTGCCCCAACCAGAGATGAGACACTGTGTCCCAGCAGTCACACAGCTGGTGGGTAGAGAGACTGATTTGACTCGGCTATTGAGGGTGGCTGGTGTGGACAGCTTGATTAGCATGATGTCATTGTCCAAGAGCCGGGAGTTGTAATTGGGGTGACGGATGACTTTGGCTGAGTTAATGTACTGCTCAGAGCCATCATTTAAGGTCAAACTGTATTCCCCAAGTCTCACTTGGATGCGTCTGGGACAAGAGAAGGAACAAGAACACCCTGAAACAGCCTCATTACTATCAAAACACTTTGGAACACCCATAATCCCAAAGCCTTAGGTGTCACCTGCTCTCCCAGCACGATGTAGCGGTTTGGGTGTTGGACTGAGAACCAGGGTTCAAATCCCCACTCAGTTCCCAGCTTGGCCATGAAACCCATTGAGTGACCTTGGGCAAGTCACATTCTCTCAGCCTCAAGGGTAGGCAATGGCAGACCTCCTCTGAACACATCTTGCTAAGAAAACCCCATGACAGGTTCTCCCCAGGGTCACCATAAGTCGATTGAAGGCACACAAGAACATCAATCCCACTGCTATAGCTGCTTTTGGGAGCATCCCATTGCCCAAAGTGGCTTGGTCATTGACAAATGCTGGTTCCATTGCAAATTAGCTTTCGGTATTCTTTAAGTAATTTGTTGCTGTTGTTGTTGGTGTGTGCCTAAAAGTCATTTCTGACTTATTATGCCCCGGCCTAAGGTGATCCTATCATGGGGTTGTCTTGGCAGGATTTGTTCAACAGACATTTGCCATTGCCTTCCTCTGATGCTGAGAGAATGTGACTAAAGTTACCCAGTGGGTTTCCATGGATGAGTGGGGATTTGAGTCCTAGTCCAGCACTCAAACTACTACACCATGCAGGCTCTCTGTTAGGTAATAATTGTTTAAATAAAGAAACAAAAACACATTCTGAAACAACCCAGACATCTTAATTAGCACGTGCTGGATACTGCAAATGATGTTGATTTCCATTTCCATTGTGGAATGCAGGGTAGGTGTCTTGCTCATGTTAGCAATAGTGCTTCTGTAATAGGATGAGAAACATATTTTAACTTACAATTTATAGCAGTGAGCAGCGGACAGCACCCACTGGTTGTTGATGAGGGAACCCCCACAGAAATGGTATCCAGAATTCAGTGAGACTTGATAGGGGACTGCATTCTTCTGGCAGGTGTATCCTCCCACAATCTTATCATCATCAAAATCATCAATGGGGAAGGCAACTAGGGGAAAGATAAAGACAGAGAATTCTATATTTGGTGTTTCTGGTATCCATATGCTGAACTGGTAGCTGTTTTATGAATAGATGCCACCTTTTACCTTCAGGTTATTAAATATATATATATTTATAATTATTCTCCAAAGTAAAATGTAACACATATTGAAAGCAAATATAAGTGGATCTTCTCTTGGTATAAACTCCCAATTAGTACATCATTTAAATAAAACTGAATTTCTCTTGAACAATATGCCCTCTACTTATTCCCTGATGTGTTCTAATGTGATATTAACAACTTAAATTATATAAAGTTTTATACAGAGATAATATTATCCCTTCTATTACATAAAAACCGTACTATTTTAATTTTTTATGTTTCTCTTCTTTTCCTCTTGTGTGTGTTTGCTATCCATTAATATTTTGGCCATGTTGTGAGTTGGTGGTAATTGTATTTGTTTATATCATTGTTGTTTATTCTTAATGTACTTTTCCTTATATATATTCACTATCTTTCTTATCAGTTCCTAGATCTTCCTTGAGTTCAGCATTGTTCTTCAAAGTTTTTATTTTCTCTTCTTTCATTTTCCCAATACTTTCTCCTTTACTTTCTCCCTCAATTTCCCTTCCACTTCCTCTTCCTTCTCTTCTTTTTGTTCCCTTTTTTCTCCTTCTAGCTAAACCTCCACCTTCAGGTTAATGCATTGTACAGAAGGCCAAACATGAGTTCAAAAGTCTCATTCATATATGTCATAAATGCTTCATCTGACGCCATGGGCAGAGATACTGTACCAGGAACCAGAGCTAGACTTAGTAGTCATTTTTATAGTTTTATTTTAAAATGCCACTTACCACTCTAAATTAACTTGGTTGCAAAGTGGTTCACTGCACCCCCAGGAGGATTTTGTCCCCAAAATGTGGCCGCATCAGAGCCTAGAAAAGTCATATTTGGGGCTGGAACTCTTATTGTCCCCCAGCCAGCATGGCTTCTAGCCATGCCTGATGGGGCTACCGGGCTGGATTACTGAAAAGTAGCCCTTCCAGTGGCATCACTAGGGTTGGCATCACCCGGTGTGGTAACTCATGGTGTCACACACCCCCATTGATTGCCTACCATTACCATACCATACAAAATAATTAACAATGCTTTTTGTACTAATGTTACTCAATCATCGTAATTCCTGTATATCCCTGAATGTCATGGTAATAGTTGTGAAACAACTAGCAAAATTAAAATTATACCTTTAAATTACAATATCACATGCAGAGCCTAAATGCATTTACATACACATAGTTTCATGTGGTTGAAGTAAAAATTTGGAAAGATGCGATGTTTCTAAAGAAAATGTAAAAATCTATTTTTAAATTATATATACACACACACCTCTCCTTTCTCCTCCCACTGAGCCTCACCCCACTTACATAATCTCTTCAGCATTTTAACGGGAAACAGATGAATGGCACAGCCCATTTCTGCCCAAAGGCAGATGTTCGAGGGGCAATGGTCTTACCTGGTGTGATTCAGACTCCCTACACCACTCTAGTGATACCTTTGAGCCCTTTCACTGTGTGAATTGAAGTTCTGAGATGGCTTTCTCCAGAGGCTGTTGAAAATCAAACACATACATCCCACCCAATTTCAAAAATTCAGCTATTCCAAATACTTCATCTGAGCATTATTGCCGCCACCACACACACACACACACACACACACACACACACACACACACACAGAAATGTTGTCCCCTTAGTCTGAAGAGAAGCATGGGCCTTACAGCAGGACTGTTGTCTACAGAGCAACTTTGAGAAGAAACACAGACTTACGAGCCACTCCCAAGAAAGCTAAGAGTAAAATGGACTTCATGATTTCTTCTGCCTAACCAGAAAACAACTGAAGGAATTGTCTATATTTATCCTCTGGGAGAGACTTTTATCTCCATCCCAAGGACTGCACACAAGATACACAATGGAAAACTTGAAAATCGTTACTTGGGTATCAACAACAGGTGGAAAAGCAAAGTGTCATATCGTTTATTAATCACAAAATACACAAAATATAAAAAATAACCAGAGTCAATCTTTGGTTATAGTTTTGGGCTATTTTTAATTCCCATCTCTCCCCACTCTTGCATCTCATAATGGTGTGGGCTTGAGAAATGTGATCTTAATTTTAACTGGTTCATATGTTTTCTTCACAGGTATGTTTGAAATGTCGTTCTAAATAGAGAGGCCTTCCTCCTAAACACAACAGACACTTACCTTAGATTCCTTGGAATTCCTTGTTAAGACCCTCCTTTGCATTAAAGACCTTTCTGTCTGAATCCAAATTCCCAGTCTTCAACATCCCTCTAAGTGAAGCCAAGTACATACAACTGCACTCGCCCTTTGTTCTGTTTGTTTTTGTTCCATGCCCCTTGTTTTCAGAGCAGCCTCATAATTCCTGTTTTGGGGAAGAACTCTGTCATTTTCTCTCCCTCCATTATGTCCCCTTCTTCTGGCAGGCAAGGCAAAGAAAGTTTGTGCCTTGGTGGTCTAGCTTTGGGAAAGGATGATGGAGCAGAACAAGCCAATATATTTCTAGGGCTCTCCCATAGTGTGCAACCTAGGAGAACAGTCCTTTGCCTGAAATTCTGCATAGAGCTGCCACTGAACTTCATTTGAACTGAAAGATGAAATGCAGTCAGAAACTGACGTATACTTTATTCCTCAAAAATTGTTCCCACTTTTCAACCAAAGGTTCCTGAATGGTGTGCCTGCTTTCCTTCATTTATTTAAACCTATGTACAGTCGGCCCTCAGCATCCATGGATTCAACTATCCACGGTTTGAAAATATCCAAAAATAAGTAAATAACATTCCAAAAAACAAAGCTTGATTTTGTCATTTTATATAAGGGACACCATTTTACTATGCCATTCTATTTAATGGAACTTGAGTATCCATGGATTTACGTATCCATGGGGGATCCTGGAACTAAACCCAAGTGGATACCAAGGGCCCACTGTAATAACTAAGTTTGGTTCTGCTGATTGTTCATGAGAGTCTAACCAAGGGCAAGCAATAACTTACCTGTATATAAATAATAATAATAATAATAATAATAATAATAATATGTTTTATTTATATACTGCTATTCCAAAGATCATAGCGGTGAACAGCAAGTAAGCTAATTAGCAAGTAAGCTAATTTGCCCCCAACAGTCTGGGTACTCATTTTAGCGACCTCGGAAGGATGCAAGCCTGAGTCGAGCTTGGGCCCTTTTGCTGGTCTTGAACCCGCAACCTTGTGGTTTTGAGTGAATGGCTGCAGTACAGGCATTTAACCACTGCGCCACCAGGGCTCCTCCACTGCACCACCAGGGCTCATTTATTACATAAATGTAATAATATTATATGATATTTGCATAAACAGAATTGAGCTCCTTCTTCTCTGCAAGCCCCCAGCAGCTCTGCCTGCCTTATCAGTTTGAAGACCTCAGAGTTTGTACCTCCCACTAAGGAAGTGTTCCAGTGAGATGTCTTTGTTTATGAGATGCTCTGCTCCAAGACTTGGGTGCATCAGTTCCCTTATTCTTTATGTTTCTGCCACAGAGATGATGTGGCGGGATGTGGTGAGTGAGTGTGCTTGCAGCTGTTGGCAGGTAAGAATCTCTCTCATGGGCAGGATGTGTTTACTAAGGATATTTTGAAGGTTGGGAAATACTGAGGGGTGAGTCAGTGGGTAGAACTTCTGGAATCAAAGTACAATGGGCCCTTCGTATTTGCTGGGGTTTGGTTCTAGGTCCACTTGTGGATATCAAAATCCACGGATGCTCAAGGCCCATGAAATATAATGGCAGAGTAAACTGGTGTCCCTTATATGAAATGGCAAAATCAAGGTTTCTTTTTTGGAATGTATGTATTTTAAAAATATTTGTAAGCCATGGGTGTTTGAATCCATGGACAAAGAATCAGTGGATACAGCAGGCTGACTGTAATAAAAATGGACTCCTCCTCCCACCAGCTTATAACATTTTTTGGGAATCACTCTGATGAAGGAAAAGCAAAACATTAGGTACCAACACCTCTATGGAATTGAATGGGAGTGAGAGTGGCATATGTGTAATCTAACTTTAATAGGAGCAAGTTTCCCTCTTATGGACCTTTATTCACATATTTGCAGGTTTCTGCAGTGGGGTGACTGTGACACAGAAGGAATGATTCAAAATCATCCAGATGGGAATCGAGACAAGCCTTGACTGCAATCACGATGACAACTCCTACTTTACCATCCTATGGTATAAACAGGAGAGCAACAGTGCAGAGACACAGCTGCAGTTAGTTGGCTACTCTGTCCAAGGAAATGATCCACAGATGGCCATGACCACCTACTGAATCGAGAGGCCAAATGTGACTCATGCATCCTTGTTTGTCCCCCCAGGAAAGGCTGCAGACTCAGCAGTGTATTTCTGTGCAGCCAGTAAAGGCACAGCGAGCACTTCTTGCCTAAAGCTGCACATGAACATTGGAGTAGCCCTGCCTCCACCCTTTCTCAACCACAAATACACACCAATGAACATCAATTGTCTACTGAGTAATGTTTCCAAAGAGGATGGGAAACACAGCAGCTGCCTCTGAGATCACCATCAGATCTTGCAGTTTTAATAAAGAATGCTCAAACCTTCTGTTTACTATCCAAACAAAAATTAACTTTTTGTTGCATTCAGGTATTGTTTCCAGCTGCCAGGGCTACAGTTGGCAAGTTCTACTCATTGCTTCCAAGATCCAAGCAGTCTGATCTATACATTCTGCAAGGTGGTTTTAAGCACATAAAGACATTCATTATTTCTGAGTACCTGTTGTTCTGTTTATGGTCTCAGCAACAATGTTCTGAAAAAACCTCACAGAAGTTCTGGAAGAAATTGACTGTACTTCTTTCTGTTTAGACTGAGAAGATGGGGAATGTGTGACTTTCCAGATGTGGTTTGGTTGCAGCTCTCATGTGCCAAAAGAAGAAAAAGGGGTGATCCATAGTAGAATTCATAACCCTTGTCAAACAATACAGATGCAATAATAAAGTAAAAGAGCCAGCATGGTGTTGTAGTTTGGTTTTTGGACTGTGACTCTGGAGAGCAGGGTCCGAATCCCAGCTTGGTCATGGAAACCCACTGGGTGACCTTGGGCAAGTCACACTCTCTCAGCCTCAAAGGATGGCAATGGCAAATCCGCTTTGAAAAAGCTGGCCATGAAAACCCCAGGATAAGGCTGCCTTAGGGTTGCTATAAGTCAGAAATAACTTGAAGGCACCAAACCACAAGAACAAAACTATTTAGGCCTTAGGACTGTAAAAAGTGAAAGCTCTTTTATCTGTCAGCAACAGGTTTAGAATTCCACCGCAAAATTTTGAACTATGAATGAGAATTTCAAACATTAATTTTTGGAATGTAAGTCCCAGAGTCTCCCAACCATCATGGCTAGTCATTCTATCCCAGCCCATTACTATCCTCCCATGCACAATGTTGTCTTCTGCTGACATGCAAGCAGATGTATTGTACTTCTTTACTGTGAAAAGTATCACACGATCAAGTGAAGTTGCCAACTGGCCATGAATAATGTTTTTCATAAACTGCACTACAAGAAGACTCAGGAAGGGGAGCGTATGTCAATTTTCATCCGCAAGCTCTACTTCCAGCTCTCTTCTTATCTCCCACCTGATTCACTGATTGAAGACAAAAGTGGGGGTTTTCTTGCTGGATACTGAACAACTGTAGCCCCTTTTCACTGCATGGCATGGAAACCATCAGAAATAAGATTAATCCTCAGAAATAATTAATCCTCAGAAATAAGAAAAAAGATTAATAAGATTCTGATTAATCATCAGAAATAAGAATGTTTTATTTCAGGTGTGAATTCTATTGTTAGTTCCAACTAGAGTAGAGCCATTGAGCCAATGGCATTTACCTATATGCTGAATATTAGTTCTGTGTGCTTTCAAGTTTTCCCCAATTTCTGGTGACCCTAAGAAGAAACTGCCTTGGGGTTGTCTTGCCAAGATTTGTTCAGAAGTGGTTTGCCTTTGCCTTCCTCTGAGGCTAAGAGTGTGTGACATGCAAAAGGTCACCTAGTGGCTTTCTATGGCTGAGCAGGGATTTAAACCCTGGTTTCCAGATTTGTTGTCCAATGCTCAGACCATTACACCTTGCTGGCTCTCTACACATACTGACTTACCATTTAACAATTGATTAGTTGGAATTAATGACCTGGATAGAGTTTTTTTTGAGGGACCATTATTCCCTTTCTGAGCCCCTTAGAACTCCACAAATATCTGGAGAGGTCCTTCTCACTGTCCCAATGCCTCCTTGTGCTCATTTCGTGTGAGCAAATGAGAAGGCCTTATTGAACTCCACTCTTGCTACACTTCTAAAGGCGAAGCATGACTCTGAGATGACACTTACTGGCTCTTGGAGGTTATTTCTCTGTGTGCGAACACATCCCATCCATGAGGTGTGAAGTATTCTTGTACAGTCGGCCCTCCATATGCATGGATTTTTTATCCATGGATTCCACCACCCATGGCTTAAAAATATTCAAATAATGTATACATTCCAAAAAACAAACCTTAATTTTTGCCATTTGATATAAGGGACATCATTTCACTATGCCATTGCATTTAATGGGACTTGAGCATCCACAGATTTTGGTATCCGTGGGAGGTCCTGGAACCAAACCCCAGCAAATAGCAAGAGCCAACTGTACAATGTATTTAAATATACTGTACTGTTGATACTCGTGTATAAGTTTAGAACTTTTAGTAAAAAGTTGACCCCCAAAACCTGAATAGACTTATCTATGGGCCAATGTAAGTACTGTACTTTAACTCTTTTTTTTTTAAAGGAACCATTCCCCGGTGAAAGGCACGAGTGTAATCTGTCCTGCAAGCACTAACCCCCCTCTTCTCTCTCATCCATCCAGCCTTTAGGGTGAACACAATCAGTATTCTCTGAAGATGCCAGCCACAGATGCTGGTGAAACGTCAGGAATAAACTCTTCTAGAACATGGCCACATAGCCCCAAAAACCCACAAAAAATTACAAACAGTATTTGCTGGAATTTTGTAAGTATTTTGACACTGTTTTTCTTTGCTTCATGCTTTAGATCCTTTGTTACATGCTCCTAAGTTTTACCCTTGACTTATTCATGGGTCATATCAAAATCCACAATTTTGGTCCCCAAACCTGCCCTTTACTATACTCGAGTTCTACTTACAGTCAAAAATATACAGTATGTTTTACAGTGCAGGATGAACTTTTGGTCCACCAGGAGGAGCCTTCAAGCTAGTATATTTCTGTATGTGTTGGGGGATGTTTTCTGCCCCCTGCCCCTGTTGCTATAAGAGCACTAGAGTTGTCTGCAAAATAAAAGAACACCAAGACGGTTTGAGAAGCAAACTGTCAGAGATGAAAACACAGATAGTGTGGTGTGTGGCTGTTTCTCTCCTGTTTGCAGGTGAGTATTTAGCTAAGACAGGAAGTCTTAGCAGGGAAGTATTGATGGTCATTTCATTAGAATAAAAAGCTCTTCTGTTTGCCTAAAATGGATCCAAAAACAGAAGGAAAAGAGAGTAGTGAAAAAGAAAAAAATTCTAGGCTAGGCACCTCTTAATGCCAGAATACCCAAGAAGGCCTTCAGATCTTTCGATTCAGCAGGTGAGAACAGGGTGACCAGATATCATAAACACAAAAAAGAATGAGACACTGCAAAATGTAGGATCTCCAAATAGATAGATAGATAGACAGACAGATAGATATAGGACAAAATCAAAACATGTATAAATGTGAATTCATGCTTCTTGGCCATGCTCAGAAAGGAGTACATTTTGGAATTACTTCTAGGCAGAAGGTTGAAATGGAGGACATGTAAGGGAAAAGGGGGATGTCTGGTCATTGCTTCCGGGTGCAATACAAGGTGTTGGTTTTTACCTATAAAGCCCTAAATGGCTTGGGCCCAGAGTACTTGGAGGACCGCCTCTCCCCATATAATCCGCCCCGCACTCTCAGATCAGGTGGGAGACAACTTTTGAGAGTTCCCAATGTGAGATATGCGGTGTCTGTGCATAGGGCTTTCTCTGCTTCGGCCCCGCAGACTTGGAACTCTCTCCCTGACAAGCTCCGCTCGGCCCCCTCCCTGAAGTCTTTTAAGAAAAACCTCAAGACTTACCTCTTTTGCCAAGCTTTCCCCCACGTGTCCTAATGCCATCCTTCTCCTTGTGTATTGTGTGTATTGCAATGGTTGGAACTGCTTCCACTGTGTTTTTACTAGTTTTTAATTATTAGGATTGAATGATGGATTTTATAATTTTGTATTGTATTGTTTTAATATGGGGGGACTCTGATTGTGTAATTTTGTATTTTTATTATTCTCTAAACAGCCGTAATCGAAGGAATGGCGGTATATAAATAAAATCTCATTCATTCATTCATTCATCCTGGGAGAGAAGGAAGCCATTGGCTCTGTCACTCTTGTTGTTGGGCATCCTCCAGCCTGATCCTCCCTCTGGTGCTGTGTCAGGGTGGCCAACACAAGGCTCAGCAGGTGAAGAGGGGATTATTGACTTCTTTATATAGATTTAGCAGAGAAAGGATATTAAAGCCCTGTTCAAATATTTGAAAGGGTGTCATGTTGAGGATGGAGCAAGCCTGTTTGCTCCAGAGAATGGAGCACCGGATTCAAACTACAGGAAAAGAGATTCCACCTCAACATTAGGAAGAACTTCCTGAGAGTAAGAACTGGTTGACAGTGGAACACACTGCTGCCTTGGCATATGTTGGAGTCCCCTTCTTTGGAGGTTTTGAAACAGAGGCTGGATGGCCATCTTCTGGGCATGCTTGGATTGAGTGGCATGGGTTTGGACTAGATGGCTCTTGTGGTCTCTTTAAGTTCTAGGATGCTATGAGACATACTATCTGTATATGTTTGTGGTGCTGATATGCTATTAGAAAAGTTTAATGTGATTATATAAGCAAGATCTTTTAGTGTGTTTTTTCCTTCTCAAAGGACCCACAGATGGAGAGATCCAGCAGTCACCGAGCTTCATTGTGGAGAAGGGGAGTTCAGTCGGTCTGCATTGCAAGCAAACCAACAAGCATGATTATATGTATTGGTACCAGCAGCACCAGCAGAAGGGACCTCAGCTTCTCTTTTACTCTCCACTAGAAAGTTTCCCTGTGACCAAAGAAGCCAAATCTGACAGATTTACTGCTGATCGACTGCGGAAAGAAGACTTTTTCTTAAACATCTCCTCTGTTGAGACAGAGGATTCAGATACATATTTCTGTGCTAGCAGCTCACACAGCAGTAGCAAGTTTCTTTGTCTGTGTACAATAACTCTTTGCCCTGTCTGCATATCATTTCAGAAAGAGGGAGGGGGAAGGAGACACTTGCACATCTTCCTGACTTATAAGTCATAAGCAAAGTAGAATTTGAGATGGTGTGATGGCTCAACCTGCAAGTCTCCCTCTGCAAATTCTAATGACCCTAATCCAAAGCAAATCTCTTGAATTCATGATCATTTGACATCTAGTTGTCTATTTAAATGACACACCCAGCTATTGATGATAAGCGGGGGCACAAAACTGCACAGAGTGAAGACATCAAGTTGGTCAATGTGAGGTGACATTAGCTAGCCCCCTAAGTTGTGTTGAAGAAAGCACCTTGCATTTTCAGAGTACTCCCTTCTATCAATGTTTATGTCTGTTTCTCACAAGTAGTTAATAAAGTGGTCAACCTATCTATGGACAATGGAATGTGAGCCTGAAGAAGGTGAGTCAAATGACTCAGTGTTCTTGCTTGCCTTCTGGAAACCTGGGAGAAAGGACAAGGCTGAACTGGCCATATTATTTAGCATTTATTTGGGCTGAGGAGTATTCCATCATGTGATTCTCCACCTGTTGCCCAAAGTAGTATAGGGCAGACACAATGGAGATTACTGCACACCATTTCTGTGCCAGGAGGGACACTTAAACTTTAGACAACAATTTCTTACATTAATTAGACAGAGGAAAGGAAAGAGGAAGGCAGGCAGGAATATAGTGCAAGCTCTGAGCATGTGTCCTGATTTTCAGAATTCAAAAGTGGCAGACTTAGACTTAGCCAGGAGATGAAATTTAAAACTTTGAAAATATTATGTGAACTAAAATTCTCATTGGTACAAGACATAGTTCTATCTAAAAAGGTGGAGCTATGTGGGTATTTTTATAGTTACGTGTACCTCAGACATAAATATATCCAATTTTATCTTTGTTATCACTGATGTGTGTGCACTCAGATCTCACTCTTAAGAATGTCATTGTTCTGCCACAAAGTAGCATGTTACAGGCACCCTCATAGCTTGGCTTGTTGATGAATATGCCAGGCCAGAATTGAAATGTTTAAATAAGAAGATTTATTCATGGAAAACGTATAACATAGAATCTTGTTGGTGATATATGCACACTGGTAAAATGTGGGCTAGACAATGCTACTTTTAGGTGGATATATATCTAGATGATTGACCAAAGAATAAACACCAATTTGTTTTCATCCTGGGGAGAAGTGACTAGACGGGAGCGTCAGGGTGTTGTCCTGGATCTGGTGCTGTTCAACGTCTTTATAAATGACTTGGATGATGGAACAGAGACTGTGCTAATCACATTTACAGATGATCCCATACGTAGGGGCTCTAATACCTCAAAGGCCAGGATCAGGATTCAAAATGACCTTAATAGACTGGACAGCTGTGCCAAACTAAGGAAAGAAACAATTTTAACAGGGAACAATGGAAGGTACTACATTTAAGCAGGAGAAATGAAATGTACAAATACAGAATGAGCGATACCTGGCTGGACAGCAGTACCTCTGATATGGATCTAGGGTCTTACTATACCACAAGCTAAACATGAGTCAAGAGAGATGTGGCAATCAAAAGAACTGATGTAATTCTAGGCAGGAGTACAGTATCCAGATAAAGGGAAGTAGTAGTACCACTCTATTCTGTTTTGGTAGACTTCATCTGGAATAATGGTGTCCAGTTCTGGGCACCACAGTTCAAGAATCATAGAATCATAGAGACTTCAAGGACCATCCATTCCAATCCCATTCTGCCATACAGGAAGACACAGTCCAAGCACTCCCACAAATGGCCACCTAGCCTTTGTTTAAAAACCTCCAAAGAAAGAGACCTCACCACACTCCAAGGCAGCATATTGTCGAACAGCTCTTACTGTCAGTAAGTTCCTCCTGAGGTTTAGGTGGAAGAAGGATATCAGTGAACTGGAATCAGTCCAGAGAAGGGTGTCAAAATGGTAAAGGGTCTAGAAATCAAGGCTTATGAGGAATGGAAACTTGGGTATGTTTAGCTTAGAGAGGTTTGAGAGATGATGGAGCTTATCACACACACTTTTGCCCCAGATCTGGGCATGGGCAGGGGACATGCATAGCTGAGTGAAAGCACATTTTATTGCATGCCATACTGTTTTCAAGGTGTTCCCATGTCATCGCCCAGCACTAAGCTGTCCCCGATTAGGGCTCAGCTATGTGATTTTGCTCAGCAGGAAAGCTTCCATCGTTCAAAATTCACATGCCTGAGTCCTGATCAGGGATGGCTTAGTGCCGGGTGATGGCATGGGAGTGCCTTGAAAACAGTATAGCATGCAACAAAATGAGTTTTCACTCAGCTACGCGCGTCCCCTGCCCAGATAGGGGGTTAAAAGTGTGTGCGATAAGCTCCGATATGATAGCCATATTAAATATCTGAAAGAATGTCATGTAAAAGATGGCATTGTTTTCTGTTGTGCCAGAGATGAGAACACAAACCAATGGATTCACATTACAAGAAAAGTGGTTCTTGTAATGGCAGATGGTTAGAGTAGATGGTTCTTGAGGTCTCTTCTAATGACGTGATTCTGTGACTCTATAACATGTCTGTTTTTGGACATTGTGTAAGGAGTTATTCACTAGCTCCCTTTGCAACAGCACCCTACTGCAGTTTTTCAGGTAACTATTGTGGTCATTTAGTAAGTAGGGAGGTGTAGATGTGGCAATCAGTGCCAGGTTGCAGCCAAGGAGAAGAGGAATGAAGTGGCTCCCCTGGATCTCCATGAGTCTGCACAGCTGGATGCAGGATCTTGGCCAATCAAATCTAGACTGGGAATGTGGTAAAAATGAATGTGAAACAATGTTATTATATATTAAAATATTTATTTCAGTCAGTAGATTCTTTAGGCTGTGAATTCAGTGCAGTGCTTGCATATGATTGGGATGGGAGACTGCTCAAGATATAAACAAGCACTCATGGCCTGAGTGACAGGTCACAGAGGAGTGAAGTTGGTGCCCCCCTTTTGCCTTGCCTTCGTGATGTCATCCTTGGAGGCAGAACAGAAGGAAGGACTTCATGCAGACTTGAAAAATCTATCAGATCACTCAAAGAAAAGATGTGGATCATCTGGAGTCTAGCCATTGGCCTTTTGGAAATAGGTACATCATCCTTGATCAAATCCCTTAAGGCACAGCTCATCTGAGACCTTGCTGTGTAAATACATTTCCCCCTGTCCTTTCCTTTGCAGGAAGCTCAAATGCTGAGGTCAAGCAACCATGGAGTCTGGTGCTTCCTGAAGGTGAATCTGCCAGCCTGATTTGCAGTCAAAGCAATGACCATCTCCGAATGCTCTGGTACCGGCAGGACAGAGGGCAGGGACTGCAACTCCTCTTCAACTTCTATAACAAAGAAGAGCAGGAGAAGGGCACCGTTCCCGACCGGTTTACAGCTGAGCAACCCCAGGAGAAGCAGTGCATCCTGAACATTTCTTCTGCAGAGCCGGGAGATTCAGTTGTGTTACACACAGCATTTCAAAGTAACCCTTTCTTCCTACAAAAAACATTTTATTAATGCATGTGGTGCCTGTAAAAGAACAGCTAGACATTCTGTCTCATATTTTACTGATTTCCCATTCAAGAAATAGATCGATGTATATGAAAGTCAAACATAGCAAATAATCCGGTTCTGTGGCTGTCAATCAAATGATGTAGTATGTGACGTACTATTAACCTGGAGTAACATAACCCGATGTATGTTCTATCTTCGTTCCCATTTATCCGACCGTTATCAATTCCTCTTTTGTTTGGCGCCCTTTTTTTTTTAATGGACCAATAAGGCGGCGCTTAATCCCCGAAATGTCATGAACGCTTCTGCCTTTAAAAGCCGCCCCCCTCCGCAGTTATCCTACCTCCTGTGCTACTCCTTCCTTTAATGCCTGCAGCCATGGATCCTCGAGGCGACCTTCAACATATTTTTGCTGTGATTAGCATGCTGATACATAACTTGATGGAACAATGCACAATAGTGATGTGTCTGTTTGACAATGGTGAGCATGACGCAGAAATGAGTGCGCATCTGGAAGATCATAGAATCATAGAATCATAGAGTTGGAAGAGACCACTAGGGCCATCCAGTCCAACCCCCTGCCATGCAGGAAATCCAAATCAAAGCATCCCTGACAGATGGCCATCCAGCCTCTGTTTAAAGACCTCCAAGGAAGGAGACTCTATCACCCTCCGAGGGAGTGCATTCCACTGTCGAACAGCCCTTACTGTCAGGAAGTTCCTCCTAATGTTCAGGTGGAATCTCTTTTCCTGCAGCTTGCATCCATTGTTCCGGGTCCTGTTCTCTGGAGCAGCAGAAAACAAGCTTGCTCCCTCTTTATTACATCCCTTCAAATATTTAAACAGGGCGATCATATCACCTCTTAACCTTCTTTTCTCCAGGCTAAACATCCCCAGCTCCCTAAGTCGTTCCTCATAGGGCATCTTAATGGCATGCTTCGTTTCTATTCGCAAAATTCCCAGTTGAGCATGCAGCCGATGTCTAGAAGGTGGTGGATATACCCCAAAAGTGATGTTCACTGGAATGTTTATGCCAGAACTGTCTGGTCTGATGCGATGTGGAAACGGCATTTCAGAATGCCTCGCGCGATTTTTAATATGATTGTGAAGGAGCTGCGTCCTCATCTTACCCAGAGAGACACAAGGCTGCGTAAGGCAGTCCCTGTGGAAAAGCAAATAGCCATGGCCATCATGTACCTGGCCCATAAAGGCTCGTATGCAACAGTTGGTACTTTTTTTGGAGTTGGCAAGTCAACTGCGTACAAGGCGATAATTCAGGTGTTCCTTTGCATGGAGATGGTTCTACTCCGTAGAGCTGTCTACCTCGGAGACTACAGACAGGTTGGTTACCTTTCTTGTATTTTTCGGAGTATGCAATATATATGTATAATTAATTATTTTCTTTAGATTATTTTTAAAATTGCACTATTGATAAGTTTACATTAATGTTGACAAAGTGAATACTATATATGGAATTCTTTCAATTAATTTTATAAGATTGCCACATTGCTCTAGTTCACTATTATTATCTAGATAGATAGATAGATAGATGGATAAATAGATGTGTGGGATAAACCCTTGCGGGGAACTTGGGAGGGACAGAGGAGGGAAAGATGACCTCCTTCCCCTGAGAGAAAAGTGCAAGCGGTCCATGGGGGGGCCCTGAAGACAAGCCTTCTTCACATTTGGCTTGGGTTCCCCTTGCAGGGAATTTATCTAATAATATATCTAGGAATCTATCAATGCAATTATCTATTTTGTAATTGTTTAACGATCATTGACACAATATTATCTAATGTTTCATACCTAGGTAATGGCTGGTTTTGAGCAGCTAGGATTTCCACAGGTGGTTGGAGCAATAGATGGCTGCCACATTTCAATAATTGCACCTGCTCATGAGGGAGCGCAGTACATCAATCAGAAACAACAGCACTCCATGATTCTGCAGGTGACATGTGACCATAAAGGAAAATTTCTAGATTTATTCACGGGGTTCACTGGAGCCAATCACGATACGTTTTTGCTTAAAGAATCCCCCATTTTCCACGCACTTAAGGCTGGGATTTATGTGCCCGGGTGTCCGACTGTGACAATTGTGGGAAAACAAGTTGGCCCAATTCTGCTGGGAGATGGTGGTTACCCGATAAAACCTTTTTTGCTTATCTCTTTCCAGGTGGGACATAACAGAAGGGAGGGGGTGTTCAACAGAAGGCTGTCAAAAGCGTGTTGTGTTGTGGAGAGGAGCTTCGGTCAATTGAAATCCAGATTTCGTGCCCTCCAGTGTGGGCTCGATCTCTCTGTGGAAAACATACCGTCAGCAATTCTTGCAGGTTGCATTCTGCACAACATTATTGAAACCAATGGAGAGGTTCTAAATGGAAGGAACACCTCTCCGGAAACATTTATCATTGACCCACGATGTTACCTCAGTGATGATGATGAGAAGAAATTGGGGGAGGAGATAAGGGATGCCTTTGTGGAATATTTTAATTCCTAAATTTTTCACGACCTAATAATTCTTTTATAATTAGGTGACTATTAAATGATACCATAACTTCAAAAGTAGTAGTCTTTTATGTATGCAGAATATGTTTTAATAAAAGGTTTCTCAAACAGCTGAAGTATCGCTTTTCTATATATCGGATACATGATTTATCTTTACTTTTAAAATTTTTATTTACCTTTCATTGTGAATAAAAAAATTACAATACAACTGCTACAGTTCCTGTGGCTATAGGTTGCATGAACATAGCAGAGAAATAATCATGTTTGGCACCACTTTAAATGCCATGCCTCCTTGCACAAATGCACAAACTACAAATCTCAGTAATCCATTGGATGGATCCATGGCACTGATCTCGAAATTGAATTTCTTAAATTCAGATTCTTGAATTCAGTTTTGAGTGATCTTGATCTTGAATTTCATTTATCTGTGAATGCTTCTTTCTGGCTTCTCCACTCCAGGAAGAACCATTCTCTTACTTCTCCAGGTAGCATGGACAGTGTCCCATAGGGTTGAAGCCCTATGTTGCTTTGTTTTGAGCTGGTGTGTTGATGAACAGGCATGCTGTGAGTTAAAATGAAAGAAACACTAGTGCAGTATAGCAGGGATGCAGGGGTGGAAAAGGAACAAATCGGGATATATAGTTTTCAAAGCAACATCTGGATAAGGAAGGACACGGAGTGTGTCTTGGAGGACATGACTGGGCTTACCTTCTCAGAAGGTACTAGAGGAAGATAACAAGGATAGTGTAGTGTGAACAGAATAGATGTTCGGTTATTTTCATACATGGGGGAAGATGGGAAAGAGGATAGCATATCATACTACAGTGGATCCTTGTTATACGCTGGGGTTTGGTTCCAAGATCCCCCGTGTATAACAAAATCCGTGTATGCTCAAGTCCCATTAAGTATAATGACATAGCAAAATGGTGTCCCTAATAAAAAATGGAACATCAAGGTAAATTTATACTTTTTTGGAACATTTTCAAACTGTGTATGGTTGAATCCGTGTATAAAAAATCCGTGTATAAGAAGGACCGACTGTACACGCATATATATACATGCTGCCGATCTGAATGGCTCTCTATGGACTATCAACTGAACAGACCAGTGAGGGCTGTGGACTGGCTACACACACACACACACACACACACACACACACACACAAACACTAGGGGCTCTTTCCAGAGGCACTAAACCCAATCAAAAAGAAAAGAACAAATAATAAATCCTCATGGGCTGAGAAAGTGTGCCCCTCCCTCTGCTTGGGCTCCAAATGGTTAGGGCTGGAGGAGCAATGGGACAAGAGCTCCCATTCCTGTGTAAGGTCACAATGTTTGGGAAACAATGGAGACTGGGCTAGGAACCTGGATACATACCTTCAAAAAAGTAATTTTTACATAACTTATACTTTTCCAGCAACTTATTATTTCTGGTACTTGGCTTCAAACTGTAATTTACACAGAAATGCAACTTATTACAGTGAATGTTAATCTTTCTGCTACTGAGCTTCGCAAACTGAAACTATATTTCAATGAATCAACTATAAGACTTAATAAACACCTGATGAAAACACATTCTGATTGTCTACTGTACAGATCACATAAAAATAAGAAAATCACAGTTTCAAATCTCATAGATTTTCATATCACAGCAGTAACAGTTTTCAATAATTTCTCCAAATCACAGTTGTTCGTTTTTCTATTGCTAGGATCAGCCTCTTACATTGCACAGGTGGCAGTTTTAAAAACGAACCTCACCTCCTCTTTCTTGAAAGACCACCTCTGAACAAATTCATTACTGGCGCTCTTGTGATGTGAGCACTTTTTCTTTGTTTTCATTGGGCGACATCTCTACCACTTACGGATGAATATATATATATATATATATATATGCATGCAAACATATAGACATAGGCGAGGTTTGCAAAACATCACCTATGGATGACCTTTCTAGCAACATTGTTTGTAACATTATCATTAACCTTTGTAAAGGAGTACTTATATACATAGGTGGGGTTCCCCTAAACAACTATTAAGTTCCCTATTGAAATAAACAGCAACATTGTTTAAAATCTTTTTTTTTTTACCCTTTGGGAAAGGGATAAAAAAGGAGCAGCGATTTTATAGAGCTCTGTGGGGTTGTGGAGATGGCACAAGTACAGAGATACATGTACTGGCAGATGGAAGAGGTAGAAATTATGCTGGGCATAATTTTGAAATTTAAAAGACAAGTCCCCATGCTTATGCAGAGCACACCGTGGAAAAATTGCCACATTTTCCGCCACGTGGCAGGTGAACTGCGGGCGAGTGGCTACCCCCAGTCATGGCAGATGACCAGAAGGAAGTTCAAGTGCATTAAAAGTGCATTTTACTCTCTGGTCCAGCGTTGTGGCCCCAACCCGCCCCCCCCGATGAGATCGCAAAAGTCCCACATTTTGCAATTCTCAGGGACATGTGGGAGACTGCTGGTTCGCCTCATCCCAATGAACGTTTTCCAGTGGGTAAGTTAGATAGCATTTACATCAATAATAGTAGTATAGATGAAAATATAGCCATAGCTATATAGCATCTTTCTTGATTACATGTACCTGATTCTTGACTTAATGTTTCTATAATCATTATCAACTTATATGCAAAGAAATAACCCGTGGATCTATAAATATAAACATTTGATTAAACTTGCCAAGAAATGGGGCAGAGATTAAAAACGTTTCCTGTTGTCTAAAAGTAGATTTCAATGAACTGAATTAAAATATTTCCCAGTTTTTTAAAAAAGGAGGGCTTTCTGGGGCTTGCCTTGGTTGGGTGCCATCAGGCCCTGGCTAGAGGAGACTCAAGCCTTTCCTTCTGTTGGGGCCCAGCTCCTCTCCCCCCCCACTTTAAACCCCAAGGCGGCTCCTTCCAACAAGACCCCTGTGGAGGCTCTTCCTAAGGGTCAGGCACCTCCTGTGTTGTCATTTCATCATGAGGTGGTGTTAGTGGCAAGCTTTGCCATCGTCTTCCTATGAGGCTGAGACGGTGTGACTTTGGTGTGTGCAAGAGTGTGTGTGTGTGTGCGCGCGCTCGTGCGTGTGCCTTCAAGGGGTTTTCTTGGGAGGTTTCTAGAGAGGGTTTATGTTTGCCTTCTTCTGAGGCTGAGAGTGTGTGATTGCCTTGCCTTCACCTTCCCTTTAGGCTGTGAGAATGTGACTAGCCCAGTGGGGTTTTTTAATGCCCAAGCAAGGGATTGAACCCTGGGCCTCCTCCACCAATACCTCCTGCAGCGCTTCCTGAGACGCATTCAACCTCAGGGTTGATCCAAAATCTCCATCTTTCCAAATGCATGCTTCCTCAGATGCATGTAGTCTCGTGATCCTAAATCTCTGATTAGGATCCTAAATCTCTGATTAGGATCACGAGACCACATGCATCTGAGGAAGCAGCGGGTCCACCGATAGGAGGATTAAATGTAAATTTAAACATGCGTCCGGCAAACCCATACATACAGATAATAATAATAATAATAAGAATATAATAATAATATAATTGGTGATGGGAATGCAGAACTGAGTGTAAGTATACATATTAAAGTGTCATATACATACTGATACATTAATAAAGACTGTTATGTTGGTGGGGGGTGGGGACAATTTGGAAAAGAGGAGGTGTTTTTAAAAAAAGGCTCTCCCTGGAGGACGATGGGGAATTGGGGGGAGGGATCAAAGGAGGGGTCATACCAGAAAGGTGACTTCTCCACACCTTTGAGAGTCCATCCTAAAACTTGTATCCATGGCAACTGGCGATATACCTTTTCCTGTCCTTTGTTCTTGTCTTGCATGAGCCAAATGGAGATACACCCTCCCCCCACCCAACCCTGGGCCCATGGACATGGTATGGGAAGATGCTAAATGCCTGCCCAAATTCATATGTTGAAGATTGGGAAATGCACCATATATCTACCAAAACATATAAAAACATATAAAAAGTATATATGAGCGGTTTCTCTTTATATAATTTCCATCCCCTATCATCTGAGTTAGTTTAGAAATATTTATGTTGGAAAACCTGGCTATCAGATATATATATATCCATCTTATTTTGAAACATGAATTGGAAACAATAACATTACAACAAAAAAGAAACAGACTGGAGCACTAACAATTAATTGTCAAATGGAAAATAATAAAGACTGTTATATTGGTGGGGGGTGGGGACAATTTGGAAAAGAGGAGGCAGGAAGAGGGGTTGGGGCTGCAAGTTTTTTTTAACATACCAGAAATTGCAAGGAAAATTAAATGTTGAAATCATGCTTGTACTTAGACCTCCTAGCAAACTTCTATGGCCATATCAGACACAAAGGCAGAGAAACATGTAGTGTGTTTCCCTGAGTCATGAAAAAAAAGAATACTATCGTTGGTGTATATATATGTATATCTATTTGTATAGCTATGTATACCTAAATAGTTATGTGTATATAACAGTTAATATTTTCATTTACAAAACTTAAGGAAGGCAAGCCTCACCGCCACCACCTTTAAGGGCAAATCCTGCTTCTGCTTCGGAAGGTTCTCCAGGTAGGTCTTGGTTGTAATACAAGGAACCTGTGTTGGTTCCTTGTATTACACAACAAACAGTGTGTACTGCTGTGAGCAAAAAAGATTCATACTAGTTTGGTCACTAATAATTTTCTGTTAGTAAAGCTGCTGCAAAGCATCCCATCCTGCCCTCACATACTATAACATAAAAACATTGGTATTGTTATGTTCCAGGAAAAAAATAAAACTTCACCTTGTGCTTGTGCATTGTTGAAGGTTATTCATTCCAATTATGTCAACTTTTATTATTTTTGAAATGTTATTAAATATTAGAAATGATAATACATATCTATTCTTCTACAACACATGTAGGGTTACCTGCTCCCCCTGATTCTCCAGCTCCCTGCCCTATGGCCGCAGAAGATGGGCCATCACAGGGTAAGTATCACTAACATATACTGTTCTGATTGTATGTTATTGTTTATTTTTACTGCTCTTTCTGTTAATTTGACACAAAAAAAGGTTGTGTTGTTCACCAAATGGAATAGTGCTGCCTTAGTTTGAGTTGTCAGCAACATCAACAGTCTTCCATTATCATGCAATTATTTCTCCCAAAGCATTATAATTGCACTGAAATGTGTAACCTTTATTTTAAAGGGTGGCTATTTCAACCACTAGAATTAAATAGATTTGTCAACTGTGGCAATGCAGTAATGACTTAGAAACTGTTTCTATGAATATGAACATAAATGTTTTATGAAATTATCATTTTCAGAAAGAACACATGAAGAAAGATTGTGTGCATTGGAGGCCAAAGTGAAGCATCTGGAAAATGTTATAAACCAGAAAAGTATGTATAATATTACACATATGCAATGTGATAACTTGATAATATTGATTATAACTAATTAATTACTACCTTTTCCCTCATCTTAGTGACACAGGTGGACAAAGTCGATTATGAGGACATGTGCTAGCCATGGCTTCCTGCTTCACGTCCATGACATACTTTCTTTTCTGCACTGTTTGTGTGATGTAGCATTGAACAGTTTTAGTTCTGTTTGTGTAATGTATGTGTGTGTTAAAATAAGTTATTTGTTATTTATCAAAATTGCACTTTATTGACCGTTCTGTCTTAACTTTAAAAAATATAATTAACACAATATAGTTATGTTTGCACTTATCTTAATGACTACTACCTGTTATGGCAATCTTGCTGTCCTGGTGACAGTAGTGCTTTTAGTTACTGCATGTTTGGTTTTTTACATTTTTTTGTATCAGTTATCTGTTAAGAATTAAAATGGTTTTTTCTTAAGAAATAAATGCAATATTTCAATTTTTTTTAATTATTACTTTTTTTTTTTCATAACATAATTCCATTTCTTCCCATAAATCGTTAACTCCACAAAACAGAATTAGTCTATCATTTAACTGATGTACATAAGCACTATGCTATTTTACACAAAATTTGATACTATTGTAAGATTTCATATATCTCTTACATTGCTAAGAGTTAGTAATTAACCCTTTTCTTTATTGCTAGGATGTAACACATATCTTCACTGCTTAATATTATGGTGAAAAGGGGACTGGTTTCCGAATAATTCTTTGTGACCTTACTTTGGACTCTGGCACCTGAATTCTACTAGGACCTGGCTCATCCCCATCAGTGCGCACCACACATTCCTTATCACCAGGCTCAATCGAATTCTGCTGATCAGGAGTGATTTGGTTCGCTCTCTTTTGCAAATCACCAGTTGGCTTTTTCTTAACGCGTCTCAATACCCTGATTTTTTTTTACTTTGCAAGTTTGAACAAGCCTCCTTGTAGGCTGATGAGAAATCTTTAAAAACAGAAATAAGCTCCATAAAATTAGAATTGGTTTTTTCAAAATACATTTCCTTCCACTGCATCTCTTTCCTCAGTCGATCATTGCTGTTTACAATCATCAGTTTCACATTGTTTTTTGAGCACTCAACCAATTGTTCACACATTTTCTCACAAGTAGACTTCTCTGCGAGTCTTTTAATCATTGCCAATCTCTCAGATGGCGTCAAACTCTGAATTTGACGAGAAGTGTAAGTTGTTGAAAACAGCGAAAAAAACATATATTTAGACAGTGAATTCCTGCATGGTAACACACTTTATCAAAACTTTTCCCAAAATCTGCCTCCTTGCGAAATGTAACTTGAGAGGGAATTACTGCACGGAAGATAATGCATACAGTACATACAGTGATGGTTCTTTCCCCTTGTCATGAAAAAAAGGCACATTCAAAATGCCACTAGCGAGACATGGAGATAACATCAATTCATAGCATAAGCATTGTCTAAGGGAAGAGTGGTTTAATAATAATAATGATGATGATAATAATAATAATAATAAAATTATATAATAATATTAATCATATGATTAATTACTAATATATAAAATAATAATAGTATATAATGTAATATATTATTAATAATAATATAATATTAATATAATATTGTAATTAATAATGTAATGATATAATAATATAATAATAAATATATTATAGTACTATAATAATATATATAATATAATATAATATAATATTATAATAATATGCATCTGAGGAAGAGATAGACTAGGTGTGGCTGTGCTTTCTCTCTCTCCCTCTTTCCCTCTTCCATCACTCTCCCTATTCTTTCCCTGTCCCCTTCCACATGCAGATTGCCCTTCAGAGAGCAGAGGATGAGCCCCCCCCCCACAAGAGGGACCATGACCTGAATCCACTCTGAGGCTACTGCAACAGCCCTTGGTTCCATGATGTGGAATGCTGGCATCTGAGGAAGCAGCTGGGCACTGAGAGGAGGATTACATTCAAATTTAATAGTGGTGCTGCTAAAACATGATGCAATAAGAGCAAACACAACAGGAAGGGGAACTGGGGGGAGGGATCAAAGGAGGGGTTATACCAGAAAGGTGACTGTTCCACACCTTTGGGTCCATGGCAACTGGCGATATGCATTTTCCTGTCCTTTGTTCTTGCATGAGGCAAATGGAGATACAAAAGGATCCACCCCCATGCCCTCCCCCCACCCAGCCCCGGGCCCATGGCCATGCTAACTGCCAGCAGAACCATTTTAACTATAATTGAATTAAAAAATGAATCTCTCTCTAATTCATATTTTGATTTTATGATTTTCGTTTGATTGATGTAACTGTAATGGATTATTTTATGGAACCCGCCTCGATCCATAATAATAATAATAATAATAATAATAATAATAATAATAATAATTTGTGATGGTTATCCCCAAAATGAGTGTAAGTAAGTATACATATTGACATGTCATATACATACTGATACATTAATAAAGACAGTTATTTTGGTGGGGGCAAATTGGAAAAGAGGAGGCAGGAAGAGGGGTCAGGTCTGCAAGTTTTTTTACATACCAGAAATTGCAAGTAAAAATAACTGTGGAAATCATGCTTTTACTTAGACATCCTGGACTGGAGCACTAACATTAATTGTCAAATAGAAAATAATTGCATGCGCACAACTCAAGAGTGACTGAGAATATGAAAATAATAAAAAATGGCCAATGTTGTTGTATGTTGGGCAACATGTGTGTGTCCAGCTAAGGATATCGCCAGTTGCCATGGATAATTGTATAGCGGAATGATAGTATATAGAGGCCAAGGATAGGACTGGCATATACATGCAAAGAAACATACAAAATTAATACTTGCACCATTTGAACAGGATTCTAGCCATGGGTGCATTTCAAAAAAAATGAAGATAAGCTGGAGCAGCCCTGGGGGAAGTTTTAACTTTGGCAAAATCTAACCATTGGGCTTGCTGACCGGCAAAAATGAAAAAGGCAAAAAAAAAAGCAAAAAAAACAACAACAGCAAGTGCCATCATGGGAACAAAGTCACCCAGTCAGGCGATCTGAGCACTAGGCCTGCTGGTAAAAGCTCAATCAAAAGACCAACACTCTGATAACCAAAAAAAAGGTGTTGCAATAAATGCATAAAACAGAACAATAACAAAAATGAGAAGGCACAGTTAATTTTTGGGCTGAGAGAGAGTGACTTTCACTTAGTCTCAAGGTAGGCAGAACATTTTCAACATGATCCTAGTCCCTGATCATGTGCAGAAGGCAAAGCAAAGCCTTTAGGAGGCGCTGTGTGGCACCATGACACAGTTATTTTTTGGGCTGAGAGAGAGTGACTTTCATTTAGTTTCAAGGTAGGCAGAACATTTGCATCATGATCCTAGTCCCTGATCATTGTGCAGAAGGCCAGCAAAGCCTTTAGGAGGCGCTGTGTGGCACCATGACACTCACAGCAAGAACATTTTAAAAAATTGGAAAAAGCAACAACAACAAAAGGAAATCAAATGAGATCACCTGGGCCATTTTTCATTACCACTAGGCCTGCTGATCAAAATATACAACTTTACAACAATATCCTTTTTTTCTCTCTTCCATAAAGCTGGATGCATGAAACAGTAACATTAGAATAGCTTAAAAAAAAAAAAAAGACTGGCGTGCTGAGCTGCTGGCCGCTTGGGTGATACAAAAAGGAAACAGACTGAAGCACTGAAAAATAATAATGTATCGCTTTGGGCTGGCGCCGACTTGGCAGGGGAGGATTGCAAAGAGAAGGGTGTTATGGGAATGGTAGTTTTAGCTAACCAAAATAAAGCGGGGCATGTTGGGAAGGAGAATATGCAAATCAAGCTAGCTCACTGTGTTCTGAAAGGGTGTGGGAATCAGAGAGGGTGGAGGCCTTTTTAGGGAGATGCTATCACTCTATTGGGCGCTCCCGTTGGAGGGAAGCATCCAGGAGTTATCCTTGGCAGTGCTGCAAAACGGCCTTCCCCCTTGAAGGGGGGGCAGCCCACTCGGAGGCGCAGCTCCGCTGTCACTTGGTGAAGCATCTCATGAGATGCCCCACCGGGTGACTAGAGCAGGACCATGCCCCAACAATGCCCAATTGGCACCGCCAAGGATGACCAATGACACAGTTAAAAGACAGAACAAAATAAAATAAAAAAATCTCCCCTCCCTTGTTTTCAGCTGGTGGTATCTTCCGATTGAGGAAAGGGGAGGAGTGATCTCCCATGAGCATGTGGGGTGGAGTTCAAGAAGGGGGTTGGGCCGCAGGCGGCTAGCCCAATGAGAGGATTATTATGCAAATTTAGGTTTTCAGGCCTGTTACAGATATTTACAAGCCTGTTAAGTGACAATGTTGTGCCCCTTGTATCTGAGGAAGTGGGTCACTGTACTAATGTTGACCCTGGGTTTGTAATTAAGCCAACCTTTGTGTATTTATATATATATTTTCCCTGCCCATCCTCATCTGAAAGGCAGGTACAATGAGGCTCTCGGACTTTTTTTAGTTTGGCATTTGCTCTGCAGCTATCCTTGTGAAAGGATCTTGCAGAGGAGATAGGGAGTTGCTTCGCCTGGCTGAACGGGCATTACACAATGGCTGCTGGCTGGCCTTAGCCAACCTTCAGGGTTGTTTTGCACCATTGTCAGGGATAGCAACTACCTACCTCACAAAACAGGGTGGGGGAAACCTCCCCCTGCCCGATATTAGTGTATAAAGTTAGATTAGTATGGGCTTGTACATGTGTGTGTACGTGTGCGTGTGTGTGCATGCATTTGGAAGCAAGTAGCTAGGCTGACCCTAAAATACATACATACATAAATACATACATACATTCATATATACATACACATACATATGTGTGTGTGTGTGTGTGTGTGTGTGTGTGTGTAGACATATCTAGCCCTCAGATGAAAGGGCTAAATAGAGTACGTGTGTGTGTGTACATATACATACATTGCATAATGAGGTTTGCAAACCCTCAGAATAAAAGGCAATATAGATGTATGTATGTGTGTATGGTGTGCGTGTGTGTGTCTGTCTATCTATCTATCTATCTATCTATCTATCTATCTCTGTCAAATATACACTGAACGATTTGCGCATATATATATATATATATATATATATATATATAAAAAAAAAACTATATGTGTTTATAAATATGGATGGAACACTGAAAAAAAACAACAACAGTAGGACAATAAAATGTGCACTCTGTGAATACATTTCGGCCCGTGAACTGTATGACAGATGAAGGGGGGGCGGGCGGCCGTTTTGTGGCACCGCCAAGGAGTTTAAGAAGGGGGTTGGGCCGCAGGCAGCTAGCCCAATGAGAGGATTGCCTGCTGATTATTATGCAAATTTACAAGCCTGTTAAGTGACAATATGTTGTGCCCCTTGTATCTGAGGAAGTGGGTCACTGTACTAATGTTGACCCTTGGTTTGTAATTAAGCCAACCTTTGTGTATTTATATATATATTTTTCCTGCTCATCCTCATCTGAAAGGCAGGCAGGCACAATGAGGCTCTCGGACTTTTTTTAGTTTGGCATTTGCTCTGCGGCTATCCTTGTGAAAGGATCTTGCAGACGAGGTAGGGAGTTGCTTTGCCTGGCTGAACGGGCAATACACAATGGCTGCTGACTGGCCTCAGCCATCCTGCAGGATTGTTTTGCACCATTGCCAAGGATAGCAACTACCTACCTCACAAAACAGGGTGGGGGAAACCTCCCCCCGCGCGATCTTTGGTGTATAAAATTAAATTGGTATGGGCTTGTACATGTGTGCGTGTGCGTGTGTGTGCAGGCATTTGGAAGCAAGTAGCTAGGCTGACCCTAAAATACTTACATACATACGTGTGTGTGTGTGTGTGTGTGTGTGTAGAAATATCTAGCCCTCAGATGAAAGGGCTAAATAGAGTACGCGTGTGTGTGTGTGTGTGTGTGTGTGTGTGTGTACATATACATACATTACATAATGAGGTTTGCCAACCCTCAGAAGAAAAGGCAAGATAGATGTATGTGATAGATGTATGTGTATGGTGTCTATCTATCTATCTATCTATCTATCTATCTATCTATCTATCTATCTATCAATATTCCTACCTACCTACCTACCTATCTAACTACAGTCGGTCCTCGCCTTACGCGGGGGATCCGTTCCGGATCCCGTTGCATAAGGCGAATTCCGCCTATGCTGGAGTCCCATTGGAAACAATGGGGCTTGTGTACAGCAGCGCGGCGGCGCGGCAGCGCACGGGGCACAATGGGCGCATGCGCCCATTCAAATGCGTATGCTCAAGCCGCGTATGGCGCGCCCGCGTATGGTGCAGGCGCGCTGTATCTATCTGTCTGTCTATCTATCTATCTATCTATCTGTGTCAAATATACACTGAACGATTTGCATATACAGTGGTACCCCGGGATACGAATTACCAAATTTATATATATATATACATGAAATATAAACTATTTGTGTTTAAAAATATGAATGAAACACTGAAAAAAACCCAACAACAGTAGGACAATAAAACGTGCACTCAGTGAATACATTTCGGCCCGTGAACTGTATGACAGATGATGAAGGGGCCTCTGCTATAGCGAAATAACGCTATACCGCTATGAATAAATTAAACGCCAGAAAACAATTAAAAAAAATTATTTCCTTACCTTCGGAACACAATCTCCGCAAACAAAGGGGGCGATGAGGAAAATGGCGACGGTCACGACGGATGGGGGACAAGGCAAGGCGACTCCCCCGAGCCAGCCCCTCGCGCTCAGCTCCTCCCATACAGGTAACCCGATTCACGGAAAATCGTTCCCATTTACATTTATTTCGATTCCTATCCCGGATCAAGGGAAAGTACTAGGCTCGACCCTAGTATTTTTTTAACCCGTGTCATAGGCATTTAACGCGGTTTATGAAAAGGACCGAGTTACAAATCGATTTCAAATGGGAACGCATGCAGGGTACTCTAGAACAGTTCTAGATTTAAATCGGGTTCAAATGGGAACGCTATATCCTGGATTCGATTCGTACACCGGGGTATACGCCAGTGGGAACTACCCCAAACTTAGGGAATTGGTGCACCGCTTTAAGAAGAATCGGTGGACAAAGGAGAAAGCATCTGACTTTTCCTCTGCTTGATGATGATCCCTTTTGTTCATGTGGTTTTTCGTTGTCTTTTACTTCTGCAACTGAGCTACTTCTCTCTTTGAAAATGCAGGAACTGAGTATAGACTGAGTCTGGGAGGGATGTGTGTACTTCCTTCTCACCTGTTCCTTCTCATTCCTCCTGCTTAACGTACATACTTTCAATATATGTGGGATTGGAATTGGATTTTAGTTTAGTTTATGTATAGTTTCACAAAACATATTTCAAGGAGAGAAGTAAAGGAATCTTGTTGAATTGTTTGCTTTAGATGAGAATCATTTTTCAAACTCCACAACAGTGTGGTAAATAACCACACAAGTTACCTCAACTGCAGTGTGAAAATGAGGCTATGAATACATTTGTCATTGCTGAGATGTTCACAATTTGTGGGAAATGTTTCAGCACAAAACAAGTGTCTTCTCCATTGTGAATCAAAGGACACCCACACTCACATACCCACCAAGCAGAGAAAGAATGACTGATCAAAAAGTTGGAAGCAGCTCATATGATGTTCCTAATTTTTATAAGTGTATGCAACAAGGCAGTTGCTATTGTAGTTTAAGTATGAAGTTTCTACTAATTATGCAATTTGCACAAAAAAGCTTTCTTGCAAAAGTAAAAATTCTCTGAGGTCCAAAACAAACTCCTACAGATTATTTTGGGGGGATTTCCTGTTCTCACAAGAATAAAAAAAATGCATGATTTGCATCCCTCAGACAACAAGATATACACCCAACATGTAGAAATGCAGGGCAGGTCCTATTCTGAATAAGAAGTGGAACAGTACTTTTCTTTAATTCAGGGGCTTTCCACACTGGCCCTGAAAGGCTGCTGGGGGCAGAGTGTGGGGTGTAGCGTCTCCACAACATATGCCTTGGCTCCACCTGCAGGGCACCATGACACATTGCGCCATACCGCATGGCATGTGGCATCACTGCACTCCTCCAGCGCTGTGGCCATATGATGCAGCACCAAAGGAGTGCCGTTGAGATGTGGCAATGTAGCTATGATGCCCTTTCCAAGGTGCAATAAGGAGTTGCGTTTTGCATCCTTTTCGCGCCCTGGAAAGGCTGAATCAGGGCTGCGGTGTGCAGTTGCCATGGCCCCAGTGTGGTTAGGAAAGGGGCGGCATGTACAGCCCTAAGCTAATGAAGCCATTTCTCATTTTGATTAAAGAAGAGAGGAACATATCTCCATACTGAGTCTGCATGCCAATTTTTAAACAGGATGTGGAAATCATTGAGAAAGGAGAAAAGATTATTAGATCATTCCTATTTTCTAGGGAGCATGAAGTAGCAGTGTATTTGTTTGTTGTGTGTCTTCAAGTCAGTTCCGACTTATCGCGACCCTTAGGCAAACCTATCAAGGGGTTTTCTTGGCAAATTTGTTCAGAGCAGGTTTGCCATTGCTTTCTGCTGATGTTGAGAGCATGTGAGTTACCCAAGGTCAGCCAGTGGATTCCACGGCCAAGCGGGAACCGAGTCCTGGTCTCCAGGGTCAGTCCAACACTCAAAACTCTATGAAGTTAATCAAATGGGATGGTAGGCTCTCAATTTCAAAAGAGAAGATAGCGAGGTCATTTCAAAAATTCACGCAATTACGTGATTACTTATCATACCTTAAATTCGCTGTAATGGCCTCCCCGAATGTGACCCAGATTCTGTGCAAAGTAAGCCATCACATTGGTGGGTTCTTAATTGTGAATTGGCACCCTTGCGCATGCTCAGTGAGACTCCAGATGACTGGAGCATTGCATATTTAGGCGAGTGAGAGAGAGGAACCAAGGAACCCCACAATTTACAAAAGAGGTTGGAGGGGGGCAGGGGCAGGACGAATGGTTGAAAGAACATGCTCTATTCACATTAAAATGAGCATATATTCACTCTTGTCATGTTAAAACGTGTATACAATGGTTATCCAATAGCTCCGGGTCCATGCCTCTTAATTAGCAAGCAGCAGCAATGCTGAAGGACAAGCGGAAGCAAAATTGAAGCGGAATTGCAGCATGGCTTCATGGGAACCCCCCTTTCTGGATTGGGGGGGAACCAGGACCAAAAGGAGACATGCACATCACACCAAACAACAGCGCACTGAGTGCGAAGTTGCCTAGGAATAAGGGTTTGTAACTTCGCTAGTTCACCGAATTTACTTAACGTGTGATTGCATTCAGAGTGCGTTCGGACTGCCAGCGATCACGTGTGGTAACCTTTTGCGCAATAACGTGAATATGCATGATTTCGTTCAGGATGACACTGGATTATAATTCCAATTTCAGTTGTGTGATATTGTCCTATGACACACTGGCTCTCATTTGTTTGTTAGTTAATAACATTAATTTATTACATCCCAAGTGACCAGCGTTGCGTGCCATCCATAAATCATAGAGCCATAGAGTTGAAAGGGGCCATCAAATTCTTGTCCTATAATTATTACACTCTCAGAGGAAGGGGATGGCAAGCCCCTTCTGAACAAACTTTGCCTTGAAAATTATGTTTTATACATGAGGTCAAGTTATGGTAGAGTATAATATACAGCACTTCCAAAGAACCCCTGCTGAGAAGTTTGGACCTGTCTCTCTTAGAACCAAACTAAGAATTTGGTTGAACACCCAATTTAAGAGCTTAGACCATGCTCGAAAGGAAGGAGGGAGGTGGGATCATATTTAGATGCCAAGAACTGTATCCAGGAAGTATTGCCTAAATCCCTACCCAATAGTTCTGCCCTACATCACTTCCCTTTGCAGTCACAGCTCTCCCTCTTCCAAATCATTCATGGTCTTGCCCTGCATCTCATCTGTTCAGGGATGACCTGAGTTCATCCATTTAGACCTGCTGCCAGGGGTCTGCACTGACTCTAGAGAACTGCTCTCAGTCTCTGCCTGAAATAATTGGGAAAACTTCAACTTTGATCATATTGTACTATTTCTCCTGGTCTTTCTGTGACATCACTTGGCATAATTCAAACTGGAGTTTGAGGAAGACGTATCCAGTGCAGCTATACGAAATTACAAGTCAAGGGCTGACTACATCGCAGAGAAGCAGATATGGTAACCAGCCGCTTTATGGCCATTTATCTCTTGAAAGTAGGTAAGTCCTTGGTGAATTTCCCAATTATAGATTCTTTTTATCAATTTAAGTTTAAGACTGGAAATACCACAGAATGCAGAGGGGAACCAACATAGGATGTAAAAGTTGTTCCACTTTCCAATGAATTTCAGGGAACTAATATTTGGGCTGGAGTGTAGAGTGATACATTCTCTTTTCACTTTGTCCTTCCACATTTGTGGCTTTGACTTTTGCGGCTTTGATTATTTGCAGTTTTGATTAACATGTTCTCTCTAGGAATCTCTAAGTCACCTAGTGCAATTCTAATGGAAGTTGACCATAGAGTTGTGCTGGAGAACCTAGATGTTTTTAAAGAAAACACTTCTTTAGGCATCTGTAGGTCCTCCAGCATGATTCTATGATGAATGTCTGGCAGATGCTGAGCACAGAGTTGCACTGGAAGAGCTGGGGTTTCCTAGAGAGGTGTTCTCTCAGGTTAAAAAACAGTGGATTTTTTATTTGCAGGTTTTTCACATTCACGGTTGTACTTCACCTCCAACCCCAGTGAATGTGGAGAAACCAGAGTAGTTTACATTATGAGGGCCAATCTGGAATCAAGCAGTGATGAGGTTCCCATTACTGGCTTTCACACTCTTCTAAAGAAAATTCTCTATCTATCTATCTATCTATCTATCTATCTATCTATCTTTCTATCTATCTTTTTTTTTTTGTTAAAAAGAAACTATTTTGTCTTTTTCTTTCCCAGGATATTCAATTGCAGCAATCAGTCAAACACCAAGCACAGTGTTGCTTGAAGGCCAAGACATCAGACTGGAGTGCAGGCAAACAGGAAGGCATGAACGAATGTACTGGTACCGGCAAGGCTCTGGACAGAGCCTACACTTCCTTTATCACTTCTATTTTGAGAACCTGCAAGAGAAAGGCACTAGTGTTCCTGACCGGTTTACAGCCAACCGCCCTCAGACAGAGCATTGTAACCTGAAAATTTCATTTGTTGAGAGACAGGATTCAGCTGTGTATTTCTGTGCAAGCAGTTTAGGCACAGCACTTCGAAGCAAGCCCCTTTTCCTACAAAAACTTCCTCATTTCAGATGTGCATCTGCAAAATCAAAATCGTATCTTCAAAATTCTTTCTTGTTATGAAGGAAATAACTGGGTAACCGTTAAAGTGAGAATTACACACATCCCTCCTCCCTTCTTCAAATGTAGGAAGCCAATAACTGTTTTTAAGGTCAGTGTGCTCAGAATTGGCAGACAGGTCATTATGAATTTTAACTACTTTTAGATACCTTTTTGTTTTACAAAGCAATGAAAACAAACAATACATTGCACTGAAAAACAACAGCAACAACAATAAAATAGACAACTGTCTGACAACCATGAAAGCAATGATTGTGTAAACAAAATATAGAAATTCAATTAATATATTAAAGAAAGGGAAAAAATCTGTCACAGCCCATTAAAAGAATGCAAAAGTGCCTGCGAGGTCTTCTGTCATACTTACCCTTCTACTACTCTACTATGAGAAGGAGGAGGAGGAGGAGAAAGAGAAAGAGAAAAAGCAATGTAGACTGTAATACAGAATTTCAATTAAAATACTCTTAAAAAATGTAAAAGATGCATAACTACCAAGCTTAAGGCGTAGAGAATCTCTTGATACAAAACCTGGAATTAGCAGTGTATGCTGAGGAGATTATGTTTACATGGGAATTACGATTCATGTGTAACTTTAGTACAAAAACATTACTAAGGATTCTGTATGGTGTGGTATGTGAGCCAGCATAGTAAAGTGGTTTGAGTGTTGGATAGCTCTGGAGCCTAGAGTTCAATTCCGAGTTCAGCCATGGAAACCCACTTGGGCAAGTCACATGCTCTCAGCCTCCTCTGAAAAAATCTAGCCAAGAAAGCCCCACAATAGGCTTGCCTTAGAGTCGCTATAAGTAGAAAATGACTTGAAAGCACACAACAGCAGCAACACGATGTGGTATGGGAGGAAGTCAATGGGAGGAGTGTGACATCCACAGCAAGACTCCTCTCGTATGGAATTTGGCCTTTAACCTTTAAAACCTGTTCTTGCTAGACTTATAAAGTTGAGGCAGAACACTGAGATGATCCTTGATCAGGTAAAAAAACAATGTCAGATTTTCTGTATGTGTTCTGTCCAGTTCTGGGCACCAGTGGCGGCACTAGGAGGGTGCTGGGTGTGTGGAGTGCACTGTGTGTGTGTGACACCACTGCTCCTCAAACACCTACTTTTTGGCAGAAATGGGCTGTGGGCTTCACCTGCTTCCCTTCAAAATACTTGAAGAGATGGTGGGAGGGGGGTGAAGCTCAGTGGGAGGAGAAAGGAGAAGCCCCAGAATTTTTTAAAATTAATATTTCAAATTTTAAAATTATTTTTAAAATTTAAAATTTGAATTTTTAAAATTCTTTTAAAATTTTCTTTAAAAGCATTACATTTTAACCAGATCTTCACTACGTATATGTAAACATAATGAGGTTGTGCATATGATATTGTAATTTGAAGGGACCATTTTACTTTTCGAGTTACTTCTGTCACCACTATTATTAGCATGACATTCATTGGTATATGGGAATTACTATTGACTGACGAGTAACATTAGTGGAAAAATGAATGAGTAAGGATGGTGTGAAAGGGGAGGAGGCCAATGGAGGGGTGACACCATGATTCACCACATTGAGTGACACCAACCCTATTGACTCCTGGCAACTCAAGAATGTGGATATACTAGAAAGGCAACCAAAATGGTGAAAGGTCTGGAAACCATAAAGCTCTATAAAGTGGGACTTAGGGAACTTATGTTCAGCCTGGAGAAGAGAAAGTTAAGGGATGATATGATAGTCCTGTTTAAATATTTGAAGGGGTGTCATACTGAAGATTGAGCAAGCTTGTTTTCTGCTGCATCAGAGACTAGAGCAATGGGTTCAAATTACAGGAAAAGAGATTCCACCTCAACATTAGGAAGAACCCCTGACGGAGCTGTTTGACAGTGGGATAGTCTGACTCAGAGTGTGGGAACTCTGCTTCTTTGGAGGTTTTCAAACAGAGGCTGGATGGCCATCTATTGGGAGTGTTTTGATTCCTTCATTGCATGGTGCTGGACTGGATGTGTCTCTTCCAACTCTATGATTCTATGTCGACACATTCCATCCATCAGGTATGACCTATTACAATTTATTTAAATATATGCTTCACAGTGCAGGATGAACTTTCAGTGCACTAGGTGGAGCCTTTGCGCCTGTATATATCTGAGAGGTGAAAGCCTTTGGGTTCTGCCTCCCCCCCCCCCACAATTGCTATAAGAACATTAGAATTGTCCACAAAGTAAAGGAAAAGCAAGATTATTGAGAAGCAAACTGTAAGATATGAAAACAGAGATAGTGTGGTGTGTGGCTGTTTCTCTCCTGGTTGCAGGTAAGTATTTAGCCAAGACTGAAAGTCTTAGTAGGGAAGTACTGAGAGATTTTCTTTAAAATAAAACACTCTTCCATTTGCCTAAAATGGATCCAATGACAGAAGGAAGAGAGAGCAGATAGGGGGGCAGAGGAGCAAAAGAAAAGTTTCTAGGCTAGGCATCTCTTAACACTGGAGTACCCAAGAAGGTCTTCAGATCTTCTGATGGAGCAGGAGAGAACAAGGTGGGCAGATGTCATAACCACAAAAGAGGACGAGACACTGCAAAATGTAGGACTTTCAAGAAAAATAGAGGGCATTCCCAAATAAAAACTCAAAACACTTATATAAATGTAAATTCGTGCTTTTTAGCCATGCTCAAACAGGAGCACATTTTGTAATTTCTTCTGGACAGAAGGTTGAAATGGAGGACATGTCTGGGAAAAAGAGGATAGCTGGTCACCCTGGGAGAGAAGGAAGCAGTTGGCTCTGGCACTCTTGCTTTTCAGCATCCTCCAGCCTGAACCTTACTCCAATGCTGTGCCAGAGTGGCCAAGACCTCCAGCCTGATCCTTCCTCTAGTGCTGTGCCAGAGTGGCCAAGACCTCAGCATAGTAGGCCAAGGGGACAACAAGAGGGGATTACGGTTGTGGAAAGCACCAGCAACAGCTCTTGTGTCTGTGCTATACTGGAAAACATGGTGCACGCTCTCTCTGTCTTGACCTGAGTTAAAACCTAAAGGAGAAGTTGCTTTTACAACATTTCTGAACTGTACTGAACTCTCCCTGCAATGTTCTTTGACAAATCATGTGAATTTTGTCTTAAAGACTAACACAGTTTACTCTTTTAGAACTACTGCTGGCCCTCCGTATCCATAGAGTCTTTATCCATGGATTCAACAACCCACAGTTTGAAAATATTTAAGAAGTATATAAATTCCAAAAAGCAGACCTTGATTTTTCCATTTTATATATGGGGCACCATTTTACTATGCCACAGTATATTATAGGACTTGAGCATCCATGGATTTTGGGATCCACAAGGGATCCTGGAACCAAAACCCAGCGGATTCTAAGGGCCCACTGCATTTATACAGATTTAAAATGGAGGTTATAAGTACCCTGAGATAAAGTAGGTCAATGTCCATCTCCTTTCTGTTAGGGATAGCAAACCCTACATTCTCACTTTGTATGTGGAAAGTATGTCGGTTAGCAGAGCCTCATTGAAATTGTACAGGTTTGTAGTGCAGACAGGTAGAGAAATAGAAAAGTTGAACATGATTATCTAAGCAATCTGTCTTCATGCATTTGTTTCTCTCCCCAAAGGATCCACAGATGGAGAGATCCAGCAGTCACCAAGCTTCATTGTGGAGAAGGGGAGTCCAGTCTGTCTGCCATACAAGCAAACCAATAAGCATGATTACATGTCTTGGTACAAACAGCACCAGGGGAAGGGACCTCAGCTTCTGTATTACTCCAGAGGAAATATTCCCAATTCTGAGCAAAAAGAAACCAATGATGGTTTCAGTGCTCTTCGATTACAAGAAGTAGACTTTCTATTAAACATCTCCTCTGTTGTGATAGAAGATTCAGCTACATATTTTTGTGCTAGCAGCTCACACAGTAATGGTGAATATCCTCTCCAGTGTACAATAACCGACTCTCCTGCCTGCATATCATTTCAGAGAGAGGGAGGGAGATATTACATGTCTTTCTTATTTATGCTTTTTCTTTGCCCAAGATCCAGAAAGTGGTGAATGAAATAGCAAGTGTTCAGCATACAAGAATTTTTCCTAGCAGCTCCTATCCAAGATCTTTTGTGGCATTTCTCATCATTTGACATCCGGTTTTCTATTGTCTGTAAATGACACACCCAGCCAATAAGGGGAAGTGAGAACAGAAAAACACTGTGGAAAGACATCATGTGGATCTTGATGAGGTAGGTGACATCAACTAAACCCATAAGTTATTCTGAAGATAGTAAACTGCATTTCCAGATCACTTCCTTCCATCATTGCTTAGGTTCAGTTCTCCGGACCTAATTATAGCTTAGGTCCAGTCTAGTTGAAAAAAGGATGTCAGCCTTTCTTTGCTCTACAAAACCTGAACCCGAAGGTAGTGTTCAAATCGCTAAGTGTTCTTCACTGCCTGATGGAGACCAAGGATAAGGCTTGACAAGGTGTTGTGTGTAGTATTTCTTTGTGCTGAGAAGCATTCCATTGCACGATTCCCTACCTGCAGGCAGAAGAGAACATGTTCTATTGTTGAATAGCTCCTACTGTCAGAAAGTTCTGCCTAAGGTTGAGTGGAATCTCTTTTTCTGCAGTTTGAATCCATTGCTCTGGGTCCTAGTCTCTGGAGCAGCAGAAAACAAACTTGCTCCACCCCTTCAAATATTTAAACAGGGCTATCATATCACCTCTTCTCATTCTCTTCTCCAGACTAAACATACCCAGCTGCTTAAGTCTATCCTCAAGGCCTTATAGTTTATAGGCCCCTCACCATTTTGGTCGCCTTCCTCTGGACACGTTCCAGCTTGTCCACTTCCTTCTTGAATTGTGGTGCCCAGAACTGGACACAGTATTCCAGGTGAGGCCTGGCCAAAGCAGAATAGACTATTATTTCTCTTGATCTGGACACTATGATGATCTATGAGAGAGGAACTTGTTCCTTTATTGCAACTCATGTGGGATAGAGACCCTGCACCTTAAATAACATAACAAAAACCCTTCTGGATTTAAGATCTCATCTAGTTCAAGATCTTCAAAAGATCATTGAAACATTTCTGAACTCTGGAGTACTCATGACAGATTCACTGTTTTCTCGTAGTTTAATGGAAAGGTTATGGGCTTCAGGCAATTATTTCTTACACTTTGGTGTTGGGGAGGGACAAGACATTTCTCTGAGTCATTGGGGAAAAGCGGGGGGGGGGGGGGGGGACTTTTTGTAAATGTCTGGAGATATCAGCCTTCAATAGTACTAGTTGGTAATCCATAGACCCAGTCAGCTAATATATGGAAAAGTCAACTAAGATTAACATTGGTGCTTAATAGATATTTATACCTCATATGAGGATACTAGGTATCTTCAGTTAGATGTAGACAGAAGCCTAAATAACATGTTCTTTATTAACTTGGTTTTTTTCTTATCCTTTGACATACTCCTGTCACAGAAAAGTGATAAAAAGTTCATCCTTGGCTGCTTAAAGATTTAGTCCACAGCAAAAGTGTAATGCTAAATAAAAAGCTTTATTATCTAAATTTATTATCTAAATGTAGGAAAATAAATGTGAACCATCTGTACTAATAAAATAATTAATGGCCTGTTACAGACTGCCAAAATAAAGCTGCTTCGAGTCATCTTTGGAGGTATACTATTTAAATGATGCGTGGGTCCTAAGAGTCTGGAGGTCGTGCCAAAGCCACGCTCCATTCCTAAGCACTGGAGTGCAGCTTTGGTGCAGCTTCCGGATTCTTAGGATGCATGCAGCATTTAAACAGCATACCTCCAAAGAGACCCAAAGCAGCTTTATTTTGGCAGTCTGTAACAGGCCTCTGTTATTTATATAAAAAATGACCTGTTTTTCCTTTCAGTCAGTAGAGGTCACGTCCTCTATTTCAACCTGCTGTCCAGGAGGAATTGCAACATTTCCTCTATTTTGAGCAGGACTAATTAGCATGCATTTACATTTATATGAATGTTTTAGTGTTTATTTGGTCATGCTCTAACTTTTCCTTAAATGTCCTCCATTTTGAGGTGCCTTGTCCTCCTTTGTGGTTAGGGTGTCTGGTCACCCTGGACCCAAAGCAGTATTCAAAAATAGAAAATTAAAAATGTTTGCAGTGAATTATTACAGCATTATGTTAAAAAGAGGAGCAAAACTGTTGCTTCCCCTGTGCTTTGCCATTCTGATGTCATTCTTTGAGGCAGAGCATGAGGCAGGGCTTCATGCAGAGTTGAAAAATCAGTCAGTTTGCTCAAAGCAACGATGTGGATCATCTGGACTCTGGCCATTGGCCTTTTGGAACTAGGTACATCATCCTTGATCAAATCCTCTTATGCACAGCTCATCTGAGATCCTGCTGTGTAAATACAGTGGGCCCTTGGTATCCTTTGGGGTTTGGTTCCAGGTACCAGCATGAAATCGGTGGATGTTCATGTCCTATTAAATGTAATGGATAGTAAAATGGTGACCCTTATACAAAATGGCAAAATCAAGGTTTGCTTTTTTTGGAATTCATATATTTTTAAAATGTTTTCAAGCCATGGATGCTTGAATCCATGGACAGAAAATCCATGGATACAGACGGCCAACTGTACATTTGTCCCTGTCTTTTCCTTTGCAGGAGGTTCAAATGCTGAGGTCAAGCAACCGTGGAGTCTGGTGCTACCTGAAGGCGAATCTGCCAGCCTGACTTGCAGCCAAAACAACAACCATAACCAAATGTTCTGGTACCAGCAGAGTGGAGGGCAAGGGCTGCAGCTCCTATACAACTTCTATAACAAATTTGAGCGGGAGAAGGGCACTGTTTCAGACCGGTTCACAGCTGAACAACCCCAGAAAGAGCTTTGCATCCTGAATATTTCCTCTGCAGAGCCAGGAGATTCAGCTGTGTACTTCTGTGCAAGCAGCATAGACACAGCACTTCAAAGTAACCCTTTCTTCTTACAAAAACATTTTATTGATGCATGTGGGGCTTATGTGAGAAATGCTAGACATTTCCAACCTCATACTTTACCCATACCACATCAACATAGGGAATTGGTGCACGATTGCAAGGAGAACTGGTGGACAAGTGGAGCAGTGTCTGACCTTTCCTCTGCTTGATGTTGTTCCTTTTTGTTGATAATGTTGTTTTTTATTGCCTTTGACTTCTGCAATTGAGCTACCTCTCTCTTTGGAAACATAGGAAGTCAGCATAAGGTGAGTCTGGAAGGGATGTGTGTGCTTGCTTCCCACCTGTTCCTTCCCATTTGTCCAGTCTATTTTACATACAGTAAGTGTGGGACTAGAATTATATTTTATTTTAGTTTATGGATAGTTTCACCATTCTCAGAGGGACTGAAAGAAAAGAGAGACAGAGGAGATTATCGCACACCTTTTTTTGCCTGATTCACACATGGGCAGGGCACAAGCTTAAATAGGTAAAAATGTATCTTATCGCATACCTTCTTGCCCAACTCAGCTGCACTGCATACCTGATCCGGATTCCCAGTGTACTTTTTGAGAATGGGAAAGTATCGTTCATTCAAAAATTATGCCAGGAGTCCAGAATGGATATGTGATGTGGCTGAGTTGAGCAAGGAGGTGTGCAATAAGATTCATTTTCACTCATTTAAGCCCATGCCCAGCCTGTGCCCAGCCTGTGTCCAGGTTGGGATAACCTGGGATAAAACTCAGATGTTTCAAATACATCTGCATCATTCGCAGTGCTGGCACATGTGAGCAACAGAACTTCAAAAGATGCACAAAAATGTGGTTGCAATAAAAAAAATTAGTGTGAACAATAAAACAGGAATACGTGAGTGACATTATTTCACATAGTCACGCTAAAAACAACAGCGTGTGAATAAAGGTGAGAAGTAATCTTGTTAAATTACTCACTTTAGATGACACAGTCTGTCTTTTAATCTCAGCAACAATGTGGCAATTAACCACACAAGTTACCTCAACTGCAGTGTTAAAATGAGGCTATATGTGTTGTTGAGCTGTCCATAATTGGGGAATGTTTCAGCACAAAGCAAGTGTCTTTTCCATTGTGAATCAAAGGACACCCACACTCACCAAGCACAGATTTCACTTCAACTTCCACGGTTCTATCCTAATCCTGGGATCTGTAGTTTAGGGAGAAGTATTTTAAAATTCTCACTCAGCGAGCGTCTCTAATGCCTCACCAAACTACAAAACCCACGACTCCATAGGATGGAACTATGGCAATTAGAGGGCAGGTTTGGGGGCCAAAATTATGGATTTTGATATGACTTGTAGATAAGTGATAAGTGAAGGGTAAAATTTAGGGATTTTAACAAAGGTAATGTAAAGGATATATAGGACAAAGCAAAGGAAAACGATGCAATAGAACATCACAATTTTCCTGCCCAGGGATTCAAAAAGGACAGAAACTGAGCTGTAGCAGAGAGAGTACAGAGGGTTTGTGCTTCTTTTATGTTCTCCCAGGATGGACTAAGTTATTGCCTTTTGCCACTCTGCTTACAGAAGGGGATGGTTTCTATTTTGATAAGAGTTAAGGTGCAGTAATTACACTGACCTGTGGATAACTTGACCAAGCTTTTTTCGGCTGATTTTTTAAAAATTACTTTTCTAGACTTATATTTGAGTATATACAGTATATGGTATAACAGCTGAAAGTCCACCTTCCAGTGAGTTTCATTGAACAAATAATTGGACTGGAGAGAGGGATGACACTTTCCCTTTACATTTCAGAAGAAAACAGCTTGGATTATGAGGTCCTATTTGGAATCAAGCAGTGATGAGGTTCCCATTACTAGCTTTGACACTTTTCTAAGGGAGGGTTTTTTTTGTCGTTAAAAAGAAACCACTTTGTCTCTTTCTTTCAGAGAATATTCAATTGCAGCAGTTTATCAAACAGCAAGTGCAGTGCTGCAGGAAGGCCAAAACATCCATCTGGAGTGCAGTCAGTAGACCCTTTAGGCTGTGAATTCAATGCATTGCATGTCTATGATTGGGATGGAAAATGGCTCAGGAAATAAGCTAGCATGCTTGGCCTGGGCCACCAGTCACCCTATAAAGGTTTCCGTGAATTACGACAGCAATATATTATAAAGAGGAGCATTATATTATAAAGAGGAGGGAAGCTGGTGGCCCCCTTTTGCCTTGCCTCCATGATGTCATCCTCGGAGGCACAGCAGGAGGCTGGGCTCCATGCAGACTTGAAAAATCCATCAGATCACTCAAGGAAAAGATGTGGATCATGTGGAGTCTGGCCATTCACCTATTGGAAATAGGTACATTATCCTTGATCAAATCCCTTAAGGCACAGCTCGTCTGAGACCTTGCTGTGTAAATACATTTCCCCCTGTCCTTTCCTTTTCAGGAAGCTCAAATGCTGAGGTCAAGCAACCATGGAGTCTGGTGCTTCCTGAAGGTGAATCTGCCAGCCTGACTTGCAGTCAAAACAATGACCATCTCCGAATGCTCTGGTACCGGCAGGACAGAGGGCAGGGGCTGCAACTCCTCTACCGCTTCTATAACAAAGAAGAGCAGGAGAAGGGCACCGTTCCCGACCGGTTTACAGCTGAGCAACCCCAGGAGAAGCAGTGCATCCTGAACATTTCCTCTGCAGAGCCAGGAGATTCAGCTGTGTACTTCTGTGCTAGCAGTTACACACAGCACTTCAAAGTAACCCTTTCTTCCTACAAAAAACATTTTATTGATGCACGTGGGGCTTGTGAGTGACACGCTAGATGTTCCCAGACTCATATTTTACACATAACACACCAACATAGGGAATTGGTGCATGACTGCAAGAATTGGTGGACAAGTGAGAAAACCCACAACCTTTCCTCTTCTTGCTGACAACGTTCAATCCTCCAGTTCCCCCCCCCCCCACAGTTCAGTATTTCTGTTGTCTTTCATAACATTGGACCACAGCTGTGGCCTTTTTGAGGTTGGGAAAAACAGGAAGCAAGGGTTAGCTTGGGGATGGCTTTTTGTATGAATCAGAAAGCTTGGGAGAAGTGAATACAACTCCACCATAAGTGGCCCTACCCCTAACTTAAATTCCCTCTGCAAAGGAAGTAGGCTTGGAATAATTCTTTTGCCAAGGTTATATGTTGTTCTACTTCCCCAGAGGAACTGTGAAAGATAATTCACCAAACATAGCGCAAACAGAAGAAATGGCAGTTCCCCTGTAGAAATACAGTTGGCTCTCTGTATCCAATGATTCAATATCCATGGATTCAACCATCCATGACTTGAATGTTCCCCAACCACCCCCAAAAAATTAAATCCCAAAAATCAGACCTTGATTTTGTCATTTTATATAGGGGTCAAAATTTCACTATGCTATTGTATTTAATAAGATTTGAACATCTATGGATTTTGGTATCCACTAGGGTTCCTGGAACCAAACCCCAGGTTCCCGCTGTACAAGGCAGATCCAGGCACAAGAAGAGAGATAATACATTTTATTTGACTAAACCGACAGAAACATTTTTCAATTCAGGAAAGGGAAGACTAAAGAGAACACACATTTACACAAGACTAGCCTTACCTCTGCAGGTTGGGCTTCATCCAGTTGAAGAGGTAAAAAGCTCATTGAACAGCTCTTGGTCTCTGAGCTGCATCTGCAGTTTGACACCACTTTAATTGCCATGGCTGCATCCAACGGAATCCTGGGATTTATAGTTTGTTGTGGCACCAGAGCTCTCTGACAGAGAAGGCTAAATATCCCACAAAACTACAAATCCCAGAATCCCATACTACTGAGCCATAACCGTTAAAGCCATGTCAACCTGGATTATTTATGCAGTGCAAATGCAGCCCAGGGTTTAGGAGGTAGCAGCGGTTCAGTGTTTTCTAAAGTATTAAAATTACATTTTATTATGAAAATATGTATAAAGCCACATCTCCTCAAGAATATATGATGAGTACAAGACTTCAGGATGGCAAGTATGGAAGACATTTTTTTTATTTTTATAATTTAAATGTATTTGACTGCTCAAATATCTAAGGTACCTTGAGAAGAGTAATAGGACAAGATGAATGTCTAGGGGCCCATTCCCACTGGCTTATAAAGTGGATCCAGATGCAGATTATGGGGCATCATTCCCATTTGAGCGTGCATTTGATCCTCATTGCGCCAATATCGTTCCCATTGGAATTTGGATCTGATCCCCACATAATCAATTTTTTCTTGGAAAACCCAAATCAGTGATGGATAAACCAGATTAATTTGACTGCACATTTTTAGAGGTTTTTCCTGGACCTCCCGTGTCCGATTTGGGGCAAATGAATGGGAACGACAAGGGTGTCTGATTTGGGAACTTGGGGATGGGAGGAGCAGTACTCAAGGGGCTGGCCTGGGGGTGTCACCTGCTTGTTCTCTTTCCTGCATTACCAGTGCCATTTTCTCCCGTTCGCATAGCCTTTCCCCCGGTGGATTGGGAAGCAGGGTAAAATGATTGCGTGTGTAGACAAATTTAATTTTTTTAAAATTAAGCTTTTGATCGCCTAGGCGCTCTGTCGGGTGTCCAAACATAGCAAATTGCTACACTGACCTCCAAATACGATAAACACATTATGCCCCCCTGCTCCACATGCATAGATCAACGTGTGAGGAGAACCACAGAACACCATTTTTAACTATTTTTTCCTCTTTTTTACATGCCTGCTCGATTACCCCCCAGACAGCCCAGGGAGCAATGGGGAAGGCAAAGGGACTTGGGGGGATAGAGGCTCCCTTTTCCCTTTCCCAGAGGCACTCTGGGAAGACAAAGGAGAGCTTGGGAGGCAAAGGGACCTTGGGGGAATAAAGGCTTCTTCTCTCTTTCCCAGAGGGGAAAAACGCCTAAGCGACTGATTGGTTGTGACGTCAAGTACCTAGGCGCTTGATTGACAGCTGCTTTTAAAAAAAAGAGGTTCCGGAAGGGCAATGGGAACGGGGAGCAAAAAAGTCCACTTCAAATTACAACGGAGAAAATTTCAATGGGAACGAGAACATGAGTAAAAAACCAGAGTCCGTTTGCCCCCTTTCGTAATGGGAACGAGGGAGCAGATTCGAATACGACTCGGGAAAAAATCCGAGTCAGAATCGCAGCAATATAAGCCACTTTTTTTGCGCAGTGGGAATGGGGCCTAGGGTTTATCCTGAAGAAAGGGTTTTCTGTAAATCAAAAACATGTTTTTCTTGCTTAAATGCATTTATACTTGACACACTTAAGTCTTGTACTCATCCTATGTTCCAGAAAAGAAAAACAGGTTTTTGATTTACAAAAACTTCTCCTCAAACATCTGCATTTTGTTAGAAATGGGCTATGGCATTCACCTGTTTCCTTTTAAAATGCTGTAAGAGATGGTGGGAGTGGGATGAAGCTCAGTGGGAGCAGAATTTTTTTTAAAAAAATCATTTTTAAAAAAACAAATTAAAATTTAAAAAATGTAAAATTCTGTTCTTTTAATTTTTTCTTTAAAAACATCAAATTTTCCCAAATTTTCACTTTTTTCCAGTTTGGAATGTGGGATTTCTAAACACCAACCCAGGAATACTAAAGAATAGGTGGGTCCATCCTGGCTGATCTGCGGCTACTGGAAAGTATGGTGGTGGAGAGAGACCCACGGTACTCTTATCCCTGAACGAATGAAGCCCTTTTGGAAAGGTTTCCTCCTTTTCTGAGAGCCCAACAGAGACCCTGGCAGACCCAGATTTAGGGTCTTGGTCCACTTTCAAACTGATCAAAAGTAGCAAGGAGCCAGGTGAGGGACCAGATGCCATAACCGCAAAGTAGGACAAGGCACCACAAAATGTAGAACATGCAAGAAAACTGTAGGACATTACAAAAGAAAACCCTAATATAAATGCAAATCCATGCTTCTTAGTCATGCTCAAAATGGAGGACATTTTGGAATTCCTCCTAGACAGAAGATTGTAATATAAGACATGTCCTGGCAAAGTAGGACATCTGGTCACCCTTAGTGAAGAGCAGTGTGTAGGAAGAAGAGGTTTACAGTGGACCCTTGTTATACGCTGGGGTTTGGTTCCAAGATCCCCCGTGTATAACAAAATCCGTGTACGCTCAAGTCCCATTAACTTTAATGACATAGCAAAATGGCGTCCCTTATAAAAAATGGAAAATCAAGGTAAATTTATACTTTTTTGGAACATTTTCAAACCGTGTATGCTTGAATCCGTGTATAAAAAATCCGTGTATAAGAAGGGCCGACTGTATAAGGCTATAATTAGTTTTAGGGAGAGATGTTTAGAATTCTCAGCCAAAGAGCTCTAGTGCCTCACCAAAGTACAAACCCTAGGATTCCATAGTAAATTGTCATGGAATTAAATGGAAATTATAGTTGCAATTATGGGGAAATATGAAAGGCTCCCTTGTTTCACTTTCTAGAGCGAACACAGCCGCTTGCCACGAGTCATGGACCTGCCTCGCATTTCTTCTGGTCAGCGATCACCTGGGTTCACTTTCCTATTTGGAGACCCAGGGCTCTTCTTTGACTCCTGGGAAAGTGCCTTCAGCCTGCTAAAATGGAAATATCATATTTTACTTTGAACAGCTATGAAAACATGCTTGTGATGTTTGTTTTTTCAATTATGCTGCAAGAACCAATGATCTATATCTCTCCTGTTTTTTCCATCTTAGTGACATCACTTGCCTAACTGTTCTGCTGGAATCAGAGGAGGCGCTATGCAGTGCAACTTATAAAAACCAAAACTGAGCACCTGCGCACACAGAAATACCATGTGGGCTAGCTGCCTTGTGGCTATTTGGCTCTTCAAATTAGGTGAGTCCCTGGCCAACATCCCCATTATAGGCTCCTTTTTACTGACTAGAGGTGCTCCTGAACTTAAAATGGAACAAACGCTGAATAGGAATTTGCCCCACTTGCAGGTTTGACTCTCACCGCAGAGGGAGACAAGGCATCTCAAGACGTAGGATGTTCCAAAAAATTGGAGACCCTGCCCAAATAAAAGCTAAAAACACTCCTAGAAATGCAAATTTATGCTTCTTAGTCATGCTCAAAATGGAGGACAATTGAGAATTCTTCCTGGACAGAAGGCTGGAATGTAGGACATTCCTGGAATATGTCTGCAGTGGCAGTTTATGTCTCGGACGATCCTTCCTTCCAATAGACGAATCTTATTTCTTTAATTTGATTGTTGACTTGACAGTATTGTTTTAGAAAAACCATGTCAGCATTTCTAAATTCAAAATTGAGCTTATTGAAAACATGAAATGGTTCCCAGATCTTGCAGATAAAGATCTTGATTTATGAGACCCAATTGGGAAGCAAGCCTCGGAAGAGTGCCCATTACAAACTGGGTAAGTCGGCTAAACAATGTTCTTTTTATTAGTTGTTTTGTATCTTTCTTCTCCAGGATATTCAAATGCAGAGATCAAACAAACACCAAGTGCTGTGAACGTGGAAGGACAAAGCACGACTCTGGTGTGTAGACAGACAGATGGTTATATACGCATGTTCTGGTACTGGCAGAAAGGAGACCAGAGGCTGCAGCTCCTCTATGTTTTTTTGTATCAAAACCTTCAAGAGCAAGGTGTTATTCCTGCCAGGTTCACAGCTGATCAGCCTGAGACAGAACGCTTTACCCTGAAGATTTCATCTCTGAAGCAAGAGGATTCAGCTGTGTATTTCTGTGCAGGCAGTTTATACACAGCACTTCAAAGTAACCCCTTCTTCTTACAAAAAACATCTCCTTTTCCTATGTACACATAATGAACCAGATAGGGAAAATGCTGGGTGATGCTTACTTCTAATGTAGGGAACCATATTCAAAGGTATATCTGTAAGTATACAGGCATGCAGATAACACCTTCCCTGTTTGCAAATACTCCTTTTGTTTTGTTTTGTGTCATTTTGTTTTTAATTGACTCATTCATCACAAAGTGGAGGAATGCATGTCTTTGGTGGTAGGAATTTGCAGGCTTACTTACAGCATTTGCTGAGCGGGACTAGCAGGATTTCCTGAATTTATCTACCATTCGCACAGGGGCCCAGGCCATATGTTTCAGGGGTCATTCAGATGTTGTTTTTTAGCGTGACAATGTGAATAATCTCACTCACACATTCTGGGTTTGTTGTTCACACTATGAACCTTATCTGTGCGCATCTCTGAGAGTTGTGTTGCTCACATGTGCCAGCACTCAAATAAAGATGAAGTCAGTGATGCGGATGTATTTGAAACACATTCAAGGCATACAGAGTTTTATCTCAGTTTATTCCTGGTCTATTCACATTGGTTATTCACACTGTGGATGATGCAAATCTTTTAAGAGAACTCGGGGTGGGGTGGGGGGATGAGATTGTTTATCATGGGTTCAGAGGGTTTTTTTGCAGCTCCCCCCCCCAACTGATTGCATGCATTCGAAATGCATGTGAACAACAAAGATTCAACTTAGATTCTACTATGATTATTTTCACTATCTGAATTAATGCCTCAGAGACAACAAATTTTCGATGGTGCTTCAGCCCCAAGAGATACAGACTGCCATACACAAGCAAGGGAAATGAGATCTATCCTTCAGAAAAAAGAGAAAGAACACCCCAGTCATATCTTAGTTCACTGTATTACAAACTTTCTCGATAGAAATAACATTGCCTTTAAGAATTATGCTCCCAGGACATGGAGATTTTTTTCCAGCACTGAACTGCAGAAGAAACATACTGCTAAATTCTTGGTACAGCAGTTACTAGCAATAAAGAAGCTGTGAACATCTGCAGAGTATTTCTATTGAAATGAGCTGAAGTTTCCCTTTTCTGCCACACATTTAAAATAAGAAAACAATGGCAGTGTGAACTCTCAGGATTAAGGGTTGGGGTGTGGGGAACGTGGCCTTCCTGGGGTTCCAATGTAGCCCTCTGGGCTTTTTAAAATGGCCACACTGGATGAAAAGACCAAAACAAAACAAAACACATCTCAAACAAAATTAACACCAAAACTATAAATGTAACAAATATATAATGCCACAAAGTACACATAAAGAGTCAATAACAGTCAATAATTATAACAATAAACCATAAACAATACATATTCAGGGACAGCTGTGTTGACCATGCAGTAAAATCAAACAAAATCCAAAATGAAAGAACAAGAACTTTATTGGACAAACAAAATGCACAAAATACATCAAGCAAACTTTTGAAACTCCACTGGCTTCTTCATCAGGCAAAAAATGCTTTTAAAAAAATCATTGATGTGCACTTTCAAGTCATTTTTGACTCATGACAATCCTAAAATGAGCCTATCACGGGGTTTTCTTGGCAAGATTCGTTCAGAGAGCTTTGCCTTTGTTATCCTCTGAGGCTGCAAAAGCGTGACCCTCACAGTTACAGGAGGGTGACATAGTGCTAATAAAGGCATTATGAAAGATCTTGTGCTTTCAAACAATCAATAGCCATTCTGCAAACACAAAAAAGTGAGCAAGAAACCATGGAAGAGATTGTCTCCAAGCAGGATAAAATGATGAAAATAAGAGAACAGTCTTAACAGAGCCGTGCTCCTTCTTTTCTACAGATCCCCAATTATTCTTCTCTATTGATTTGAAAACTTTGGCCTCTGCTCCACCCACAGATGAGGCGCTCAAGTCATTCTCCTCTCCTATAGTGCCCTCCTCTGAGACTTGGGTGCATGAGATACGTTCTTCTTCAAGCTATGTGGTGGGAGGTGGTGAGTGCCTTTGTGGGCTTGCAGCTATTGGCAGGTAGGAATCTCTTTTGCAGGCAAGATGGGTATATCCAAGGGCTTCCATAACACTAAAAATGGTAATAGTCAGCAACAAAAATTATGATTTTGAGGGAGATCTGTTAAGAAAATTGTGCGACAGAAACTGGTTGTGATAGACAATGATAGATAGAAGCTGCGACCAGGGTTTTCCAGGACTTGTCCTACATTTCACCCTTCTATCCAGGAAGAATTTCAATATATTTTCCAATTTGAGCATGATTAAGAAGCATGAATTTATATTTATATGAGTGTTTTTAGCTTTTCTTTTGCAATGTGCGACATTTTTCTTGAATGTCCTACACTTTGCGGTGCTTATCCTCCTCTGCGATTGGGACATCTGGTAACCCTGGGTGCAACTAAAAAGAAAAAGATGATCCAGAGGCAAGATAGGATAGAAAAGACCAGGATGGATTTGCTAAATGAGGAAGAGGGCTGATTTAAGAAGCAGTCTATCTGAGTAGAAGAGATTACCTATTATTCAGTGATATGAATATGTTCTGTCTGTCTGTCTTTCTCATCTCTCTTTTTTTGTATATATTCTATATATGATGTGTGCTCTGCATGGCATGATATAATGTGATAGATATTCCTGGTTATCTTCAGGCAAAGATAGTATGACTTAGAAGAAAAAAACAAATAACCCAGGATAGCCATTGAAAGTATAGCACATGTGATCCTTAATGGATAAGGGCAGAATATCAAGATCAAAACCCAACCCAATGTCGTCCAAGACATCTGTTGCTTTCATGCTCCCCACTCCAAAGTGAATGGCTGCCATTTATTCCTGGGAGGAAAATAAAATGCAATAGAAGTAAGTGAGAGACAGTATTCCCATGACATAGGGATCCAGACTTTACTTGTTGTGAAAACATAAGCAGGCATAGAGATGGGAGAAAGTGGAATTCGGTGAAATTAAAGGGCTCGGTATCCCTTTTCCCCATTATCACAGCAAACAAATCAGAAAGTTGGAATTATGTATTACTGACCTTCTATTATGAGCCTTATTCACTTGTCTGGTCTTTACAGGTTTTTGCAGTGGAGTGACCGTGACACAGAAGGAACGGTTCAAAATCATTCAAGTGGGAACCCAGGCAAGCCTTGACTGCAATCATGATGACAGCAGCTACTTTACCATCCTTTGGTACTGGCAGGATGGCAACAGTGCAGAGAAGCAGCTGAAGCTGATTGGCTACTCCGTCCAAGGAACTAACCCAGAGATGACCATGACTACTTACAGCATAAACAGGCCAGATGTGATGCATGCATCCCTATCTGTCCCCCCAAGACAGGCTGCAGACTCAGCAGTGTATTTCTGTGCAGCCAGTAGGCACAGCGAACACTTTTTGCCTCAAAGCTGCACATGAACGTTGGAGCAGCCCTGCCTCCACCCTTTCTGAGTCACAAATGCACACCAATGAACATCAACTGTCTACAGAGTAATGTTTCCAAGCAGGGTGGGAGACACATCAGATACTGCCAGTGGAGCCTTAACCATAACATCGCTGGCAGTGCTATCCAACCAGCTGGCACAGCTCTTGCACATTTATGCTCTGCAAAATGGGCCTTGTGTTACCTCTGGGTCTTATTTTTTGCACCAAGTTGAGGTTGTCGACAGTCTCGTTCAAATTCAGACCTGTCCTAAGAGTTTTCATCCCAGGGTCCTTGATGGAGCTTGGACACAAGATGTATTACTTTGGGAATAGTAATGGGGGCAGTAATGGTTGTTTTGAGTCATTTTTGCATTAACTCAAATGTGTGGTGGGTTCTGCTGTAAAGAATAATACAGTATTTACCCATTGCTTAAAAATTTGACATAATTATTTACGGGACTGGGGAGTATTTTTCTATTTTAAAAGAATAATAGCAGCAGCAACAACAATGTTAACATGTTATTGACATCTAATTAACCCATTGTTTAGAAGTAACATACACAGTAATGTTAACATGTTTGGTTATTTACAAATTAGAAAGGCTAACACTTTTTTGTTAGATAACCTTCCAATCTCTGTTTCTTGATGTGAGTTGTGGGCACGCAGAAAGGCCTACTATTGAGCAGAAAAGAGTGGAAGTCAGGCTTCTAATACTTACACCAACCCTGGCCAAGCCAGAGGTTCCAAGTTGCCCACGAATCAAATGGTCTGATGTCAAACAGTGCAATTACCTTTTAGCCCTGAAAGGGCCTTTGAGGCCTAAGTGTAATTTGCATAGCGGGCATGTTGCAAAAATTTGAATGGGATGTTTGCATAGATGATAATGATGATGGTGATGATGGTTTGAGGCCAAAGCATAATATGCATAGTAGGCATTTTGCAAAAAATTGAATGGGGTATTTGCGAGGTAATTGTAACTGTTGCACTTGATACTTTCCTGTACTTCCATCTGCTAGCTGTGGTTTATTCCCCTTCAAACCATATCCCCACCTGCGCCAATTATTCTGCTCATTGTTAGTAACCCAAATTCCTAAACATCACTATCCACAAAACATCCTGTTTGGCACTCACTATGAGGGTGTGTCTTGAGGTTGCTGTGCTGCTTTAAGAATCATGTTCTGGTTTTCAAAATGATTTTGAATACTCGTGTGTTTTTTTTGTAAGGGGAAGAGCTAATGTGCTCTGTCTTGAATAACGTCTCAGCATTTTTGATGTCACATGGGAAGAATCAGGCCATTGGAGAAGAAGGAAGTAGTATAACTTGTAACCACATTAAAACCACTTCAAAAACCTTCACACCAGTCATAAACTCAGAGATGTGGATCGGCTGGTGTGTGACCATTTTCCTCTTGCAAGTAGGCAAGTGCTTGGCTCCAAATTCCTACATATGTTTTGCTGTTAATTATTGTGTGTCTTCAAGTCCTTATGGTAACTCTAAGGCAAACCTATCACATGGGTTTCTTGGCAAGATTGGTTCAGAAGGGATTTGCCCTTGCCATCCTCTGTGGCTGAGAGAGTGTGACTTGCCGAAGGTCATCCAGTGGGTTTTTATGGCTGAGTGGAGTTTTGAATCCTGGTATCCCAGTGTCCAATCCAACATTCAAACCATCAAATCATGCTGGCTTTCTTTCCTATCCTTTATATGTTGTTTTAGGCTATAAATTCTACAATTTGTACCCAGGCAAAAACTGACTGAGATAGTTTTTTATCATCATGAAATATATTGTTCAGATCTGAGACAGAGTTTTTGATTAATTTTCTTTCATTTACAGAATGCAACATTTCCAGGATCAGCCAATCTCCACTGAGTCTTGTGGTGCAAGAAGGCAAAGGTGTTGTGCTCAAATGCTATCAAACGCATGGGCATGATGTTATGTTGTAGCAAGGTGGAGATAGAGACTGGGAGAGTTAGGAGGGCTGAGGAGGACCAGGTGGAAGAAATAGGAGAAGGAGCCCCAGGGGAGGGGGCAAGGTCGGAGGGGGAGGAGCCTCGAGGGGGTATAAGAGAGGAGGAGAGAATTTGCGCGGGGAGAGGGAGAAGACGCGGAAGAGGTGGACGCGGAGAGGCGGTCGAGCTAAGGGAAGGCAAGGTGAATTATAGCCCACGGAGAGTGGGGAGGCCGGTGTCACTAGTGGGAAGAGCGAGCCCCAGGAGGCCCGGACCTCACGAGGCTGTTAGGTTAATAGACCCTCGAGTGGAAGGGGATTTCAGGTTGCCTGGGGAAGGAGAGTGGCGGAAGCAAGACTCCCCGAGTTTGGAAGGTGAATGGTGGGATGCCAAAGGAGAGACGTGGGAGCAAGGACCACGGCCTCAGGATTGGGAAAAGGCAGATAGGGAGGCGTTGGAGAAGCACTCCGGAGGAAAACGCCGCGAGGAGCCCTCGTCCAGTCTAGACTTGGAGACCTGTGAAGGCCCGAAGCCTGTAGCCTGAGGGATAGTATTCCTAGGGCATAGTTTCCTTTAATTTGTATTTCTGTTCATCACCTTGTTGCCAATAAAGGCGTTAGTGTTGCTGCAAAAAGCCGCGGCCTCTCGGAAAGTTTGTTTCGCACGTGGAGGCACTCTTCTTATTTTCCCACAATGCAACCAGCAACTCCAGCCCCGCCCACATATGTACAGGTACAGACAAGATGGATGGCAAAGTTTACAGCTACTCCTCCATTTCTATTATGAAAATCAACAAGAGACTGGCAAAATTCTTGAACGTTTCAGAGCTGATAAGCCCCAGAAGGAGATTTGCAACATGAATATTACTTCTGTGGAACCAGGGGATTCAGCTGTGTATTTCTGTGCAAGCAGTTCAGACACAGCACTTCAAAGTAACCTCATCCTGCTACAAAAACCTATTTGTGTCATCATTATTGCTGTGCGGACAAAGCGAGCACTGTGAGAGAGGGACACACTGCATTCCTAACTCTGGGCTTCTTCCATTATGCTAAGATGGGCATTATATGATATTCCATGCAGGAAAGGCTCCCAACTCTCTCTCTCTCTCTCTCTCTCTATATATATATATATATATACACATGCACATACACACCTGGCCTTCCCTGGTGCAGCCCCGTTAAAAAAAGTCTGCAAACGTTTGCAGATGTTTGCAGACCTTTCAGGACATGGAAGAAAACATACTCACCCGCTATGGGTTAGAGAGCAGGATTGATTCTTAGGACCTTATCACATGGCCAAAAAAAAAGCATTACTTACCCCTTCCAGGATATAGTCACTTACAGGATGCAATTGGGAATTACTGCATTGAAAATGCCACTGCATTGAAAATGCGGTACGCCAGACGACTGCATCCCAGCTGGATCCGTGCTCCCAGCCGCGCTCAGCCAGCTGATCTGCAAACATGGGAGCTTTTGTGTTTGCAAATTGGCTGGCTGAGCATGGCTGGGAGCTGGGATTCAGATGGAATGTAGTCTCTCAGTGGAATCAGCAGTGACTGTGGTGCGATAATACCCACCTTCATCTTGTAACCCGACTGTATCCCATTGGGGAGCAATCGGTTTAAAAGTTGGTGTGATGAGGTCCTAGGCCAGAGCTTTCCTAGTTTGGGTCTCACCTAAAGACATAGCTTCTCTGTGTGGGGAAAGGGGAAGAGGTACAAAGCTTTTTCAGCTGGATGAGCTCTAAATTTAGGAGTCAGTGACAAACCTCCATGGGTCAAATTAGGCCCACAGTGCAGAGCTATTCTGTTTCATTGCCTGGTAGAGATCAAACTATTGCTAAAGGGCTTCTAGTGCTCAAAATTCAATTTAAAGGGGAAGAGAATATTAAAAATTATGCTTAATTCTCCCTGCATCTGCTAATTTCTCCCTGTTATTTAATTTCTCCACCCACAAGCCAGGGTTCAAAACCAAAGCTGAACCTGGCTTGGAGAAAATGAAGGAAAAGGGGGTGCAACAACAGGCACCAAGGAATTTCAAAAGAACATTTCTGTAGGCAGACAAAAAGACAAATAAATGGGTCCTAGAACAGATCAAGCCAGAAATCTCCCGGGAAGCCAAGATAACAAATCTGAGGCTGTCGTACGTTGGCCACATCATGAGAAGGCATAAATCATTGGAAAAAACAATAATGCTAGAAAAGGTGGAGGGGAGTAGAAAGGGAGGAAGGCCTCATGCTAGATGGATGGACTCTATTAAAGTGACCAGGAGTATGAGTTTTCAGGAGTTGGGTAGAGCAGTGGAAGTCAGGGGATCTTGGAGATGTCTCATTAATAGGGTCGCCATGGGTTGAGATTGAGGTGGTTAACAACAACAAAAAACAACAGGCAATGTTGTTTTCTTCAGGCAGTGTGCCTTGGAAGCACTTTACCTTCAGGCCTTTGGAGAAAAAACAACTGATGGCCCATGGTTCAAATTAATGGTCTGGCCCAGAGTCAGTTAACACCTCTTAGCAGAAGAAGACTTCTTTTAAAATACCAAAGTACATTTTGGAGTTATAATGAATTTTTGTCTTGGTTCAAACATTAAAACGGTCAAACAATGAAGGCAGCTGTTAACACAATGAGTCTGATGTTTACCTAGCTGAAACTATGGCCCAGCACACACGGGCAAGAAGCAGTGTGGCCGTGCCGATTCTAGGGTTCCGGAATCCTAGAATGTGCCATCACCTCCATCATACCAGTCTCCCGTCCATACAGGGGCTGCCATGATGACTTATGTGATAGGTAGCGTCCGCACATTGTGCACAGGAAGCGGCATCATAGGGCTTGTGAAGCATTGCAGCCCTTATGACACCACAAAGAAGAAGCTGCAGTTTGACACCACTTTAACTGCCAAGGCTCAGTCCTATAGAATTCTGGGATTTGTAGTTTTATGAGAGATTTAGCCTTCTCCGTCAGAGAGCTCTGGTGCCAGAAAACAACTACAAACTTGGAATTCCACAACACTTAACCATGACAGTTAAAGTAGTGTCAAACTGCATTATTTCTACAGTGCAGATGTAGCCCAAGGTAGTCATCTGAATCATAGAAGCTGCAGGACTCTAGTACAAAACACACTCTTTTCCCATCACTTTATTATGGCCTAAACACCCACAATGGTATGAAACTACTTGAACCAAGGCAAATCCTAGGGTTTTTTTGCATGCTGTCCAGCTGGTATTTGCTTCACAAGTTATTAAACAAGAATAAGGCTTCTCTATTTTCTGAAATTTGAAGAAAAGAAATATATCTTCATCAGTACACTGGGACTCTTATACAGCCATGGGATGTTTTTGGTTTTGAATGAATGACAATTTGAATTAAAAAAAAGGGATAAAAGGCAGACTTCTGTACATCTTCCCCTAGCATGTGAAATGCTTGCAATGAATCTCTCTGCTGCTGTATGATCTAAACAGGTGTTTCTTCAGGAGGCCACAGTGGGAAAGAACATCTGGAGCTGACAAGAGTCAGGAGACTTCATTTCTTTTTTAGTTCTATATATAATATAGGCTAATGAAGATACTGAACTGACCTCTGGAAATTTCTCTCACCTCAGAACCAAGTCAAATATGTTTAGTGTAAATACCACTGATGCACTATGGAAGGAAGTCACTAATCCTCCCTAGGAAGGCAGGGACTTCAGTGGTTTATTGTGGAGGGGTGAAACCTCAAGACTCGGTCAGGGAGGGTCTTAACTTTAATAAATATGAGTTGAAGAAAGATGTTCCTCCACTATCCTTACAGAAATAAAACATATTGCTGCAATATATGCTTCCACAGGAACCATAACACTACATATTTATCACCCTAGGTGTGGCAAGTAATGCTGTCCAACTTTTCACTGGAACACAAAATTGCCCTATATTAACTGGGATTAACTTAACATTATGATATGAATAATCTTTTTTTCTTTTTTCTTTTTTTTTGTAGCAAGATATTTTAATATTTCAATAATCAATATAGCACAGTATCACTGATCCACATAAAATGTAGATTTGAGGCCTAAGCAGAAGGACCAGAAAAACACAGGGCGAGTCCATGCTTTCCTGTCCCCCATCTGACATGGAAAGGAAGCATTTGTCTGCAATCACATGGCCAGGCACAATGTTTCTACATCAAAAATAGCAGCAGGGTTCTACCCATGTGTAGCAATAGCAGACAAAGTTATGGGGCATGCAGGGCCATCTGATCAGTCAGGGCTTGCAGCAGTTTCCAAGAAACTCTATGGCAAACAACGGGTCAATTTGACCTACGTTAAGGTCCTACTGCTCTGGGATCGGGCTGGATTCAGCGGATCTATGTCTGGTCTGGCAAGATTGAACTCGATCCTGGCCCAAGGTTTGGGCCTGTGTCATCCAGGGGGGAAGTCACAGGGAACCCATGCCTTTTGGCCTGCATGGGCAACCCCTCAAAGACCTATAAGCATCTTCCACAGAGGCAGATGGGGAATGACCTAGTTGTGCCTCAGAAACAGGAGGTATTTCAGCTGCTCTTCCAGCCTTGAACCAAGCCACTTGAGTAATAGCTGCTGGAATCTCCCCACATTGCTTCAGTTCCAGAGAGGCTTCTAGAATATAACTTTGGAGATTATTGCACTTCTCTTTAATAACGGGATAAAAGCATGATGTTCATTGTAATGGTGGAATCCTATCACAAGCTTTGTAGCCAATTCATGCTTCTGCTGTTGCTTTTAATGAACGGTAAAATTACATGAATAGCTGTCAATTGGGCAGTTAACCTGTTACTAAAGTATTTGTGATTCTGGGATAATTCAAAGAGAAGGGGAATTATTATTATTATTATTATTATTATTATTATTATTATTATTGCACCATAAATTTGCATGGCACATTACAGGCATCATCAAAACAGCATATAACCTATCAATGGCAAACAATCTAAAAGTCATAAAATATAAACTATTCAAAACATCATATAACCTACCAATGGCATACAATCTAAAAGTCATAAAATATAAACTATACAAAATTAAGCAAGTTATACAGTTAAAATACAAACTGTAAAAACAACTAAAACATATAATCAAATATAAAATTATAAAACAATATTAAAATATGAGATTACTCTGCATCCATCAAAACAGTCACAATGAAGGCAAGCCTCCGTACTCATGAGGAGGCAATCACTTCATTTGATAGAAGAAACAGGATTGAAAGAGGCTTCTCTGCAACCCCTTCACTCCCGATGAAGGCATGACTACTTACTGAAACTCAGATAGCTGATGAGTAAATGGAGCAGTAGTCTGATAAGATGCATTGGCAACCTATTACCAATTTGCAATTGTGTGGTAGTGTGAAAAGAATAGCTGCTGTTTCGGATGTTTAAAAAGCTGCAACAGCATCGGGAGAGAAGCTTTGTGCAATAATCTCCTTCCTCAGGAGGAAACCCTTAATGGACCCTTTCTCTCATGAGGAATCCTTTGCTTCAGCCAAACATTTCTCTAGGGAAGGGGTGAGCAAAGTGAAGTCTGGAGTTTGCAGGCAGCACCGAGGGCTATTTTTCCTGAACCCCCCCACCACAAGTCCCAGAGGGGTTAATTAAAAACAAACAAATGTTTTATGCTAAAAAATGCCCCCAAAGAGCCTCTTAGGATGTGGAGGGCACTTCCACAACATATGGAGGCCTCCTGCCACCACCATTCTGAGATTATCATTTTGGCATATGAAATTGTTCTATTTTCTTTTTATTTGCCCTAGAATTCTGTCTCATATATCTCTCATTCTGCAGAATGAAGCTTTAGTCTCCTGCCCGTAAGTCCTGCCCTGAGACACTGGGGATGCTTTTCTAAGCACTGTACAGTCCAGCTCAGACTTAGAACAGACCTGAGATACCAGCATTCTGGAAGGTTTTAGAACTTGCCACTCATATAGGCATGGTACATACCACCAACAAGCAGCGTACTGGCACCAATTCTAGGGTTAGGGACTGCATGGCAACCACACGGTCCCTAGCCCTAGAATGTACGGGTGGTGTAACAATGGTGGCACCCTATGTACACATGGTGTCCACACATCGCTCCGCGTCACCCACACGTCGCCGTGCATCACTTATGTAATGAGTGCGCCATTGGCGCAGTCATTATGCCCATCCTGCAGCAGAAAAAGAACCTGCTTTTCCCAGGTTCTTTTTCCTCCAGAGGGAAGCCATGCAGTTTGGCAACTGCAGCTTCCCTCCAGAGGAAAGTTGGCCGCTGGCAGGCCACCCTTTTCAGGTAGTCTTTCCCAGGCCATAGGCTCTCTGTGGAACAGATCTTAGAAAATGGAGCACACTGGGCACTTGTTAGGTTTTCTAATTATTCAAGATGGCAGAAAGTGGGTTCAAGAGAGGACTCAGCCTACTATCAGAACTGCTCACCATTGTGTTTATCCTTTCAATTCTGAGAAATAATTAAATTTGGATTCAAGGCACCTGCGGGCCTGTTATCAGCTTGTGTACTTGAGAAAATTTATTTTAAGTAAGCTTATGCAAGACCCTGGGAAGGGAGAAGCTGGTGGGACCTTGGGCTGTGGAGATAACATCCTGAGGAAAGTATAAATTTGGAGTGATTTCCTCTGGAAACCCTATTCAAATTTGCAACCAACCAGCATCATGAAATTCCTCTTGATCTTTGCTTTCTTGGGAGCAGCAGGTGAGATTTCAAAAAATGCATTTGGTGTAATGTATGTATGTTAGGGAATGGCAGGTAGAATGTAATGGCAGAAGTCTGAGATGGCAGGAATAATTATTTTAGATTGTAGGTAAAGGAAATAACATTTTTGTAATACTTCCTTGTACTGAAAACATTTTGCAGGCAAAACACTAGTGTCATATTTGCAGTAGATCCATTCCTCAAGCCAAGACAGTTTTGTTAAAATATGATGAACTAAATATAGATAGAATTCAGAGACATAGCGGTGTCTGGAATATGCAAAGGGATCTTGTGGTACTTTTGAGTCTAACTGAGAAAGAAGTTTTAACACGACTTTTCATAGACTTGGTCTACTCCCCCAAATGCATACTAAGTATTAGACAGCATACCCCAGTTTGCCTGTTGCCTTGGACTGGCAAGGACCCATAAAATATTAAAGGCTGCCATCTTTTTAAGTATCTGAGGGACCTACTTTATTACCTATAAGAAATCCAGGCCCTCAAAATCATAACTAAACACTACAATAGCACAGCAGTGAATGCATAACACCAATATACAGTATTCCTTCAAGATGTGCTAGATTTTTTAAATTGATTGGGTGTTTTGTTTCTATTTTATATGGAAGAGGTCTAAACATTAGTTATCCTCGATTGATATGGAATTGATGCTGATGCTGAATTAATGTTGACCTGGAACTGTCTGCCGTACTAGTTTAGACTTCAGCCATTTTATTCAGCTGAATGAGTTGACTAAGCTTAATTTTTGTTCCATGGAGGTGTCGTACAATCACTCCTCTCCCTGATAAATTCACTGATAGTTATTTAGTACAGTGGGCCCTTGGTATCTGCTGCGGTTTGGTTCCAGGATCCCCTGTGGATACCAATATTTGTGGATACTCATGTCTCATTAAATATTGTAGCATAGTAAAATGGTCTCTCTTATATAAAATGACAAAATCAAGATTTGCTTTTTGGAATTTAAATTTTTTGGGGTATTTTTCAAACCATGGATGGTTGAATCCATGGATAAAAAATCTGTGGGTATGGAGGGCTGACTGTATACCTACATGAACTGAAACTATTAAGTGTGAGTCATGGGACTGCACTATTAATGTTTTCCCTAAAGGATGTGAAAAATCCACCTCTAAAAAATTAACTAGTACAGACTACAATCTGTTCACTTTCCTTTACCTTCTTTGGCTGCTTGACTTCATGAAGAAGCCCAAATTCTCTTCCAATTTTCCTTTCGGCAAGATCTATTGGTATCCTAGGAACCTGCTGACGGTGCCCATGAAATGCTGCTAACTTCTTGATCCCCTTCAAAATTCTCTTGATGTTTTCCAAAATGAAAATCCTCAAATCAGACTGAAACATCTGATATTTGTGTAGCATTGGTGGGAACTCTTCTCCCCTCATCTGCCCCATTGATTTGACATTCCTGACTCTTTCGCTTTTATAACTATCTTGTTCATTTTCCTTCTCCAAGCAAGCAGACAAAACTACAGGCTTGCATATGGTTATTGATATGTTATGAGCAAGTATTAATAGAGATTGTATTTTTGTACTGTTTTATATTTTATAACAATTTTGTAATGGTTGTCTTTTGGGATCCACAAGGGATACTGCACCAAAACCCAGCGGATTCTAAGGGGCACTGTATTTATACAGATTTAACTGGGGTATACGTACCCATGAGATAACGTAGGTCAATGTCCATCTCCTTTCTTTAGGGATAGCAAACCCTACATTCTCACTTTGTCTGTGGACGTTATGTCGGTTAGCAGAGCCTCATTGAAATTGTACCGTTTTGTTAGTGCCGACAGGTAGAGAAATAGGGAAAAAGTTGAAACATATTATCTAATCAATTGGTCTTCATGCTTGTTTCTCTCCCAAGGATCCCAGATGGAGAGACCAGGCAGTCACCCCGCTCATTGGGAGGAAAGGGGAGTCCAGTCTGTCTGCCATACAAGCAAACCAATAAGCCATTGATTCCATGTCTTGGTTACACACAGCACCAGGGAAGGACCTCCGCTCTGTATTACTCCGAGGAAATCTCCCACTTCTGAGCAAAAGACACAATGCTGGTTTCCGTGCTCTTCGATTCCACGACGTCGCCTTTCTATTAAACATCTCCTCTGTTGTGAAGAAGATTCAAGGCTAACATATTTTGTGTAGCAGCTCCACACAGCAATGGTGAATATTCCTCTCTCCAGTGTACAATAACCGACTCTCTCCGCCCCGCATATATTTCAGAGAGAGGGAGGGAGATTGTATTACATATGTCTTCTTATTATGCTTTTTCTTTGCCCACGATCCCAGACAGTGGTGAATATTGAAATAGCACGTGTTCAGCATACAAGGAATTTTTTCCTAGCCGCTCCTATCCAAGATCTTTTGGGCATTTCTATCATTTGACATCCGCTTTTCATTGTCTGTAAATGCAACCAGCAATAATTGGAAGTGGAGAACCGAAAAAACACTGTGGAAGACATCATGTGGATCTTGATGAGGTAGGTTACATCAACTAAACCCATTAAGTTTTCTGAAGCGATAGTAAACTGCATTTCAAGAATCACTTCCTTCCCATCTTGTCTTATGTTCAGTTCTCCGGACCTATATATAGCTTTCGGTCAGGTTCTAGTTGAAACATAAGGATGTCAGCCTTTCTTTGCTCTACAAAACCCTGAACCCGAAGGTCGTGTTCAAATCGCTAAGTGTTCTTCCACTGCCTATGGAGGACCAAGGATAAGGTTGACACTGTTTGTGTGTAGTATTCTTTGTGTGAGAAGCCTTCCATTGCACGCCGATTCCCTACCTGCAGGCAGGAAGAGAACATGTTCCTTGTTGAATAGCTCCTACTGTCCGAAAGTTTGCCTAAGGTGAGTGGAATCTCTTTTTCTGCAGTTTGAATCCATTGCTCTGGGTCCTAGCTCTGGCAGAGAAAAAACAAACTTGCTCAACCCCTTCAAAATTTAAACAGGGGGCTATATATCACCTCTCCCATTCTCTTCTCCAGACTAAACATCCCCCAGCGATTAAGTCTATCCTTCAAAGGCCCTCACCATTTTGGTCGCTTCCTCTGGACACGTTCCACGCTTGTCCACTTCCTTCTTGGAATTGTGGTGCCCAGAACTGGGACCACCGTATTTCAGGTGAGGCCTGGCAAAAGCAGAATAGCCTTATTATTCTCTTGATCTGGGGCACATGATGATCTATGAGAGAGGAACCGTTACTTTATTCAAACCATGTGGGATTAGAGACCCTGCACCTTAAATAAATTAACAACAACCCTTCTGGATTTAAGATCTCCATTCAGTTCAAGGTCTTCAAACAAGATCATTGAAACATTTCTGACCTCTGGAGTAGAAGTATCATGACAGTTTCACTGTTTTCTCGTAGTTTAATGGAAAGGTTATGGGGGCTTTTTTTTTTTTTTTTTTTTTTTCAGGCAATTATTCTTACACTTGGTGGTGGGGAGGGACAGACATTTCTTCTGAGTCATTGGGAAAGCGGTGGGGGGGGGAGGGGGGGGAGTAGGGGGGGGGGGGGGGAGACTTTTTGTAAATGTCTGGAGATATCCGCCTTCAATAGTACTAGTAGGTAATCCATAGACCCGTCAGCTAATATATGGAAAAAGTCAACTAAGCTTAACATTGGTGCTAATAGATATTTCTACTCATATGAGGATCACTAGTATCTTCAGTTAGATGTCTACAGAAGCCTAAATAAACCTGTTCTTTATTTACTTGGTTTTTTCTTATCCTTTGGACATACTCCTGTCACAGGAAAAGTGATAAAAAGTTCCTCCTTGGTTGCTTAAAGATTTAGTCCACCGCAAAAGTGTAATGCTAATAAAAAGTTTATTATCTAAATTTATTATTAAATGAGGAAAATAAATGTGAACCATCGTAATAATAAATAAATTATGGCCTGTTACAGACTGCCAAACTAAAGCTGCTTCGAGTCATCTTTGGAGGTATACTATTTAAATGATGCGTGGGTCCTAAACGAGTCTGGAGGTCGTGCAAAGCCCCGCTCCATTTCCTAAGCACTGGAGTGCAGCTTTGGTGCTGCAGCTTCCGGATTTTCTTAGGCTGCAGCAGCATTTAAACAGCATACCCTCCAAAGAGACCAAAGCAGCTTTATTTGGCCGTCTGAACAGACTCTGTATTTATAAAAAATGACTGTTTTTCCTTTCAGTCAGAGAGGTCACGTCTCCTCTATTTCACCTGCTGTCCAGGAGGAATTGCAAACATTTTCCTCTATTTGAGCAGGACTAATAGCATTGCATTTAACAATCATTTATATGAAGTTTTATGTTTATTTGGTCCTGCTCTAAACTTTTTCTTAAATGTCCTCCATTTTGAGGGGCTGTGTTTCCTCCTTGTGGTTAGGGTGTCTGGTCACCCTGGACCCAAAAGCAGATCAAAAATGGAAATAAAAATGTTTGCAGTGAATTAATTACAGCCTTATGTTAAAAAAGAGGAGCAAAAAACTGTTGCTTCCCCTGTGCTTTGCCATTTCTGCTGTCATTCTTGAGGCAGAGCATGAGGCAGGACTTCATTGAAGAGTTGAAAAATCAGTCAGTTTGCTCCAAAAGCCACGATTGGATCATCTGGACTCTGGCCTTGGCCTTTGGAACTCGGTACATTCCTTGATCAAAATCCTCTATGCACCGTTCATTCTGAGATCCTGCTGTGTAAATCCAGTGGGCCCTTGGTTTCTTGGGGTTTGGTTCCAGGTCCAGCTGGGTGGGGAGTAGTCTATTAAAGGTAATGGATAGTAAATGGTGCCTTATAAAATGGCAAATCAAGTTTGCTTTTAATTTATATTTAAATGTTTTCAAGCCATGGATGTTGAATCCATGGAAGAAAAATCATGGATACAGAGGCAACTGTAATTTGTCCCGTTTTTCCTTTTGCAGGAGGCTCAAATGCTGAGGTGGTCAAGCAACCGTGCGTCTGTGTGCACTGAAGGCGAATCTGCCAGCTACTTGCAGCCAAAAAACCACCATAACCAACTGTTCTGTTACACGCAGAGGGGGGCAAGGCTTGCAGCTCCTATACAAACTCTATCACATTTGCGCGGGGGAAGGGCACTGTTCAGACCGGTTCACATCTGAACAAACCCCAGAAGAGCTTTGCATCCTGCAATTCCTCTTGCAGAGCCAAGGAGATTAGCTGTGTTACTTCTTTTGCCAGCAGCGTAGACACAGCACTTCAAAGTAGTAACCCTTCTTCTTACAAAAACATTTTTATTGAGGCCTGTGGGGTTATTGAGAAATGCTCGACATTTCAACCTCATACTTTACCCTACCACATCAACCAAGGAATTGTTTTGTTGCACCTTGCAAGAGAACTGGTGGGAAAGTGGAGCAGTGTCTGACCTTTCTCTGTTGATGTGTTCCTTTTTTTTGTTGATAATGTTGTTTTTTGCCTTTGACTTCTGCAATTGAGCTTCCCTCTCTCTTTGGACACATAGGAATCATCATTAAGGTGAGTTGAAGGGATGTGTGTGCTTGTTCCCAACCTGTTCCTTCCATCTTGGTCATTCTCTTTTACAATTACACATAAGTGTGGGACTAGAATTATATTTTATTTTAGTTTATGGATAGTTTCACCATTCTCAGAGGGCCTGAAAGAAAAGAGAGCCAGAGGATATTATCGCACCCCTTTTTTTGCCTGATTCACACATGTGCCAGGGCACAAGCTTCACTAGGTAAACAATGTATCTTATCGCATAACTTCTTGCCCAACTCAGTGCCACTGCCATACCTGCTCCGGATTCCCAGGTACTTTTTGAGAATGGAAAAGTATTGTTTCATTCAAAAATTCTGCCAGGGTCCCGAATGGGCATATTTGATGTGCTGAGTTGAGCACGGAGGCGTGCAATAAGATTCATTTTCCAATCCTTTAAGCCCATGCCCAGCTGTGCCCCGCCTGTGTCCAGGTTGGGATAACCTGGGATAAACTCTGCATGTTCAACTACATCTGCATCACTGTCCTTAGTCGCGTGGCAACGCCTGGGCAACAGAACTCAAAAGATGCACAAAATGGTGTTTCAATAAAAAAAAAATAGTGTGCACCATAAAACGGGATACGTGAGTGAATTCTTCACATAGTCGCGCTAAAAAACAACCGCGTGTGAATAAAAGGTGAGAATTTAATCTTGTTAAATTACTCACTTTAGATGAGACCGTTTCTGTTTTTTTAATCTCCCAGCAACAATGTGGCACTTAACCACACAAGTTACCTCAAAAGTGTTAAAATGAGGCTTCTATGTGTTGTTGAGCTGTCCACAATTGGGGAATGTTTCGCACAAACGCCAAGTGTTTCTTTTCCATTGTGAACAAAGGACACCCCCACTCACCAAGCACAGATTTCACTTCAACTTCACGGTTTCTATTCCTAATCCTGGTATCTGTAGTTTAGGGAGAAGTTATTTTAAATTTCACCTCAGCGAGCGGTCTCTCATGCCTCACCACAACTACAAAAAACCCACGACTCCCTAGGATGGACACTATGGCAATTAGAGGGCAGGTTGGGGCCAAAAATTCTGGATTTTGCTATTATGACTTGTATGCTCGTGATACGTGAAGGGTAAAAGTTAGGGAATTTAACAAAAGGTTAATGTAAAAGGATATATAGACAAAGCAAAGGAAAACGTTTGCATAGAACATCACAAAATTTTTGCCCAGGATTCAAAAAGGACGAGCTGAGCTGTAGCAGAGCGAGTACAGGGGTTTGTGCTTCTTTTATGTTCTCCAGGAGGACTAAGTTATGGCCTTTTGCCCCTCTGCTACAGACGGGGATGGTTTCTATTTTGGATAAGAGTTACGGTGCCAGTAATTACACTGACCTGTGTATCACTTGACCAAGCTTTTTCGGCTGATTTTTTCAAAATCACTTTCTAGACTTATATTTGAGTTATACAGTATATGTATTAATGGCTGAAAGTCCCCCTTCCAATGAGTTCATTGAACAAATCATTGGACTGAGAGGATGACACTTTCCCTTACATTCGAAGGAAAACAGCTTGGTTAGAGGTCTATTGGATCAGCAGGATGAGGTTCCATTACTAGTTTGACACTTTTCTAAGGGAGGGGTTTTTTGTGTTAAAAGAAACCACTTTTGCTTTTTTTCGAGATATTCATTGCAGCAGTTTAAAACGGCATGAGTGCGCAGGAAGCCAAAACATCCATCTGGGTGCAGGTCGTAGATCCTTTAGCTGTGATTCATGCCTGCATGTCTTGTTGGGAGGAAAATGGGCTAGGAATAAGCTGCTTGGCCACCAGTCACCCTTAAAGGTTTCGTGATTACGACAGCCTATTATAAAGAGGATTATTTTAAAGGGAGGGAAGTGGTGGCCCCTTTGCTTGCCTCCATGAGTCATCCTCGGAGGACAGCAGGGGCTGGGCTCCAGCAGACTTGAAAAATCCTCAGATCACTCAAGGGAAAGATGGGGATATGTGGAGTTGCATTCACTTGGAATAGGTACATATCCTGATCAAAATCTTAGGCAAGCTCGCTGGACTGCTGTGTAAATACGTTCCCCTGTCCTTTCCTTTCAGAAGTCAATGCTGAGGTCAGCAACCATGAGTCTGGTGTTCCTGAAGGTGATCTGCCAGCTGACTTGAGTCAAAACATGACCCTCCGGAATGCTCTGGACCGGGCAGGACAGCGGGCAGGGGCTGCACTCTTACGCTTCTCAAAGAAGAGAGGAGGGCACCGTTCCCACGGGTTTACGCTGAGCAACCCAGGAGAGCGTGCATCTAACTTTCCTTGGCAGAGCCAGGAGATTCAGTGGTCTTGTGCTAGCATACCCCGCACTTAAGTAACCTTTCTTCTTAAAAAAACATTTTTATTGATGCGAGTGGGGCTGTGAGTGCACGTAGTGTTCCCAGACCTATTTTCACATAACACCAACATAGGGAATTGGTGCATGTTGCAGAATTGGGGACAAATGAGAAACCACAACCTTTCTCTTTGTGACAACGTTCATCCCGTTCCCCCCCCCCACAGTTCAGATTTTTTGTCTGTCATACATTGGACACAGCTGTGGCCTTTTTGGAGGGGGAAAAACAGGAACAAGGGGTTAGCTTGGGGATGGCTTTTGTATGATCGAAAGTTGGGAGAAGGATACAACTCCACATAAGTGGCCCTACCCTAACTGAAATTCCCTTGCAAGGAGTGGTTGGAATAATTTTTTTGCCAGGTTATATGTTGTTCTATTCCCCGAGGAACTGTGAAAATAATCACCCACTAGCGCAAACAGAAGGGAACTGGCAGTTCCCGAGAAATACGTTGGCTCTCTGTATCCAATGATTCAATATCTGGATTCAACCATCCATGACTTGAATGTTCCCACCACCCCAAAAAATTAAATCCCAAAAATAGACTTGATTTTGTCATTTTATATAGGGGTCAAAATTTTCCCTATGCTATTGTATTTAATAGAATTGAACATCTATGGATTTGGTATCCACTAGGGTTCCGGAACCAACCCCAGGTTTCCGCTGTACCAAGGCAGAGGCACAGAAGAAGATAATACATTGTATTGACTAAAACCGAAGAAACATTTTCTTCGGAAAGGGAGGACTAAGAGAACCACTTTACCAAAGACTAGCCTTACTCTGCAGGTGGGCTTCATCCTGTTTGAGAGGTAAAAAGCTAATTGAACAACTCTTGGTCCTGGGCATCTGCAGTTGACACCATTAATGCCATGGCTGCATCCACGATCCTGGGATTTATAGTTTGTTGTGGCACAGAGCTTCTGACAGAGAAGGCCAATTCCACAAAACTACAAATCCAGAATCCCTATACTGAGCATAACCGTTAAGCCATGTCAACCTGGATTATTCGCGGCAAATGCAGCCCAGGGTTTAGGATGGTGCAGGGTTCGGTTTTCTAAGTATTAAATTACATTTTATTATGAAAATAGTATAAAGCCACTCTCCCAAGAATATAGTGAGTACAGACTTCGGAGGCAAGTAGAAAGACTTTTTTTTTTTTTAATTAATGTATTGACTGCTCAATTCTAAGTACCTTGAGAGAGTAATAGCAGAGATGTCTAGAGGCCATTCCACTGGCTATAAAGTGGATCCAGATGCAGGATTATGGGGATCATTCCATTGAGCGGTGCATTTGATCTCATGCGCCAATCTCATCCCATTGGAATTGGACTGATCCCACATAATCAATTTTTTTGGAAAACCCCAATCAGTCGATGGATAACCAGATTAATTTGACTGCCATTTAGAGGTTTTTCCTGGACCCTCCGTGTCGCTTTGGGGGGCAAATGAATGGGAACGAGGGTCTGATTCAGGAATTGGGGATGGGGGGCAGTACTCAAGGGGCTGGCCTGGGGGTGTCACCGCTGTTCTCTTTCCGCATTACCAGTGCTTTTCTCCCGTCGATGCTTCCCGTGTTGGATAGGGCAGGGTAAAGATTGCGTGTGAGAAATTTAATTTTTTTAAATTCGTTTGACGCCTGCGCTCTGTCGGGTGTCCAAACATAGCAAATGTACACTGACTCCAAATCGATAAACAATTATGCCCCTGCTCCCAGCATAGATCAAGTGTGAGGAGAACCAAGAACACCATTTTAAATTTTTTCCTCTTTTTTACAGCTGCTCGATTACTCCCGAACGCCAGGAGCAATGGGGAGGCAAGGGACTTGGGGGATAGAGGCTCCCTTTTCCCTTCCCGAGCACTCTGGAAGACACAGGAGAGTGGGGGCAAGGGACCTTGGGGGAAAAGGCTTCTTCTCTCTTCCCAGAGGGGAAAACGCTAGCGACTATTGGTTGTGGACGCAAGTACCTGGCGCTTGATGCAGCTGCTTTTAAAAAAAGAGGTTCGGAAGGCAATGGGACGGGGAGCAAAAAAGTCCACTTCAAATTAAAAGGAGGAATTTCAATGGGAACGGAACTGAGGTAAAAACAGAGTCCGTTCCCCTTTCGTATGGGAACGAGGGGCAGATTCGAATCGACTCGCGGAAAAAACTCCGAGTCGAATCGCAGGCAAATTAAGCATTTTTGCGCGAGTGGGATGGGGCTAGGTTTATCCTGAGAAAGGGGGTTTTGTAAATCAAAACTTGTTTTCTTGGCTTAAATGATTTATACTTGCCACACAAGTCTTGTATCATCTATGTCCAGAAAAAAAAACAGGTTTTGATTTACAAAAACCTCTCTCAAACATCGCTTTTGTTAGAAATGGGCTAGGCATTCACTGTTTCCTTTTAAAATGCTGTAGAGATGGTGGGGTGGATGAAGTCAGTGGGAAGCGATTTTTTTAAAAAATCATTTTTAAAAAAACAATTCAATTTCAAAATGTAAAATTGTTCTTTAATTTTTCTTAAAAACATCAAATTTTCCCAATTTCACTTTTTTCAGTTGGAATGTGGGATTTCTAAACACCAACCCGGATACTAAGAATAGGTGGGTCCATCTGGCTGATTGGGTACTGGAAGTTGTGGTGGAGAGAGACCCACGGTACTCTTATCCTGAACGAATGAAGCCCTTTTGGAAAGGTTTCCTCCTTTTGTGAGCCCCAACAGAGACCTGGCGACCAGATTTAGGGGGGGTCTTGGTCCCTTTCAATGATAACGTAGCAAGGGCAGGTGAGGGACCAGATGCCATACGCCAAAGTAGGACAAGCCCACAAATGTAGAACTGCAAGAAAACTGTAGGAATTACAAAAGGAAAACCTTATTAATGCAATCCTGCTTTTAGTCATGTAATGGGGACTTTGGAATTCCTCCTAGACAGAGATTGTAATAAAGAATGTCCTGGCAAGTAGGACTTGGTACTTAGTGAAGCGCGTGTGTGGAAGAAGGTTTACAGTGACCTTGGTTATCTTGGGGTTTGGTTCCAGTCCCGGTGTAGTAAAAAAATCCGTTACGCTCAAGTCATTAACTTTAGACTGCAAAATGGCGTCCCTTATAAAAATGGAAAATCAAGGTAAATTTATACTTTTTTGGAACTTTTCAAACCTGTATGCTTAATGTTGTATAAAATCCGTGTATAAGAAGGGCCGGAGTAAGGCTATAATTAGTTTAGGGGGAGATGTTAGATCTCAGCCAAGAGCTCTAGTGCCTCACCAAGTCAAACCCTAGGTCCTAGTAATTGTCAGGAATTAAATGGAATTTAGTTGCAATTAGGGGAAATATGAAGGTCCTTGTTTCACTTTCTAGAGCGAACAACGCGTTGCCGGTGCATGGCTGCCTCGATTTTGGGTCAGCGATCACCGGGGTTCATTTCTATTTGGAGACCCAGGGCTCTCTTTGACTCTGGGGGAAAGGCTTAGCCGCTAAAAGGAAATATATATTTTTTGGAACAGAGAGAAATGCTGGTGATGTTTGTTTTTCATTGCGCAAGAACCAATGATCTATATCTTCCTGTTCTTTCCATCTTAGTGAATACTTGCCTAACTGTCTCTGGAATCTGAGAGGGCTATGCAGTGGCAACTTATTAAAAACAAACTGAGCACCGGCAAGAAAACATGTGGGCTAGTGCTGTGGTATTTGGCTCTTCAATTGGTGAGTCCCTGGCAACTCCCCATTTAGTTCTTTTATGGATAGAGGTGCCCTGAACTTAAATGGAAAACGGAATAGGAATTTGCCCACTTGCAGGTTTGACTCTCACGCAGAGGGAGACAAGGCATCTCAGATGATTTCCAAAATTGGAGGACCCTGCCAAATAAAAGCTAAAAAAAACTCCTAGAATGCAATTATGCTTCTATATGCTCAATGGAGGGACAATTGGAATTCTTCTGGACAGAAGGCGGAATGTAGGACCTTGGATATGTCTGCAGTGGCAGTTTATGTCTCGGACGATCCTTCCTTCAATAAGCGATCTTATTTCTTTAATTTGTGGACTGCAGTTTGTTTTAGAAACCTGTCGATTTCTAAATTAAATTGAGCTATGAAACGCTGAAATGGTCCCAGATCTTGCAGAGAAAGATCTTGATTTTGAGACCCAATTGGGAAGCAAGCCTCGGAAAGTTGCCCCTACAAACTGGTAAGTCGGCCTAAAGTTCTTTTTATTAGTTGTTTTGTGTCTTTCTCTCCAGGATATCAAATGCAGAGACAAACAAACACCAAGTGCTGTGAACGTGGAAGGAACCACGACTTGGGTGTGTAGACAGGACAGTGGTTATATACGCATGTTCTGGTACTGGCAGAAGGAGACCAGAGTTTTCTTGTATCAAAACCTTCAAGAGCAAGGTGTTATCCTGCCAGGTTCACAGTGATCAGCCTGAGACAGAACGCTTTACCCTGAAGATTTCATCTCTGAAGCAAGAGGATTCAGCTGTGTATTCTGTGGCGGCAGTTTATACACAGACTTCAAAGTAACCCCTCTTCTTACAAAAAACATCTCCTTTTCCTATGTACACATAATGAACCAGTAGGGGAAAATGCTGGGTGAGTTACTTCTATGTAGGGAACCATATTCAAGTATCTGTAAGTATACGGCATGCAGATAACACCTTCCCTGTTTGCAAATACTCCTTGTTTGTTTTGTGTCATTTGTTTTTAATGACCATTCCTCACAAGTGGAGGAATGCCTGTCTTTGTGGTGGAATTGCAGGCTACTACAGCATTGCTGAGGCGGGATGGAGGATTCCTGAATTTATCTACCATTCGCACAGGGGCCCAGGCCATATGTTTCAGGGGTCATTCGATGTTGTTTTTAGCGTGACAATGTGATAATCTCACTCACACATTCTGGGTTTGTGTTCACACTATGAACCTTATCTGTGGCGCTCTCTGAGGTTGTGTTGCTCACATGTGCCAGCACTCAATAAAGATGAGTCAATGATGCGGATGTATTTGAAAAACATCAGGGCATACAGAGTTTTATCTCAGTTTTCCTGGTCTATTCACATTGGTTATTCACACTTTGGATGATGCAAATTTTAAGAGAACTCGGGGTGGGGTGGGGTGGAGATTGTTATCATGGGTTCAGGGGTTTTTTTGCAGCTCCCCCCCCAACTGATTGCTGCATTCAAATGCATGTGAATACAAGATTCACTTAGATTCTACATGATTATTTTCACATCTGAATTAATGCCTCAGAGACAACAAATTTCGTGGTGCTTCAGCCCCAAGAGATACAGACTGCCTACACAAGCAGGGAAATGAGATCTATCCTCAGAAAAAAGAGAAGAAACCCCAGTCATATCTTAGTCACTGTTACAACTTTCTCGATAGAAATAACATTGCCTTTAAGAATTTGTCCCAGGACATGGAGATTTTTTCAGCACTGAACTGCGAGAAGAACACATACTGCTAAATTCTTGGTACAGCAGTTATAGCTAAAGAAGCTGTGAACATCTGCAGAGTATTTCATTGAAATGAGCTAAGTTTCCTTTTCTGCCCACATTTAAAATAAGAAAACAATGGCAGTGTGAAATCTCGGATAGGGTTGGGGTGTGGGGAACGTGCCTTCCTGGGGTTCCAATGTAGCCCTTGGGCTTTTTAATGGCCCACTGACGAAAAGACCAAAACCAACAAAACACATCTCAAACGAAATTAAACACCAAAACTATAAATGTAACAAATATTAATGCCACAAATACACATAAAGAGTCAATAACAGTCATAATTATAACATAAACCATAAACAATACATATTCAGGGACAGCTGTGTTGACATGCAGTAAAATCAACAAAATCCAAATGAAAAGAACAAGAACTTTATTGGACAAACAAAATGCACAAAATACATCAAGCAAACTTTTGAAACTCCACTGGCTTCTTCACAGGCAAAAAAATGCTTTTAAAAAAATCCTTGATGTGCACTTTCAATGTCTTTTGACTCATGACAATCCTAAAATGAGCCTATCACAGGGTTTTTCTTGGGCAAGATTCGTTCAGAGAGCTTTGCCTTTGTTATCTCTGAGGCTGCAAAAGCGTGACCCTCACAGTTACAGGAGGGTGACATAGTGCTAATAAAGGATTATGAAAATCTGTGCTTTCAAACAATCAATAGCCATTCTGCAAACACAAAAAAGTGGCAAGAAACCATGGAAGAGATTGTCTCCAAGCAGGATAAAATGCGGATGAAATAAAGAACAGTCTTAAACAGAGCCGTGCTCCTTCTTTTCTACAGATCCCCAATTATTCTTCTCTATTGATTTGAACCTTTGGCCTCTGCTCCACCCACAGATGAGGCGCTCAAGTCATTCTCCTCTCCTATAGTGCCCTCCTCTGGACTTGGGTGCATGGATACGTTCTTCTTCAAGCTATGTGTGGGAGGTGGTGAGTGCCTTTGTGGGTTGCAGCTATTGCAGGTAGGAATCTCTTTTGCAGGCAAGATGGGTATAATCCCAGGGCTTCCATAACACTAAAAATGGTAATAGTCCGCAACAAAAATTATGATTTTGAGGGAGATCTGTTAAGAAAATTGTGCGACAGAACTGGTTGTGATAGACAATGATAGATAGAAGCTGCGACCAGGTTTTCCAGACTGTCTTACATTCACCTTCTATCCAGGAAGAATTTCAATATATTTCCAATTTGAGCCTGATTAAGAAGCATGATTTATATTTATATGAGTGTTTTTAGCTTTTCTTTTGCATGTGCGAAATTTTTCTTTGAATGTCTACACTTTGCGGTGCTTTTCCTCCTCTGCGATTGGGACATCTGGTAACCCTGGGTGCAACTAAAAAGAAAAAGAGTGATCCAGAGCAAGATGATAGAAAAGACCAGGATGGATTTTGCTAAATGAGGAAGAGGGCTGATTTAAGAAGCAGTCTATCTGATAGAGAGATTACCTATTATTCAGTGATTGAATATGTTCTGTCTGTCTGTCTTTCTCCTCTCCTTTTTTTTTATATTCTATATATGATGTGTGCTCTGCATTGCTGTATAATGTGATGATATTCCTGGTTATCTTCGGCAAAGATAGTATGATTAGAGAAGAAAAACAACTAAACCCAGGATAGCCATTGAAAGTTATAGCACATGTGATCCTTAATGGATAGGCAGATATCAAGATCAAAACCCAACCCAATGTCGTCCAAGACATCTGTTGCTTTCATGCCCCCACTCCAAAGGAATGGCTGCCATTTATCCTGGGAGAAAATAAATGCATAGAAGTAAATGAGAGACAGTTTTCCCATGCATGGGATCCAGACTTTACTTGTTGTGAAAACATAAGCATGATAGAGATGGGAGGAAGTGGAATTCGGTGAAATTAAAGGCTCGGTATCCCTTTTCCCCATTTCACAGCAAACAAATCAGAAAGTTGAATTATGTGTTACTGACCTTCTATTTGAGCCTTATTCACTTGTCTGGTCTTACAGGTTTTTGCAGTGGGTGACCGTGGACACAGAAGGAACGGTTCAAAATCATTCAAGTGGAACCCAGGCAAGCCTTGAATGCAATCGATGACAGCAGACTCTTTACCATCCTTTGGTACCGGCAGGATGGCAACAGTGCAGAGAGCAGCTGAAGTGATTGGCTACTCCGTCCAAGGAACTAACCCCAGAGATGGACCATGACTACTTACAGCATAAACAGGCCAGAGTTGATGCATGCATCCCTATCTGTCCCCCCAAGACAGGCTGCAGACTCAGCAGTGTATTTTGTGCAGCCAGTAGGCACAGCGAACACTTCTTGCCTCAAAGCTGCACATGAACGTTGGAGCAGCCCTGCCTCCACCTTTCTGAGTCACAAATGCACACCAATGAAATCAACTGTCTACAGGTAATGTTTCCAAGCAGGGTGGGAGACACAGCAGATACTGCCAGTGGAGCCTTAACCATAACATGCGCTGGCAGTGCTATCCAACCAGCTGGCACAGCTCTTTCACCCTTTATGCTCTGCAAAATGGGCCTTGTGTTACCACTGGGTCTTATTTTTTGCACCAAGTTGAGGTGTCGACAGGTCTGTTCAAATTCAGCCTGTCCTAGAGTTTTCAGCCCAGGGTCCTTGATGGAGTTGGACAACAGATGTATTACTTGGGATATGAATGGGGGCAGTAAATGGTTGTTTTGAGTCATTTTTGCATTTACTCAATGTGTGGTGGGTTCTGCTGTAAAGAATAATACAGTATTTACCCATTGCTTAAAAATTTGACATAATTATTTACGGGACTGGGGAGTATTTTTCTATTTAAAGAATAATAGCAGCAGCAACAACAATGTTAACCGTTATTGACATCTAATTAACCCCTTGTTTGTAGTAACATACACAGTAATGTTAACATGTTTGGTTATTTACAAATTAGAAGGCTAACACTTTTTTGTTAGATAACCTTTCAATCTCTGTTTCTTGATGTGAGTTGTGGGCACACAGAAAGCCTACTATGGCAGAAAGAGATGGAAGTCAGGCTTCTATACTTACACCAACCCTGGCCAAGCCAGAGTTCCAAGTTGCCCACGAATCAAATGGTCTGTGTCAACAGTGCAATTACCTTTTAGCCCTGAACGGAACTTTGAGGCCTAAGTGTAATTTGCATAGCGGGCAGTTGCAAAATTTGATGGGATGTTTGCATAGATGATAATGATGATGGTGATGATGGTTTGAGGCCAAAGCTAATATGCATAGTAGGCATTTTGCAAAAAATGAATGGGGTATTTGCGTAGGTATTGTAACTGTTGCATTGATACTTTCCTGTACTTCCATCTGCTAGCTGGTTTATTCCCCTTCAAACCATATCCCACCTGCGCCAATTATTCTGCATTGTTAGTACCCAATTCCTAAACATCACTATCCACAAAAACATCCTGTTTGGCACTCACTATGAGGGTGTGTCTTGAGGTTGCTGTGTGCTTTCAGAATCATGTTCTGGTTTTCAAAATGATTTTGATCTCTTTGTTTTTTGTAAGGGGAAAGCTAATGTGCTTGTCTGAATAACCCTCAGATTTTTGATGTACATGGGAAGCAGCCATGAGAGAAGGAATAGTTAACTTGAACCACATTAAAACCACTTCAAAAACCTTCACACCAGTCAGAAACTCAGAGTGTGGATCGGCTGGTGTTGACCATTTTCCTCTTGAAGTAGGCAAGTGCTTGGCTCCAAATTCTACATTGCTTTGCTGTTAATTATTGTGTGTCTTCAAGTCTTATGGTAACTAAGGCAAACCATCACATGGGTTTCTTGGCAAGATTGGTTCAGAAGGGATTTGCCCTTGCCATCCTCTGTGGCTGAGGAGTGTGACTTGCCGAGGTCATCCGTGGTTTTTATGGCTGAGTGGAGTTTTGAATCTGGTATCCAGTGTCCAATCAACATTAAAACATCAAATCATGCTGGCTTTTTTCCTTCCTTTATTGTTGTTTTAGGCTATAAATTCTACAATTTGTACCCAGGCAAAACTGACTGAGATAGTTTTTTATCATCATGAAATATTGTTCAGATCTGAGACAGAGTTTTGTATTAATTTTCTTTCATTACGAATGCAACATTTCCAGGATCAGCCATCTCCACTGATCTTGTGGTGCAAGAAGGCAAAGATGTTGTGCTCAATGCTATCAAACGCCATGGGCATGATTGTTATGTACAGGTAGGTACAGACAAGAGGATGGCAAAGTTTACAGCTACTCTTCCATTTCTATTTGAAAATCAACAAGAGACTGGCAAATTCTTGAACGTTTCAGAGGTGATAAGCCCCAGAGGAGATTTGCAACGGAATATTACTTCTGTGGAACCAGGGGATTCAGCTGTGTATTTCTGTGCAAGCAGTTCAGACACAGCACTTCAAAGTAACCTCTCCTGCCTACAAAAACCTATTTGTGTCATCATTATGCTGTGCGGACAAGCGAGCACTGTGAGAGGGGGCACACTGCATTCCTAACTCTGGGCTTCTTCCTTATGCTAAGATGGGCATTATATGATTCCTGCAGGAAAGGCTCCCAACTCTCTCTCTCTCTCTCTCTATATATATATATATATATACACACATGCACATACACACCTGCCTTCCTGGTGGGCCCCGTTAAAAAATCTGCAACGTTTGCAGATGTTTGCAGACCTTCAGGACATGGAAGAAAACATACTCAAACGTATGGGTTAGAGAGCGGATTGTTCTTAGGACCTTTCACATGGCCAAAAAAAAAAGCTTACTTACCCCTTCCAGGTATAGTCACTTACAGGAGTGAATTGGGAATTACTGCATTGAAAATGCCACTGCATTGAAAATCGGGTACGCCAGACGATGCATCCCAGCTGGATCCGTGCTCCCAGCCGCGCTCAGCCAGCTGATCTGCAAACATGGGAGCTTTGTGGTTTGCAAATTGGCTGGCTGAGCATGCTGGAGCTGGGATTCAGATGGAATGTGTCTCTCAGTGGAATCAGCAGTGACTTTGGTGCGATAATACCCGCCTTCATCTTGTACCCGACTGATCCCATTGGGGAGCAATGGTTTAAAAGTTGGTGTGATGAGGTCCTAGGCCAGAGCTTTCCTAGTTTGGGTCTCACCTAAAGACATAGCTTCTCTGTGTGGGGAGGGGAGGGGAGAGGTACAAAGCTTTTTCAGCTGGATGAGCTCTAAATTTAGGAGTCATGACAACCTCATGGGTCAAATTAGGCCCACGTGCAGGAGCTATCTGTTTCATTGCCTGGTAGAGATCAAATTGCTAAAGGGCTTCTATGCTAAAATTCAATTTAAAGGGGAAGAGAATATTAAAAATTTGCTAATTCTCCCTCATCTGCTAATTTCCCCCTGTATTTAATTTCTCCATCCACAAGCCAGGGTTCAAAACCAAAGCTGAACCTGGCTTGGAGAAATGAAGGAAAAGGGGCAACAACAGGCACCAAGAATTTCAAAAGAACATTTCTGTAGCAGACAAAAGACAAATAAATGGGTCTCTGAACAGATCAAGCCAGAAATCTCCCGGAGCCAAGATAACAAATCTGAGGCTGTCGTACGTTGGCCACTCATGAGAAGGCATAAATCATTGGAAAAAACAATAATGCTAGAAAAGGTGGAGGGTAGAAGGAGGAAGGCCTCATGCTGATGGTGGACTCTATTAAGTGACCAGGAGTATGGTTTTCAGGAGTTGGGTAGAGCGTGGGTCAGGGGATCTTGGGGTCTCATTAATAGGGTCGCCATGGGTTGAGATTGAGGTGGTAACAACAACAAAAAAAACAGGCAATGTGTTTTCTTCAGGGTGTGCATTGGAAGCACTTTACCTTCAGGCCTTGGAGAAAAAACAACTGTGGTCCATGGTTCAATTAATGGTCTGGCCCAGAGTCAGTTAACACCTCTTAGCAGGAAGAAGACTTTTTAAATACCAAAGTACATTTTGGATTATAATGAATTTTTGTCTTGGTTCAAACATTAAAATGGTCAAACAATGAAGGCAGTGTTAACACAATGAGTTGATGTTTACTAGCTGAAACTATGGCCCAGCACACACGGGCAAGAAGCAGTGTGGCCGTGCCGATTCTAGGGTTCGGAATCTAAATGTGCCATCACCGCCATCATACCAGTCTCCCGTCCATACAGGGGCTGCCATGATGACGTATGTGATAGGTAGCGTCCGCACATTGTGCACAGGAAGCGGCATCATAGGGTTGTGAAGCATTGCGCCCTTATGCGCCACAAAGAAGAGCTGCGTTTGACACCACTTACTGCCAAGGCTCAGTCCTATAGATTCTGGGTTTGTAGTTTTATGAGAGATTTAGCCTTCTCCGTCAGAGAGCTCTGGTGCCAGAAAAACAACTACAAACTTGGAATTCCACAACACTTACCATGACAGTTAAAGTAGTGTCAAACTGCATTATTCTACAGTGCAGTGATTAGCCCAAGGTAGTCATCTGAACATAGAGCGCGGGACTCTAGTACAAAACACACTCTTTTCCATACTTATTAGGCCAAACACCCACACTGTATGAAACACTGAACCAAGGCAATCCTAGTTTTTTTTGCATGCTGTCCAGCTGGATTTGCTTCACAAGTATTAAACAAGAAAAGGCTTCTCTATTTCTGAAATTTGAAGAAAAGAAATATATCTTTATCGTACACTGGGACTCTTATACGCCATGGATGTTTTTGGTTTTGGATGAATGACAATTTGAATTTAAAAAAGGGTAAAAGGCGACTTCTGTACATCTTCCCCTAGCATGTGAAGCTTGCAATGAATCTCTCTGCTGCTGTATGATCTAACAGGTGTTTCTTCAGGAGGCCACAGTGGGAAAGAACATCTGGAGCTGACAAGAGTCAGGAGACTTTTCTTTTTAGTTCTATATATAATAGGCTAATAGATATGAACTGACCTCTGGAAATTTCTCTCCCTCAGCCAAGTACTATGTTTAGTGTAATACCACTGATGCACTATGAAGGAGAGTCACTAATCCTCCCTAGGAGGCAGGACTTCAGTGGTTTATTGTGGAGGGTGAACCTCAGACTCGTCAGGGGGTCTTAACTTATAATTGGTTGAAGAAAGTGTTCCTCCATCCTTACAGAAATAAAACATATTGCTGCAATATATGCTTCCACAGGAACCATAACACTACATATTTACACCCTAGGTGTGGCAAGTATGCTGTCCCACTTTTCACTGGACACAATTGCCCTATATTAACTGGGATTAACACATATGATATGAATAATCTTTTTTTCTTTTTTCTTTTTTTTGTAGCAAGATATTTTAATATTTCAATAATCAATTAGCACAGTTCTGATCCACATAAAATGTAGATTTGAGGCCTAAGCAGAAGGACCAGAAAAACACAGGGCGAGTCCATGCTTTCCTGTCCCCCATCTGACATGGAGGAAGCATTTGTCTGCAATCACATGGCCAGGCACAATGTTTCTAACATCAAATAGCAGCGGGTTCTACCATGTGTAGCAATACAGACAAAGTTTGGGGCATGCAGGGCATCTGATCAGTCAGGGCTTGCAGCGTTTCCAAGAAACTCTATGGCAAACAACGGGTCAATTTGACCTACGTTAAGGTCCTACTGCTCTGGGATCGGGGTGGTTCAGCGGATCTATGTCTGGTCTGGCAAGATTGAACTCGATCCTGGCCCAGGGTTTGGGCTGTGTCATCCAGGGGGGAAGTCACAGGGAACCCATGCTTTTGGCCTGCATGGGCAACCCCTCAAAGACCATAGCATCTTCACAGAGGCAGATGGGGAATGACCTGTTGTGCCTCGAAAACGGAGGTATTTCAGCTGCTCTTCCAGCCTTGAACCAAGCCACTTGGTAATAGCTGCTGGAATCTCCCCACATTGCTTCAGTTCCCGAGAGGCTTCTAGAATTAACTTTGGATTATGCACTTCTCTTTAATAACGGGATAAAGCATGATGTTTTGTAATGGTGATCCTATCACAGCTTTGTAGCCAATTCATGCTTCTGCTGTTGTTTAATGAATGGTAAAATTACAATGAATAGCTGTCAATGGGGCGTTAACCTGTTACTAAAGTATTTGTGATTCTGGGATAATTCAAAGAGAAGGGGAATTATTATTATTATTATTATTATTATTATTATTATTATTATTATAGCACCATAAATTGCATGGCACTTACAGGCATCATCAAACAGCATTAACCTATCAATGGCAAACAATCTAAAAGTCATAAAATATAAACTATTCAAAACATCATATAACCTACCAATGGCATACAATCTAAAAGTCCTAAAATAAACTATACAAAATTAAGCAGTATACAGTTAAAATACAAACTGTAAAAACAATAACATATAATCAAATATAAAATTATAAAACAATATTAAAATATGAGATTACTCGATCCATCACAACAGTCACAATGAAGGCAAGCCCCGTACTCATGAGGAGCAATCACTTCATTTGATAGAAGAAACAGGATTGAAAGAGGCTTCTCTTGCAACCCCTTCACTCCCGATGAAGCATGCTACTTACTGAAACTCAATAGTGATGAGTAAATGGAGCAGTGTCTTATAAGATGCATTGGCAACCTATTACCAATTTGCAATTGTGTTGTAGTGGAAAGAAATAGCTGCTGTTTCGGATGTTTAAAAAGCTGCAAAGCGCTCGGAGGAGAAGCTTTGTGCAATAATCTCTTCCTCAGGAGAAACCCTTAATGGACCCTTTCTCTCATGAGGAATCCTTTGCTGCAGCCCAAACATTTCTCTAGGGAAGGGGTGAGCAAGTAAGTCTGGAGTTTGCAGGCAGCACCGAGGGCTTTTTTCCTGAACCCCCCCACCACAAGTCCCAGAGGGGTTATTAAAACAAACAAATGTTTTATGCTAAAAAATGCCCCCAAAGAGCCTCTTAGGATGTGGGGCACTTCCCAACATATGGAGGCCCTGCCACCACCTTCTGAGATTTCATTTTGGCATTGAATTGTTCTATTTTCTTTTTATTTGCCCTAGATTCTGTCTCATACATCTCTCATTCTGCAGAATGAAGCTTTAGTATCCATGAATTTTTTATCCATGGATTCAAGCATCCATGGCTTGAAAATATTTCCCCAAAAGTATAAATTCCAAAAAGCAAACTTTGATTTTGCAATTTTATATAAGGGAACCATTTTACTATGCCACTCTGTTTAATGGGATTTGAGCATCCATAGATTTTTATAGCCCACAGTGGATCCTGGAACCAAACCCCAGCAGATACAAAGGGCCCACTGTACATACACTTGTCATGGTTTATCTGATGCTGAACAAAAGCTACTGTAGAGGAACCAAGAAGAAGGCTGAGGGAAATTTTCCTCTTCGTGCCAACTTTTTCTCTAATTCCAAGAGCATGTTTGTCTTTTGGTCTATAATGGCAGCATGTCACTGTGAAGAAATGCTTCCTGTGGCTGTTAACAGTTTTACCTATCCTTTGCTCTAGTCTGTAGAAGCCCGATCTTGGGAGTAAGAGATTATGCTGTGATGTTTTACCAATCGTTTCTTCCTTTGAGGTTAATGATTGCCAAACAGTAGATCTGAGCAACAAGTGTCTGAACTATTCCTTTCTCCTTGCAATGAAAACAAGAATTCTACCATCACCCATGACATGGGTTGTAGCATCGCTACTACATACACACATGCCCCTCACTGACTTCCTTTCCCTTTTTTATCTCCATTTTAAAATCAAAATGCAGACTGCTCAGACTATGCACGGCTTCTTCACAAACTTAATGGTACAATAAAACAAGAAGTTGGTTCCATAATCTTACTATAAAGCAACAAATTAGGAACATGGGATATTGTTAGGAAGGATCTAATTAGGGGAATTTCTTAATTTAGCTCAAATTGTTGAGAGGGAGGGTCCTAACAACACCCTTGAAAGACCGTGAACTTTTAGCGCACAGGCCCAGGGAGGCGGCTAAGAACGCATCTTAGCGCACAGGGAAAATGCTGCTGCTGCCGCCAAACTTTCCCATCACGTTCTGGCTGTGTCCCAGGGGGCGATTTTCAGGCAGCGTTCTTTGCTGCCTCCTGTCCCCATCACATTCCTTTTTAGAATGCGACAGGCCCGTTCCAGGGCCTGCACGATAAAGTTCCGTGTCCCATAGTGTATACTGGAGGATCAAATGATCCCTTGAGAGACAACGCTGAGACAGACTGCTCCAATTAATTCTAGACATTTATTAAAAGGGAAACAAACACATAGCAAAGGACACACACATACACAATTCTCGATAAAAACAAAGGAGGGAAATTTGGGAGAGAGTTGAGAGAGGCAAATCTATGGGAAATACTTACCTCCGAAGCCTTCTCCAGGAACCCAATGTAGATGTAGATGGTGGAAGGACACAACCACCGAAATGTGGGGGGAAATGGCCAAATCAGAGTCTGGTCTAATGTGAAGCTAGGCTGACTATGGCACACCAAGATGAGCTGATCTAAAGGTCATATAGGCAAATTCTAGCCTCTAGCAATGAGATCAATGGCTTCGCTGCAGCCGAGGCAAAGGGTGTAAAGACCTGGGCTTTTGTTAAGCCAAGGTGAAGAATAGTCTAGCCAATGCACTTGAGTCTGAACACAATCGAGGACGGCAAACAGATGAATGGGTGGCCATTGATTTAATCACTGGGCCATTGAGTGTGAGACTGAAAACAAACAGCCAGTATTGTGTTGGTTTTTTTTTTTTGAGATGATGGCTTTTCTTGTTTAGCAGCTCCCAAATTTCCTGTGGGGAATTTCCAGTTATGCTCTCTAGGGCTCCTACCCCCTTCTTTGCAAGCTGCATACATATCTTTGCTTTGGTGGTGCCCCTAGGAGGTGAACTTGGGGTCAAAGTGAATTCCACACACACTCCAAAATTTAATAAATCTATATGCTCTAGCACTATTCTTTTAATATCAACTCAACTGGAAGGATAAATTAGTCCCACCCTATGTAGGTTGACTCACAACTGTACAAGGCTCAGTATGGCACTAGACATAATGCAGTTTCTGACTTATGATGACTCTAAGGAGAACCCATCATGGAGTTTTCTTGACAAAATTTGTTCAGAGGTGGGTAATACCTCAGGAAAACAAAAGAACATAATTGGGGAAATTCAGGTGCATTGGGGAAATTCAGGTGCATCCCTCACCTAGGTATCAAACTATATGTTATTATACCTTTAAAACATCTACATTACTAGCCAGTTCACAGACTCTACAGACAAAAGCGCAACAGAGGAAAGTAGCCTTTGGTGTGGTAATTTGGCTTTCTCATTAAAATATTGTTCTGCTTTGATGCTTATAAGAAAGACAGATGGCAATAAATCATGGCTGTCTGATTACGAGGAAATGGAGGCATTGTTATTGAATGGTTCTAATTTGGGACATTAGGTTTTATCTCTTGACAGAGGTCAAAAAACTGTAATTCGGTACATGGGCAAGGCAAGCCATGCAGGAGATTGAAAACTAGACTGTGACATTCCATTGTTCCTTCGTAGACTAGAATACAGCTTTGGATTTAATGTGTTTGAGTGTGCACATAAAGTGTCCAAAGCCAGCTACTAGTCCCATTAATTTTAGCACAAAGCAAGCCACATTTTCCAGTGGATGAATACACCCAAGTTCAAGGAGGTGGTCCCTAAACCATGAAGGTCTCTAAGGGCAAACCTTGACCAATTGTTAGCTAGTTCGAGAAGGGCGGGTATAGGAAGTGTGAATTATCTGACACGGTTTCTGTCATGATCTATATCAACCAGCGCATCTCCTTCATCACTTGAACTGGATAATTTGCACAGATCAAATGGCATCTCATCTCCACCTGGCCCTTTTATGGCTCTTGGTTTATCTGTGTAAGAGAGAAAGGGAGGCAGGGATGGGGAGGGAAGGGCTGAATTTGATAGCAGTTGGAGAGAGACATTGCTTCTCCTTAGTGTGCATAAATAATTTGTGTTTTATCACTGTCCCTTCTGGTCAAACAGCTTTGGGAAATTGTTGGAGAATAACATAAAATCTCTTTACCAGGCACAACTGTAGAGTAATTATGCACACAACAGGCAGTGATCTCTCTTTCAAACTACATTTGGTCCTGTTTCCCAATTTAGGAAACAGAGTCAGGGTGAGCAAGTAATGAGTGTTAGTTTGCAGAGAGAAATTTTATTTTCTTGCATTTTGTGCAGCTACCACCTTTTGTTCCTGACCATGAGTTTACCCCATACAATCCACAAGACCCCAACCTTTCTCCCTGTGTTCTTTCTTTATCCCCATAAGTTTCTTCTGATGGAAAGGAGCAAGAGCTGCTTTCTCAAATGCCCAGGTGGGCATCGAAGCCACTTGGAGAAAACATCATGATGTGGTGCTTCCAGAACAACACAGACCATAGCTGGATGTACTGGTATCAGCAGAAGGCAGCTGGACAGCCGCTGGAGTTGATCGGAATACTGATTAGAGGATCTCCAAAACCAACGTTTGAAGATACATTTAAAGACAAAGGATTTGCGATACAAAGTCACCAAGAAAAACACTGCTCATTGCAAATAAGCAAGCTGAAAGCTGAGGATGTAGCCATGTACTTTTGTGCCTCCTATACCACAGTGCTGCAAACCTCCAGGTGTTCCTCACAAAAACAGGGATATAATAGGGTCTGCTGTGTGCAAGACACAAAGACTGACGTCCAGTGTTATTTTGAAACAAAAGAAGAAACTGGGGAGCATGTAACAGAATCCACAGAAGAAACCGAAGACACATTTCAAGATGCTCTAAAGAGGGTTGTTTTATTAGTTTTTAAAAATGTCTATTTCAGCCCATACATATTCTTTAGACCTTCTTCACAGGCAATATAAAATCATAAAAGAACAAGACATAAGCACATGAGTATACAAAGGCAGCTTGTAGCACCTCTGAGACTAAATGAAAGAGAGAGGCTTTTGTATACTTGAGCCTACTTCCTCAGATGCATGTTTTGGAATGGAGATCTAAAAGATTTGTGTTTCAGAATGACAATCCAAATTTGAAATCTTGTGGATCTGGAGATGTGACAAGTACAGTTTTGACAATGGTTGTTGGGGGATATAGGCAGCAAGAAAGCAGCCAAGGAGAGCAGATAACCATATGAATGAGTATTAGAATGTAGTATGGGAAACAGAGGATGATGTGATGAATGGGTCAAGGGCACCCTGACACACAAACAACCTATATAGGTCTGTCTCTGGATTCTCTTCTCCAAAACATGTATCTGAGGAAGTAGCAATAGCAATAGCCAGTACATTTCTATACCGCTTATCAGTGCACTTAAGCACTCCTTAAGCGGTTTACAAAGTGTAAGCTAATTGTTCCCAATAAGCTGGGTATTCATTTTAGCAACTTTGGAAGAATGTCAGGCTGAGTTGACCCTGAGCCCCTGGCAGGTATTGAATTGGCTGCAGTACTGGCATTTAACCTCTGTGCCACCAGGGTTCAAGTCTGTAAAAGCTCATGCTTCCACCTTCTCTCTTTCACTTAGGATGATATCACACGGGAGGAATGTCTCCCAATTTTGAAAACCCACCCCAAAGCCAAAGTAGTGCAAATGCAAAAGAAGTTATCATATGAGTACGCACCCTCTGTAGTCTAGAACAGCTGCTTTTCCTCCTGGCTGTTGGGAAGACCTAGGAGCCCCAGAAGCCAAAACAAAAACAGAGGTTCATGGGAATTGATGTAGTAGGAATACCAGGGCCACAGCAGACATGCATATCACACCAAACAACACCACACTGAATGCAAAGTAGCCTGGGAATAGGATTTGTGAACTCCCTAGTTCACTGAATTTACTTAAGTGTGGATTGATTCGTGCTTGTGTTCGGAGTGCATTCGGAATGTGAGCGAATGCGTCTGATAACCTTTCACGCAATAACGTGAATACGCATGATTGCGTTCAGGATGACACTGGATTATACTTCCAATTTCAGTCTTGTGATATTGTCCTTAGTCTCAAAGGTACTACAAGATACCTTTGCATCCTGATTTTCCAGACTAACACAGCTATGTATTTGAGTTATACAATGTAAGTACATGATGTCACGTTACATAAAATCATAATTCCATGGGTTCATTGCCTGTGGCCTGTGCATACCTATTTAGAATCAAATACAAAGTACAAAAATGGGGCTATAGAGACACAAAAGCTGAAGTGAAATGTCATTGTTAAAGAGCAGTCACAATAGTATTGCCCATGGTGGTTGCTTGGATTGACAATGAACATCTCCTACCCAGGTGAACACAAACACAGCAGCAAGATGGGCACTGACAAACATCTGACGAACAATGTAAAATATATCTGGGAACTGGGGGGTGCCAGCTTGATAACATCATGAATGCCGGACAATCAGCAACCTCTCCTGCTGGCTTTTCTCTTGTTTCTTACTTTAGCCATGTTGAAAACTGCTGTAACTGTTTCACACCCTCTCTCAAAGAAAGATAATGAAGAAATAAAAAGAATTTTGCTCTGGGAGAGAAACATAAGTAAGAAAGATCCAATAATCTCTATCACTGCTGTAAAAACACATGTCTATTCATTATTTATTTTTTTAAAAATCGTACTACCAAGAAAAACATGCACATTTGAAGCCATGGGTGGGTAAAGTCAAATATTCCAGATATTGTTGGACTATAAGTCCCCTCTGTCTCCAGCAGCAACCCAATAGTGAGGAATGACATGAGTTGCAGTACAGTGGGCCCTTGGTTTCAAGATGCCTTCCCCCATGATTACCAAAATCCATGGATGCTCAAGTCCCATTTATATAATGGGGTATAAAATGGTGTCGCTTATACTGAATGACAAAATCAAGATTTGCTTGTAGGAATTTAGAATTATTATTATTTTTTTGAGTAGATTCAAGCTGTGGATGTTTGAATGCATGCATAATGAATCTGTGGATATGGAGGGCCAATTGTATGATAATTTCTTGAAGGCAAAATGTGGCCTTAAAGAAAGACGACTACCCTGCCCATTTTGCTCTTTCTCTCGCTCAGTCTTTCTCTCACAGACACCTCTTTGTTGACCTCAAATAATTATCCCCTTGGGATCTTATAGTATGATTTAGAGCAGTGCTTCTCATGCTCTCTGATCTGGAGTTGGCCATTTTCCTCTCTAATGTGCCAGGGACCCATATCATATTTATGCCTATGGGAAACTCTCTATGAACCAGCAGCCAAAGACTCACAGGCCAGTCCATTGACCACCACTTTGAGTAGCACAGACATATAGAGTCAATTCATATGTAATTCTACATGGAAATAATTGCTCATTTAAGCGTTCGATGAATCAGGAAGGAACATGTCCACACCTGTAGCTCCTCCTTTCACAATTCAGATAAGCTGATTCATCTGACGCCAGGAAATGTGATATCACCCCCAAATAAAAGATATTTCTTGAGAGACAATAGTTAGAGCTTGAAATCAGCTGGAAAGGCTATCAAAAGTGATACTGAAGAAACATGTATGGAAGAATGAACATTTTCATTCCAGATTCTCTCATAATTAGTTATCATGTTGTCACATTTGGGTATTTAAAATGTTTCACATCTATTTCCACTGTAACCCTTACAGTCACCCTTTCACGTATGGTGGTAGTGGTGACTATTTATTTTATTATCATATCATATTAAATTGTATTAACTATACTGCATTACATTATATTATAATAATAGAGATGAGCTAAGTCTGAACTGGAATTTTCCACATCACTGCTTGCATTCTTAACCAGTAGACTGTATCATTGTTTATATTTTTATTATTATTATTATTGCCATCATCATTTATTTATATAGTGCCATCCATGTACATGGCATTAAAAGTGGGTGTTTCACTTTTAAGGGTGGGTGGTAAAAGTATTATTCTTCCCCGTGTATTTTAATACTTCAGCTAATTAAATGCTCTTTTCTCTGAACAGGAAAGCAGTTGGAACCTCTTCTTTCCTCACCATTAGAAGTCTTTTTTAAGCTAGAGATACCACTTTGAGCCAGTAGTATGCAAGCGTAAGAGAAGGAGGAGAGGAAATGTAGGCTACTGTGGCTTCCTCGCTAGAGAAGCCATTGAGGGACCATTGCACCTGCTTCCTTGCTTTTGATGGCTCCTGCCAGCTCCCCCAACTGTACCTTAGCTTGGCTGAACCTTTGTTCAGTTGCTGGTAATGTGGCGGAGCTCAAGGAAGAGACTCCTTTCTGTATGAGACTAAATCATTGTGGGGACAGGGGGACACAGTGATACATTTCTCTGAGAAGCCTTTACAAAAACCCTCTCTTCCTTCAATCAATAGGGTCTTGCCAGGGTTTTGCAATGGATAAACTCTACAGCCTCTTTAGAACCAGAACCCTCCACTTTTCCCACTGGAAAATCCACTTTTAATCTCTGACTGCACATTTTATACATTTAGGTTTATAATCTACAATGTATGGCTCTCATTTCCAAACCATAAGACTTTCAAAGGGACAGAAAATATTTTGGATACTTCCGAAATTCTCTCTCTCTACTTTTCGCCTTCTGTTGTCCATCTCTTCTTCTCCATTTCTCTCCTTCTCCCCTCTTAAAAAGAGCAAAGATAACCTTGCTTACAGAAAATGGCAGTGGCATTACTAGTATTTATGTATGTATGTATATTTTATTTTATTTTATGACCCCCCCTCCAAAGTAGTTGACATGGAATCTAGTCGTGCATCATCCAGGTGATGGCCACTGGGTTCTGGGTTTATTAGATGGATCTTCTTTTGACTAGATTGCTCATGATGTGATGGCACTGACTACGCGTGTATTCTCTGCTTATGAGTATAACCAGAAAAGAATAGTTTATCACTACTCCCAATAAGTTGCTTTCTGTGAATGGAATGGGAGAGATCATTGTAGGGCAATGTTTTAATTAGGCAATCTATGATTAACAGATGCTTAAATTTACTCTTAGTTATCAGATTTGTTAATCTCTTTCTGTGGGAAGCATGTTCTGGAGAGACACCCTGCTTGCTGAACATTGTGGAAGTATCTTTAGTTGATATTGCCAAGGCTGGTATCACCACATTTCAACAAAATCTTGCATTTTGGAGAAGAAAATTGGATCACTGTCCTAGGTAAGAAATTCTTAACTGCGGCTGCTGCTGTTTTTAACTACTTTGAGTCAATCCTGAACCATGGTGAGCCTGTGAATGAGATGTTTCAAAGACGCCCTATCCTTTACTCCTCTGCTTAGATCCTGCAATTTCATGCCCGTAATGGAGTATATAATTGAGTACAACAATTACTGTACTTGATTGTTAATATTTAATAGGCATTCTTTCTCCTCTATGTACCCTGGAAACTATAGTTTTACTGGGAACAGAGAACCACAGCACTCAACAAAAACTTGAATAGTATTGATTCTGTGGAGGAAGCCATGGTAATTAAATAAATACAATAGCAAAATAATTTTATAACTCATGCCTGTTCCTTTTCAGAACCTCATGTTCCTAAATAATTACTTCACTGCTAAATCACTCTGCTTTGTTCTTCAGTGTCTTAGGGTTACACAAATGGCCTCACGTCTGGGCACATATAAGGTTATTTTGCAGCCCCACATATTCTTTGAATTAAAAAAAACACCTTTAAAGTAATTTCCTCAGTCTATTCATCTCAAAGATAGTATTAGATAAGAAGAGAAGCGTAAGATGCAAAATGAATTTTGTGAAAGGGCTTTGTTTAAAAATAACACTAAGAAATAGCTATGTAGAAACAACTGAGTCCTGTGACTCAGTTTATGGGCAAGATTCCACTTCATTAGGTATATGATGTACATCCAAGATATATACATCTATAAGGGTTTGTAAAGAATGGGACCTAAGGTTGACATTAGGCAGAGAGAGGTGGCTGTCTTGGGAGGCAGATTCTGTATGTCAAGAAAGAAAGTGAATTGTTAGTTTTTGATGATGACAACAGTGATGGTTATGATTTTACTGTCAGAGAGGAAACAAAGAAGAAGTGCTTGTAGGATTTTCTGCTTCTTGGGCCAAATTGCTTTATGTACCATGTACCTTAACCTGAGTGGGTAGGTGCCATTGGCTGCTTTACCTGAGACAGCCAAACAGTTTGGGTCATGCTGGCAGGACTAAAAGGGCACGATACACGAAACACAGCAGCCCTTTTGTCTGCTACTCTTCACACATGCCACTATCTGTTTTGCCCCCATTTTCTCATTACTGTCTCTCAAGTGAAAAATAGCACTTCATTTCTTTGATAAAGTGAAGCTTTAATCCACAAAATTTTATGCTGCAATAAATCTCTCATCCTTAAAGTGTCACTAGACTCTTTATCTATTTTAGGTACATTGGACTAGCACAGCTGCCCCTCTGGAATTTGTCTGATAAGTTTGCTAGATGTCTTCCCCACTTTTACCACAGTTATCTTGGAAAAACAGAGAGGAGTCCAGCTGAAATTATATGAGATCAAGAGCTTTAAGTAACGAGGTTCTAGAATTAGGGATAGAAAGGTAGCCACTGAAGTGTCAGGCATCTCTGTTTCACTCCATATTTTCCTGTATCCAAAGATAAGAAATCCCATTATTTTCTGAAAACTTCATTGATGTATATATTTTGCTTGTTTAGAATGAGATAACTTGCCTATGAGCTCCTAAATCACTTTGTCTTAACCAGATAACTGCTACAGGAAATTTATTATTGTAACTCTGTTTGGTACTGTGTCAAACACCCAACTGTACTTCGGCCAAGGAACTCGGCTGACTGTACTAGGTAAGTTCCCCTAAGATCTTTTTGTTTGTTGCTGGTATGGGACACATTTTATTGTGATATTTTTTCAATACTGAAACAAATGGGATCTTGGAAGAGAATGGAAGCATTACCCAGTGGAAACAAATCTCAAAATAGAAAAAGCCACTGAATATGGAAGTACTAACCAAGGCCCGGGATGTATTCAGGCAGCAAAATTGGAGCCAGAAACATTGCAATAATATCAGGATGCCACCTGAATTAAGGGTTAAACCAGATTGAGGTAAAATGATTTAAATATCTGTGCGATAGAATATAGTGGGAGGTTGGGACTCAAGCAGCAGAAGAGGCAGCACTGACTCGAGAAAACACTATTACTTTTAGCTAACTGTTCTGTCACTGTGTTCTTATTCTGAAGCTCACTTTGGGAAGGGTACCCGACTCAAAGTACTAGGTAAGATAAACTCGTGGTTTATTGTACTCAAATACTGAAACTGGTTAATTTTGATGGAGATCTGGCAAAGCTAGAGTGTCTGGCATGTAAGTTGAACTGGTGGCAAAAATTAATTTGGGCTGTGCAGAAACCACCAAATTCACTTGGGATTTTGCTTTAGATGAAATCTAGGAGGTTATTCAGATGGTATAAATATTCCTGGTAGAATGTGGGTTGAATCTGTGTTGTTCACGTGCATTTTAATGCATCTTATTAAGTTTTTTTGAAGGATTACCAAAAAAACCACAAAACCCAGACTAATTGATCTCAGGGTCTGTTTTGGTTTGTTTTTTGAGTTTTCCTAAAAGATTCACATTGTCAGCTGTGTGAAGAACCAATATAGATAGACCTGGGATAAACTGGGATAAAACTCTGCATGTTTCAAATACATCTGCATCACTGAGTCCATCTTTATTCGCAGTGCCGCCACGCCTGGGCAACAGAACTCAAAAAGATGCACAGAAATGTGGTTCCAATAAAAAAAAAAGTGAACAACAAATTGGGGATGCATGAATGAGATTATTTGCATAGTCATATAGTGTAGATAACCCCTAGAAACAAATTGCAGATGTTGTGGAGTGTGTTATGGAACTCTTCCCCACATAAACTGCTGGATGTCCTTAAAACTCCACAGATGTTTTTCCTGAGGAGGAAATTTTAACTTGCCAATGAACCACTTTGGGCCTGGCAGACTGGCAAAGAATACATAGGAGCATCTCTATTCTGTGTCCTTTGCACTCAGTGTTCAACAGGATAGCTGTTTCAGTCTGCTACAGCAAAAAAAAACAGAGAGGCATGTGGCCTCTGCAAAACTAACACATTCAATGTATGCAAAGGATCTTGTAGCACCTTTGAGACTAACTAAGAGAAAGAAGTTGGTAGGATAAGCTTTTCGGACTAAACATACTTCATCAGATGCATGGATGAAGTAAATTTAGTCTATGGAAGCTTATGCTACCAATCTTTTTGTCTCAGTCTTAAAGATTGCACCAGACCCTTTTGGCTACTGATCCAGACTAACACAGTTATGTCTTTGATTTCTACCACATTTATTGTAGTATTCCAAGACATAGCCGTGTGAGTCTGCAACAACATAAAAAGATACAAAGGAATCCTGTAGCATCTTTTAAACTAACTGAGAGAAAGAGCTTTTCATGAGCTCATGTACTTCATCAGATGCCTAACAATGTTTACAGAAGTGTGATCATCAGCTCATCCAGAATCAATTCACAGAGAAGCTACTTTAGGTGACATTTGTCCTTCATGTGCGTTTTGACTCCACTGGAAAACACAGATTGTGATGTGATAAGAAATGTGTTTCAGATGAGATGAAATGCTATAAAATTTCTATCCCCAGTGTTAGATCTATAAAAGTCAGTTCATACAGATATAAGGTAGCATCACTGACTGTTATAGTCATGTCAGAGAGATGTGTGAACAGGGTGAGCAGCTGTCCTTCTTTTCAAGGATATGTTCTACATTCTGTTCAAGAGCAATTCCAAAATGCCCTCCATTTTGAGCATGACTAAGAAGCATGAATTTATATTTATATGAGTGTTTTTTAGTTTTTACTTTGTAATGTTTTACATGCTTTTTCCTCCTTTGTGATTAGGCTATCTGGTCACCTGTGAACCAACTGGCTCTAAGATTTTTTTGTGGTAGCTGATTGCATGCTTGGAGAGCATATAAGTGGAGAAACCTCAGTTCATCTCCTTTGCTTACAGCTTCAAGGAACTAAAGCAGAGAGCGAGATCAATGTTGGCAGGAAGCAGATGCTTTAGAAATGAAGTGCTCCCCATAATTAAACATGTGTGGCAGATTAGGAGGAAACAAATGTCTCTGCCTTCTAACAGCAATTCCAGTTCCTTTTCATGTCTTATTAGCCCTGCATAAGTTATGAAGTAACAGAGGGAGAGGGTATCTTTCTCACTGTAGAGTGGCTTTCTCAATGTAGTCATGTGGGAAGCCAAAAGGAGGTTTATTTCATGAGCCAGCTGGCTGTGCAACCACTGGGGAGATGCACTTTGGAACAGGGACCAAGCTGACTGTTTTAGGTAAGAAAACATACCTTTCTAAGTGGACCTCCACTCGGGTTAATTAAACAGCCATTTGACTCCATGTTCTTATATGAACAAAGTCAGACATAGCTTATATAGCAATGCAACGAATGATGTAGCAAAGTCTTTTTCATTTTAACAAGCAGCAAGTTTGAGTCCAAAATTTGTCTGCAGAACGACACCAAAGAAGACATTTTGAAACAGAAAATTGTTTGATCGTTTTTTCTCCATGTACCCATAGCCATACTGAAGGCCAAAATGTGCTTGCTAATAATGTACTGCCCATTCTAATGCTAAGGCTGACAGAGTCACACACACAGAGAAGAAGCAATTGTAAATGGGTACAGTTGGGTGATGAATGGGATGAAATGACACAGAAAGGGGTTGACTATGTTTGAAGTCTCTATTTTTTCCCCAGAGGCTCTCCTCATCTGTGTGAACCATATAATGAATAAACAGCAAATTCTGTGATTGTGTCATTTAGAAAAACAGGCACAAAAAGGATGGAATTGCAGTTGACCATGCTCATCATCTCTTAGTTCACGCATTGCATTACTGAAGGGTCAGTCTCAGAACAGGTGTCCCCAGTCTCAGAACCACCAGAAGTTTTGGATCACAATTTCCAGCATTCCTGACTATTGTCCATGCTGGGTAGGGCTGATGGGACTTATATTCTAAGACATCTAGAGGATGTCAGGTTGGAGAAAGACGCCTTAGGACAGCTGGGAGTGAGTTTGATAAAGTGTTTTGGATCTGGACTGGGGGACGTGGGTCTGACTTCTGACACAAACCTCACAGAATGGTTTTGAGGCTGACCATCTGTTCAGTCTCCTTCCCTGTGAATATTCCAAGGAAGAAGCATGCTTGTCTTTCTGAGCAACTTAGAAGGGGGGGAGAACAATGTAAAAAGCAAACAAATCCTTGTTACAGTGACATGCAGTTTTCACCCACTGAGAATTTTGGATGTTAGTGTTGCCTTCCTGAATCAGGTCACAGTCCATCTGGTCCAGCCTTGACAGTCTTTCCCCAACAACAAGTAGCCAGGGAAAAAAAGGAAAGCAAAAAGGTTCCTAGTAGCATTCACAGGCAATGATAACTCTCTGAAAGAGCTGCTTGCAGTCTTTGCCTATTCCCTTTGGTAACATTGTTTCACACTGTGTTACAACTCTCCATTGAGCTTTGGCCAAGGAACTCGACTGACTGTTTTAGGTAAGCAGAAAGAGACGGCTAAAGATATGGGATGAAAATAATTTCTCATAAACAGTTGAGCCTCCTCCTGCCTGGCTACAATCTTATTAAACAGGTACCAAGTGACCCTTGAGAGGCATGGGGTAGAAAGTGTTGACTCTGAGCTAGAGAAACCAGGACTGGCATCACTAGTCAGTCCTAAAGCTTACTTGAATGGCCACATTTTATCTCAGTTCACCATATGGGGTTGTTATGAGAATTAAATGGAAATACCCTGATATATATTCCCTTTGCGATACAGTGGGAGAACAATGACCAGTGCTCCAGAGAAGCATCTGATGAAGTGATCTGCCATTAGGAAAAGTTTATGCAATATAAAATTTGTCTTTAAGGTGTCACAAGACTTCTTTGAGGGGGGCTGCAATAAATAGACTAGCATGTGATGTGGGTGTGGGTGGTGATTTATTTCAAAAGCTATGCACAGGGGGTTTAAACTGTTTAAATTGTGTTTTATTGTTTTGTATTGTTTTAGTTTGTTAGCATTGAATTTGCCTATAAGCCACCCTGATATCATTTGATATAGGACAGGATAGAAATATTTCAATCAATCAATCAATCAATCAATGATGATGATGATGATACATTTGGGGTATGGAAAGTGGGCCAAACTGTGTGGATAAAGTTTTGTGTTGCTTAAATGGAAAGAAATAAGTAATACCTTGCATAGATGCTGAAGGGAAGGACAAGAGGTCTTCTGGTACAATCCTAAAGCTTTCCCTAGATCAGGTTGACTTACAAAGACAGTGCGCTGTGTAATGCTGATAAACTGCATTTTGGACAAGGAACACGGCTTACTGTATTAGGTAAGAGATAAGGGATTTATAGCCACATGAAATATGTATTTAACCTACTTATGTAAAATGTATAGTATGTAATTTATATAGCTGCAGTTGTCTTGCAGCAACAATAATTCTGCAATGTAGAGCAGTTTAGACATCATTTCTACATTGCATGCTGAGAGCTGAGTTTGAGGGATTGGCTGGAACTTTATAGGTTGAAGATGAGGCTCAGAAATACTTGTACAGATGGGGTAGGATGGGGACAGGGGAAGCAAAATCCGTCCAATAAAGTCCCACGACTTTCCCTAGATCAGGAACACTTACAGGGCTAATCCACTATATCACTGTATCAGATCAGGATCACGCACAGGCCTAATCTACTATACTTTGGCTTACTATTCTTTGGCTTGCTATACTATGGGAACTTTGGGCCCATGAAGAATTTAACTTATTTGTACAGAATTTATAGCATTTCACCTACATGAGCACAGTTCTCTTCGAGCAACAATAATTCTGCAAGGCATTACTAATCATCTGAATATTGTAAATTAGGAAATGAGTTTCAGGAACTGGATGGATGAGATTTTTTTTAAAAAGGAGAGAAAAAACTTCAAAAATAACTTATATAGATAATGATGGAGTGGGAGTAGGAGAAATAGTCCCTCCAATACAGTCCCAGAAGTCTTCCTATAGCAGGTTGACTTACAGGGAAGACGTGCTGTGCTTTCTCTGGTGAGAGACTTCACTTTGGTCAAGGAACCCGGCTGACTGTCTTAGGTAAGATTGGTGGGAAATATGATTAAATTAATTTATATAGGATATTTCAAGGGCTGAAAGTGATTTCCATATGTGATTACAGCTGCCTTATATCAATAATAATTCTATAATGTAGAACTGTAACGTAGAGCCAGCGTAGTGTAGTGATTTGAGCATTGGATTACAACTTTGGAGACCCATCTCTCCCATGAAAAGCTACTGAGTCACCTTGGGGAAGTCACACTCTCTCAGCCTCAGAGGAAGGTAATGGCAAACCTGAACAATTTTTGCCAGGAAAACCACCTTATATAGCTGCAGTTGTCTTGCAGCAACATTTCCATCAGTTGGAAATGACTTGACAGCACAATAACTCTCATTCTTGATAGTCCCTTTATTGCGAAATAATAACATGGATCAAGGCAAGGAACAACAACAATTAACAGACCCACCCCATCAGTTAAAATACACATCAATTTAAAATGACAAATAAGATATACAATCCACATTTAAAATTTATCATTTTAATAATATTTAGAATTAACTAGAATTTGAGGGCGAGAGACAGTTGTGGTATTCATAAGACCAGCCAGTGAATGTTTGTTTGGAAACTCCCAGTTCATATTTCTTTTCTCTGAACTTTAATATACTGATCCCTGAGGTCACTGTAGGACCTATAGTCTATATAAGAGTGGCAGGGAAATATACACGTGTGTGTGTGTGTGTGTGATGGATGTAGTCCTGGAGGAGACGTTCATCTATAGAACTAATTAGTTAGTTATATAAAATGAAAGAGACAGGGAAAAGGGAGGTCATGGAGTGCAATGTTTCACATTGAAATATTTAGAAGAGGGAAAGTCCAGTGGGCCCATCCACTAGGGAAGTGGGTTGAAAATTTGTAACAAAGGCAGGCTTTCATTTTGCCTTTTGAAAACAGGGCAAAGTATAACCAGTGTACACTTGGAAAGAGGCATTAGAAATGTGAGGGACTTTATAGTGGTCTTCCATATGAGAACTTCAGTTCTCTGTATAACTGCATTTCCCCCCATGATGTGCTCATGTGTTCTCAAGGAAACTTCAATGTGTCTCAGGAAAAGGAGATCCAGATGTATCCCAGCTGCCTCATTTTTTACTAGAAACAATTCATTTGGCACTTTATAGCATGGGGCTTGGAGAACAAGAATGGAGCGGAACAGGAAGGGAACGGATCAAGGAAAAATGTATCACACAGGAGAATGGCCGCGAATGCCGCCAGTAGTCCCCTAACAGTTCCCCATCTATCCCACAGCAGCCGATTTTGAAGAACGATTCTGAACAGTCCTTTAAAATGGCTGTTGTGGAACTGTTGGGGAACGATTGGGGACTCCCAGCAGTATCAGCGTTATTCTCCTGTGCAATAACATACGTTTTTCCCCTGTTCCGTTCTCTTCCTATTCCTTTCCGTTCCTGTTCTCCAAGGCCCGTGCAATAAACTTATCTATTTTGTTATGTTGTTTTTAGAGTTGCTCATGTTGTTAGCAAATATCTACATGCAGGCATAGCAAGGGAGAGACATGCCCTTCTGTTTGCTGACTCTTCCTTTCAAACAGTCATGCCAGTGCTCCAAGGAGGAAAAGGAAGGACTGAGGACCTTGTGATGTTTTTTTATACTAACATCTAGTTCTAACTTTGGCTTATCACTCCAATCTGCCTCAAAAGTCCACGCAGGACAAATTGTTACAGATACAACAGAGTAGAGATGGGGACTATGAGTTCCTCGAGATGTTGCTGAACTGCAGCCTCCATCAGCCGTAGCCAGTAAGGAATCTTGGGAATTGCAGCCACAAAGCATGTTTGCCAGCTATGCAATAGAGCAAACAAAGTCAGCCCTTAAGCAATGCACAAAGATTCAGAAAGGTAGTTTTCTTCCTCTACATATTGCAGAATTCTCTGCCAGCATGGGCCCTTGCAATTTTTAACAAGGGATGTGGCCCAGGCAGTGAGAGAAGGTATTACATATATTCAGGTCTCCTGATTTTCAGCTGTGTGATGTTGGAAAAAGGAGTGTTTTGGTCTTTGCTAGAGCAGGTTTGCCTACAGGGATATCAGGCTGTGTTCTGCAAATCAACTGAGTTTTGGACAAGGAACACGGCTGACTGTATTGGGTAAGAAATATATGAACTGTGCGCGAAATTGAAGTCCAGCATGGAATGGGGTGGGTTGGTCAAGAGGCAAAATAAATCAAATAAATAAGCTGCAATCCCCCAAAGTAATTTTCTAAGCATGAGGCTGAAGAGATACTGTCTTGCCCCCTCACTGACTTGTGTTGATAGGCAGTGGATGAATGGAAGCACTGCTGAACCCCATATCTATAGCCATCCTTCTCTTTACACCCCATTTCTGTGTTATTTATTTGAATAAATTCTAATTTGATGTGGCTCCAGATTGCCAAACTCTCTGCCAAGTAAAAATCACAGTGACTATAGTAGAACTGCATGCCAAACTGAGAGCTGACAAAGTTATAAGACTGCAGTTTGTTTACCACTTTGGAGGGAAAGGGATATTCATACTGCCTTGTACCTCTGTGCTCTGCATATGAGGTGCACTTTGGACCTGGAACCCGACTCACTGTTCTAGGTAGGATCTTCACTGGAAACGTTATGTGCATGCTTTGTTTAGTGTATTTGGTTTTGGAGAGGACAAGTGCATGATTTGGACTTAGCTATAGTTTATGTACCATTTCATGTCCCATGGAAATAAGTTGGATTTCTGAGTACAGTAATCATGTATAGTCTGAGATGTTGACAGCCTTAGAAAGTAGTTTGAATAAAAGATCCTGCATTACTTAGTTTTTGCAAATCCTGTTTGACCAGAAGCAAGAGGGAAAAATGTGTATAGCTATAAAGTAAAATGTATACATCTACCAAAACATTTTTAGTCTTTTTAAAAGTACTGACTTTTCTTGCTTTGATATTAGTAATACAGAGAGAAAGAAAACTGGGAAATCTAGAATATGACCATTGAAGAGAGGTGGGAAAGAAATAAAATTTAATAATAATAATAATAATAATAATAACAATAATAATATAACTGAATATTTCCTTATACTCTCACATTCACATACAGTGTAGTTATGGTGAGGGAGGTTATTGCCCTCAATAAAAATTCAAACCTCCCCAATGAAATTTTCCTTTAGACCACCAGATTTCTAGCATTTCAGAGAGTGAGACACTGAAAATTATTCACATCTAAATCTCATATTTCTGTGCTTGCATTCCCTTGATCACTTTGCCGGCTCTTTTTCTTTGGGTGCCAAAACTCCATTTCTAAATGCTCAACAGATATCTGAAGTTACTATACTACTAGAAATTTGGGGAGAAAAGGAAAATTTCATTTGGGGCGACAGAATTCTCATTTCAGACAGGCAGTGTCCTTATCTTGTCCCCTCTGTAACTATACCTCCGACGTACACACTTTATTGCTGTATCTGAAAAATGAGGGTGGGGAGGAACCAACAAAGCCATTTCTTGAAATCTCTTGAAAGATTTTTTCTCATGTTTTCAATATTAATAATACAGTTTTTATGTGCCAAACTTTATTTAAAGTGAACAGTGTTATGAATTGGTTTGGATGAAGACACTCATTTCCCCAGCTAGAAATAAGAACCTTAAGAATTGGTACAAATGCCTTGTCAGAAACATATGGAGTACTTTTTGATATGGCACTGTAGAGACTGTCTATGCTTTCTTGACATCAGTGATGTACTTTTGTAGTTTTGTAGAACTGTAGTTTTGTGAAAAAACTAGCCTTCTCTGTCAGAGAGCTCTGGTGCCATAACAAACCACCATTCCCAGAATTCCAGAGTATTGAGCCATGGCAGTTCAAGTGGTATCAAACCAGTTATTTCTGCTGTGTGGATGCAGTAAAAGTTAATAGAATTCCATGGAAATTATTTACAACATTAGCACAGGGTAAGGGACTGTTCCCATTGTTTTAATAGTTTCAGTTATTAAATATACAGGTAGAAACACAATGCTAATGAAAATGGTCAATTATGGTCTTGTAAGCAGCAATCCTATTTACTTGGGAATAAATTAATTTAAATAAACAGGCTTTAATCCTGAGTAAGCATGCATGGGATTGAGCTGCATATTGTTTCATGTCCATTTTTGTCTTCAGAATGAACTTGGCAGCTATGTTTATCAGATGAATAATGTTTCTATAAATCAGTTCAGGCCACTTCTTTTTTTGTTTGTTTCTTCAACATCACAGTTGCATTTTCTGTTCGAGAAACAGAAGCAGAAGAGAGGGG
>NC_056523.1:221840113-221884844 GCF_019175285.1 Sceloporus undulatus
AATCCCACTTGCAGGTGCCTACCTTCTCTCTGTATTGTGTATTACTTCTCTTCCAGAAAAAGGACAAAAGACCTCTCCCCCAGAAGTGACCATATTTGCTCCGTCTGCACAGAATCAAAGCAAACAGAAGGCCACAATTGTGTGTTTAGCCACTGATTTCTTCCCATCATGTCAACCTTACATGGTTTATGAATGGTGGGCGAACGAGAACGAGGGAGTAAGAACAGACACTCCTGAGCTGGACAAACTAAGAAAAAATACTCGCTGGTCAGTCGTTTAGAATCACTAAAAAAGAGTGGCAGGATTCCAATAATGAATTCAAATGCAGAATTGCGTTCTACGACGAGAACGGAGAGTCACACTACGGGATGAAATATCTGGTATAGTAAGTAAGAGCGGACACTTATGGAAGGTATTGAGCATCAGAACTCTCAGCGATCCAAGCAATTCAACACCCCCCCCCCTCCGGTTCCCACATCCAAATTCAAGGAAATCTTAATCCACAGTTTCTCAAATTTCTAGAACTCTACCAGGAATTCCTTACTAATTTTCAAACATATTTTCTAAGCCAGAGGTTTTGGGAAACACAATTTTAGTTAGAATTGGAATGGTTTTATTGCATGGCATGGGGAGATAATGTTGGATTTCCAAAGGCAATCAACCAATTTTGACTTCATTAATTTTGACATTATGGTTGTGAACTTGAACTTTAATTGTAAAGTAATGTGTATGCCCCTATTTTTTTTGGGGGGGGGGGGATTTGAGGTGATGTTAAAAATGTAAACTTTAAAAAAAAATTAAACTGGGGTGGACAGTTTCAGACCATCTAGATGTTGGACTACAATTCCCACTATCCTCTACTTGTTATGGCTAAGGCAGATGATGGTAATTTTAACCCAACAACATCTGTAGGACCTCAAGCTGCTCACCACTGCTCTAATACGTAGGTATGGAGGCAGGTGTAGGGACTTCTTCCCCTTTGGCCCAAAGGTTGCAATCCCTTGTGGCAAACCTTTCAAGGAAGCCATGGCAGAGTTGGGCACCTTCCACAAAAAGAGGGTTGAGCTTTGAGCATCATTTTTTAAAATACACAATACGCACAAAGTCGTGCAATTACACTTTGTGCAGGGAGGGCTGTATGTGTGTGTGTGCGCATGCATGTGTGTGTGTGTATGTGTGTAAGAGAGATGTCTAGTGGCAACAACAGGGTGAGGAGATGGGAGACCTGGACCATCTGAGAAGCCTCTACAGACTACATCTGATCCCAGGGCAAGAGATTCCTCAGTCTTGTCCTATAGTTGTGTGTTCAGACTCTCAAGAAGCTGAAATCCATCACAAGAGCCATAATCTCTAAGTTTCGTACACTCCCATACAGTTGCCAGTATGCAAGCCTGGGTGCTACTTGGTGGGCAAAATAAAAAACTTTTTTAAAAATTGTATGTGTTCAGTATATAGACACATTTAATGATTACACAATTCCTGCTCTCCAGTCCATTTTGCTAATAATGTCATCTACTATATAAACCTTTTACATTGATATTATTTGTTTAAGGACTGCTGCTTTGTATTCCTCTTGTTTGCTTATGTATATGTCCCTGAAAAACTGCAGCAATTTTACACGTTGTGGTTCCTGTGATGCCAATCTTAAAGCAAAGGTTTCTTCCTATTTTTGCAATGTACATTTTTAACTGACCTTAATATGCTACTCACTGAAATATTATTTTGTTTGCTTCACATACAGCATCTGGTACAAAAACCTATTTTCATACAGTGGGACTTTGTTATCCACTGGGGTTTGGTTCCAGGACCTGTTGTGGATAACAAAATCCATGGATGCTAAAGTCCCATTAAATATGATGGCATAGCAAAATGGTGCTCCTTATATCAAATTGAAAAAATCAAGGTTTGCTTTTTGGAATTTATACTTGTTTGGAATATTTTCAAGCCATGGATGTTTGAATTCATGGGGAAAAAAATCTGTGAATAAGGAGGGCCGACTGTATATAGGAAGCTTGAACCAAGCTTTGGAAACATGATGGCTAAATTTCCAGTGTAGGCTAAAAGCACTATTACCTCTCAACCCTCTTTTTTATTTTAATAGCCTTTAAACAAGCTATTTTTTATTTCTCCTTCATGGTTTCAGAATGTGGTGGCAGTGCTGAAGCAAAAGGTAAGTCAAAATCACCTTTCTAGTAGCCTGTGGGGTTTACACTAGTGCATCTTTCATTTGTGATAATAGGTTCTACATTTGTGCATGGAGGTCTCCTTATATAAGCAGATTCTCACAGTTCCCAAGCAGCATAATAGTCCTTAAAGGCCCAGATCAGATGCTTAGGATGCCTTCCCATTCTGGGCTGGCTGTCTCCATCATTTCCTTGGACCATAGAGTCACACCAGTTGAACCTTCTGTTCTATTGGTTCTTGACAGGTTTTTAGCCTCCAAGTTTATATCCCATTGAAATAAATTGGTGTCTTAGCCAAGTATCCAAGATCCCAAACAATAGTGTATGTCTCTGACACAGAAGATAGGAGATTATGGCCTGTTACAGACTGCCAAAATAAAACTGCTTCGGGTCTCTTTGGAGGTATGCTATTTAAATGATGCATGCATCCTAAGAATCCAGAAGCTGTACCAAAAGCTGCACTCCGGTGCTTAGGAATGGAGTGTGGCTTTGGTGCGACCTCTGGACTCTTAGGACCCATGTATCATTTAAATAGCATACCTCCAAAGAGACCCGAAGCAGCTTTATTTTGGCAGTCTGTAAGAGGCCGAAATAATGTACAAGTTTGAGTTTGATGTGACAGGAAATCCACAAAACTGCTTAGTGTCATTCCAAAAACTTTTAGAAGAACCAGTAAATGATAGGTCATGTCACATAGATTTGAAGGCCTCCTCTGCACCCATGGAGACAGTACCATCATCTTAGGCTTTTGGTGAAATGGAGGAACAGCTATTTTGCTGTTCCTTACCAGAGGCCTTAGAACACACAGTGCAAGGCAGTTGTAGACTTCATGGTTGGGTGTAGAAAGGCCCAGGGTTGTTTTAGACCAGTGTTTCCTAAACTTTGGTCCTCCAGGAGGTTTGAACTTCAGAGGCTCCAGTCAGCTTTGTCAATAGTCAGGAATTCTGGGAGCTGAAGTTCATAACATCTGGATGAATGAAATTTGGGAATCACTGTTCTAGACTATCTCAGGCATGGTTTCCATTCGATTTCAAGAAGAGGCCTGGAATTTTCCAGGGAGCAGCTACTCCCAAGCTTTGTTCCAGAGGGCTTCCGCCTACAATCAGGAGCTAAAGTTCTGGATTAGCTTCTAGCTAGAGTCTAATTCCATCATACTTGAATAATTTAGTGCAGCTATGGACAGGAATATTTATATTTTATGTGGTTTCATTGTTCACTGACCAATCACTTCATGTAAGAGCTTGTACTATTCCAGTTGAAAGCTACTAGAACGTTGTTTGCCACTAGTGTTATTTGCCAGCTAGCCAGATTGTGTAGTAGTTTGAATGTTGGACTGTGACTCTGAAAATCAGGGTTTGATTCCCTGCTCAGCCATGAAATCCATCAGGTGACCTTAGTCAAGTCCCAACTGTCTCAGACTTCAAGGAAGGCAATGACAAACACCTCCCCGGAACAAATCTTGTCAAGAAAACCCATTATGGTCACCATAAGTCAGAAATGACTCGAAGGCATACAGTGACAACAACTACAACAACATGATTCTTAATGTTGGTTGCCCTCCCTTCTGTGTTATTTTAATATGTAACTAGAAAGCTGATTTATAAATACAAATGAGAAATAAACTGGAGCAAACCATGGGCAGTTTTTTATTGTCATCCTCCACAGTGAAATTGCTTTTGTTAAAATTCATCAAGCTTTATACAAAACACCAAGGGGTTCTGCCTATGCCTGTATACCTCCATTAAAAAGGAAACCCTGTGGTTAAGGAAACAGGCACCCTGGAGATCCCTAGACTCTGAAAATGTGAGCTTGTTTAATTAAAATGCCTTGTTGTGCTTAAAGTCATACCAGCTAAATGAGGATCCCCATCCCGGGATCACTTAAACATGATGAAAAGATTATAGTAATCATATATATATCAATCCAAGACTGGATTAAGGTGTATGGTCCTTGTGCACAATACAACAACAATTCTTTATTACAGTCCAGAGACTCAGCAAAATCAAATTCATCACATATAAGATAAAATTACACAGCACAATAGGCAGCAACATAACAATCTTTATTTTGTTAACCTGTTTTTTGGCTCTGAAGCTTTTCTGAGACTAACAACCTGGCCCCTACATTTTTACATAATTTACTCATGAAACACATAAAATGTTGATAGTAACAGAAACAATTGAACAGTGGTTCCCAAACTTTTCTGTGCCCCACACCTCTAGGAAATGTTTGATTAATGTTTGCATCTTTTATAAAAGTAATATCACATTTGAAGATGCAGAAGTCTAATTTATAATTTTTGACCACAAATTAAACCATATACAATACTTTGGGTGAGCAGATGCAACTTAAAAAAAGCTTGTAATTCAGTGCATCAAATTGTGAGCAAATAATTCTAATTTATTCAGAAAAAAATGAGTGGTGACTTGTGAGTCCTCACTCAAGGACACAGGCCACTATTTGTTGCTTCTCTGGAAATTCCATTTTGCATCCCTTGCAATAGAAGAAGAGGGAGCAAGATATACTTTCCCCCCTTCCACACTGAGTCCCCAGGCAATGAAAGATGTAGAGAAATTATGCCAGATGAATCACTGATAATCTGGTCCAGTTATCAGTCACTGATTTCTTTTAATCAGAAAGCTACCTCTTGCAAAAGCAATCTGTGTCTGTGTGTATGAGAGAGATTTCAAATTCAGAGCCAAAGGAGATGATGCATAGTTTATGAATGGCACTGTCTTTCCTAGCAGCTTTTTCTCTGCAGGCAGGAGTCCAAATGCAGATTTGCAAGAACAAATGTGTTTCAGTTTCAGAGCTTTGGAAGGCTGCTGTGGATGAAAACCAATTCAGGCCACTAAAGAAGACAGTGGGAGCCAGTTTGGTGTGGTAATTTAACACTGGTCTATGGCTCTGGAAACCAGGGTTTGAATCCCCACTCAGCCATGGAAACCCACTGGGTGTCCTTGGTCAAGTCACACTCTCTCGACCTCAAAGGAAGGCAAGGGCAAACCCACTCTGAACAAATCTTGTCAAGAAAACCCCATGATATGTTTATCTTAGGGTTATGACTTGATAGTATACGATGGCAGCAGCAGCAGCAGCAGCAGCAACAACAACAACAACAACCAAGACTGTAATGAAATGCCATCTCCCCACCTGCAGCTACCCTTCAGTTAAAACAGTGCTCCAGAAAGGGATGCTGCTGTTGGGCTACAGTGCTCTTATGGATGTTGCAGTTGGGCTACAAAACAGATATATATATATATTTGTGTGCATAATGCAGTCTGGCATTGAACATCCACTATTTATGGAGAAAAATGCATAGATGGGATGGTCTGACATGGCAGTTACCATCCACTGGTGCAGGAACCGTGTCCTCTTTTTCACATGGATAGTGCAACCACTGGCCTCATACTGGCAGAAATCCTGCCAAAAAGTCTCTTACCCTGTGATCGGTGTGGTACAGACCACCCAAATGTGCTGTACTCCTGGCGATACTAGGGTTAGGGACCACGCGGCAACTGCCTAACCCTAGCATGGCATGGTAGTGTAACAATAGTGGTGTCCCATGTACAAGGGTGCTGCCATTGGCACAGTCATGATGTCTGCCCTGTGGCTACAGCTTCCCTCTGGAGGGAATTAGGCTGCTGGCAGGCTGCCCTTTTGGGGTGGTCTGTCCCGTGCCCATGTCTGATTGCCTTTCATGCTTTTCATTTGTAGAGACATATCTCAGAAGAGCCAACGTGGGAAAACTGGTCTACATTCTTCTCATTTTCAAGAGTTTCTTGTACGGGGCATTTGTGATGGGTTTGAAACTACAGAAAAAGGTAATGGATAGTGTTGATTCTTTATATCCTGAACCATGATATTACAGTATGTTGCCATGGTCAATCCATTTTTAGAGCAATATGTGGCTCTCCATATGTTGTCAGATTTCAACTCCTAGCATCGTGTACCATTAGCTATGCTAGCTAGGAACTGAACAACCATTCAACTAGAAATTCATTACCTAACATGTTCTCCAGGTGGTTCTTCTTTTCTTTTTAAGAGTTCAGTTTGATGTTTAGAGAGTCTGGTTTTAAAAATGTTCTTCAGCACCACTATGGAATCTAAGTGGGCCTAGTTATGCATAAGTTGTTCTCAGCTCTTAGGAGAAGAAGCAGAATACAAAGGTAATGTGTCAGCAAACACATTATTTTAGAACAAGGATTTCAATTTGAAACAATCCATCTCCACTGAATAAAAACGTCTGTTGAATTCAATATAAATTTTCCTTGCATTTCCTTTCAAAAAATTGCACTCAGCATTGCAGTACTAAGCTGTGATGGGAAGCCAGCCCCTCTAAGTATACCCTGAAAGGCAAAGGTAAAGGTAGTCCCTTGTCATGAATGTCCAGTCATAACTGACTGTAGGGGATAGTGTTCATCTCCATTGCTAAGTCAAAGAGCCAGCATTGTCCGAGGACTGCTCTGGTGGCCATGTGGCCAGCATGACCGCACTGTATGCTATTACCTTCCCTCTGAAGTGGTACCTATTTATATACTTGCATTTGCATGCTTTCAAACTGCTAGACTGGCAGAAGCTGGGACTAGTGATGGGAGCTCACCCCATCATGCAGTGCCTGGGCCTTGAACTGCCAGCCTTCCAATCTTACAATCATCAGAATTGGCATCTTAACCACTAAGTCACCGCATCGCATAAATACATCTTGAAGGAGAGTATTAAAAGGCAGGCAGCTCCACTTATCCATATCAACAAACCATTTGTACCATTTTTATCTCTACCTGAATCAGCTGTTTTGTAAAGCTAATACATCTTGGTCTGCAAAGGGATCTTGTGCATCTTTAAGATATAGAGCCCTGGTGGCGCAGTGTACTGCAGCCACTCACTCACAAACCATAAACAACAACAACAACAACAAAATTAATTCCTCACCTCGGAATGCCAGAAAAGGATGCTTTTTTTTTTAACTTTCCCTAGGCTACCCCTGAATTCCTTAGAGACAGTAGCAAAAGCTGTATCAGTTTGCCAATTTGCCTAATTGGATAGAGAAGCATTACATTCTCATTCTAACATTCATTCGCTTTGGAGCGGTCATTCCAAAGGAAAAAATAGGCTACCCCTGAAACCAGTAGCAACAGCTGTATCAATTTGCCAAGTTGTAACATTCAGCATTGCAGCACTCATTCCAAAGGAAAAAATAGGCTACCCTTGAAGACAGTAGCAACAGCTGTATCAATTCGCCAAGTTGCAACAGTACATTCAAATTCTAATTCATTCTCATTGCAGCAGTCATTCCAAAGGAAAGAATATGCACATATATGCACATATAAAAAAATAAAATCCAAAGGAAAAAGGTCTCTGCTAGATGGCAGAGGCTTTCCTTGCTGTAGCGCCCTGACTTGTCCTTGCTCCTGCTCACGATTTATCTATATATCTATGTACATCTATAAATCTTTACCTACAAACATGCACATTTTTTGCTAAAAATAATTAAAAAAAATAAAATCCAAAGGAAAAAGGTCTCTGCCAGATAGCAGAGGCATCCCTTGGTGTAGCGCCCCATCCCGGATTCGCCCCTTTTCACTTGCTGCCCCTCACTCCTGGAATCTTCTTCCTCCACAAGCAAGAGCCATCACTTCTTTAACCAGCTTCAAAACGGAGTTGAAAACCATCCTATTCAGAGAAGCCTTCCCAGGCATCGCATAATTGTCGCTTACTATCTGATGTTCTGTTGTTGGCTGTTTATCGATCCATTTCCTGTATTGCTATGTACTGTATATGTATTATCCTACTTGTGAGTATGTATTTTCCCTGGATAATGATTAACCTTCCATTTTGAAGCCAAGCCCTCCCTCCAGTCCATCTGCCTTGGTCCAGGCCTCGGAGGTTGAGAGGAACTGCTGGACCTCTTACCCTTTCCCGTCACCACTCCCTTCTCCTTCTGTGTCATGTCTTTTTAGATTGTAAGCCTGAGGGCAGGGAACCGTCTAACTAAAAAGATTTCATGTACAGCGCTGTGTAAATTTACAGCGCTTCATAAATAAAGGTTAATAATAATAATAATAATAGTGCCCTGACTTGCCCTGAATTGACGATCTATCTATATATCTATGTATATCTATATATCTATATATCTTACCTACAAACATGCACATTTTTTGCCAAAAATAATTTTAAAAAATACACATCAAAGGGAAATTATCAGAAATAGAAGAGGCTGCTTCTGCTGTTGCTGGATTTCCCTACATGCCCCAGCGTAGCCCCGCAACCCAAGTCCCCCTGGAAATCCTCCTCCTTCCTTCAGACCCTCTCCTTCCTCAGGGATGCCCATTGGCTCTTTCTCCCAGCTTCTTCATCCTCCTCCTCCTTCATCACTTTCTCCACCCCCACCTCTCTCTGACAGCTCTATGAAGCTCCAAGGTCATCCCTTTGCATCCAGATTCAGCTCTTTCCTCCTCATCCTCCTCCCTCCCTTCTGATGATGGGAGGGAATGCCCTGCCCTTTGCCCACCCTCTGACCTAAATCCCTCCCTCAATTTGCCTTGGTCATGATCGGGCGCAAGTTCATATTCCACAGAACCGGGGTTTCTCAAAAGAAACGCTATTTGCGCCGATTTCTTTTAACCCGCTCTAAGGGGCATTTGCCACGGAATGGGTGTGCAAGCCTCTGATTCGCTTGTGGGGGATTCGGGGTGAATATGAATTTCACGTGCAAGAATCGCTTTGGAAACCGGTGTTTTTCGTAGTCTGAACGGCCCCTCAGGCTTGCATCCTTCTGAGGCCACTAAAATGAGTACCCAGATTGTTGAGGGCAATTAGCTTACACTTTTTAAACCACTTAGGGAGTGCTTAAGTGCACTGATAAGTGGTATAGAAATGTACTTGCTATTGCTATTGCTATAAGACTTAACTGAAAGAAAGAAGTTGGTAGCATAAACTTTCGTAGACTTCAGCTTACTTCTTCAGGTGAATTTGGAAGTAGGCTCTGGTCTATGAAAGTTCATGCGACCAACTTTTTTCTTTCAGTTAATCACAAAGGTACTGCAAAATACCTTTGCAGACTGATTTTCTGGACTGACACAGCTCTGTCGTTGAATTCTAATAGATCATAGTTCCTCATTCAAAACCAAGCTATTTTACCCCACCCCATGCTTATCCCTGTAGAATGTGAGTTGAATCTTTGTTGTTCATGTGTATTTTGAATGCACCCGAGTTAGTTTGAGAGGCTGCCAAAAAACCCCCACTTAATCGATCTTGGGGTTCCCCCTTCCAAGTTTTCCTAAAAGATTTGCATTATTGGCTGTGTGAATAACTGATGTGAATAGACTCAGTATAAACAGGGATAAAACTCTGCATTCCTTGAACGTGTTTTGAATACATCCGCATCATCGACTCCATCTTTATTTGAGCGCTGACATGTGAGCGACAGAATTTGCACACAGACTCACATTCAAGGCATGCAGAGTTTTATCCTGGTTTATCCTGGGTCTATGTGCATCAGTTACTTACACAGCTGACACTGGCGAGATACAGACGGGCAGGGGAAGATGTCTTGGAGGTGTATTCTGCTGAATACGGAGCCTCCAGACCGCCCGCCCCGGGGGCGTGGCTCAGGTGTATGGGGCTTCCACATGGGGGGGAAGACACCTCACCTGGGGCCATTTCTGACCCGCAGTTTCCATACCGCCGCCTCGGAGGATGCCACAAAGAAAGAGCAGCTTCCCTATGGGAGCCAAAAACGGGCTTTTTTTTTCTTTGCCGGCTGGCGATGGCGCAGCTGCGCAGCTGCGGCGCTCAGCACGGCGGCAGAAAGCATATGTGCATATTAAAGCACCCAAGCCCCTTAAACTTTTTCCCCCGCCCTGGCCAAGAACAAAGGTGGTCTCCTGCCAGCTGGTGATCAGCTGGTGTTGGCATCCTTGTCCGCGAGCCACGTTGCCAATGTCACCAGCATCATGGATGCCTCCTCTCCTTTGGTCCCCGCGTTCTTGCTGAATCTGCAATGCACAGCCACAGCTGTCACCGCTGCCATCGCTGTCCCCCTGCCATCCCCCATCACCTCCCTTGTACATATGTAAATATTTAAAGTTTTAGCGGTTTTTTATGGTTAGGTGAAAATGGCGCAGGAATGTGTGTAGGGGTGCACTTTAAATTCCAAACTTTCCACGATTCTAGCAGCGCATGCGTACATGCAGCTCTAGGGTTAGGGTTAGGGTTAGGGTTACGAGTCTTAAAATGCGCTGCAGCTGTGCTGCAGCTTCCACACCTGCATGGCAGCTGACGCTGCAATTAAAGCCTGACTGCAAACTGTGCATGTTCCAGGACCCCGACTCATTATGCGACGCAGCAGACATGGAGCTTTTAAATGGGCAACTTAAATTAGCAGCATAGCAATTCTGGCGTACCGGTGCAGCAGCTTACAGACGGAGATGCGCAGCTGCGCAGCATATAGAAAAGAAGCGGGGAAAAGCAGCACCTTTTTAATGCTGCTTCTTCCTGCTTGGGGCGTGCGGGCGGCGTGTTCATGGCGGCATTCAGGTAAGGGCCGTCTGAAGGCTATACCTTCATGACATCATGAACACACCCCTTTTTGCCCGTCTGTATCCTGCCACTGTAAATCTTTTAGGAAAACTCTGAAAACAATCCAACATTTATTATCCTGGGCTAAGTGGGTTTTTTTGGCAGCCCTCCCCAAATTAACTGGATGCATTTGAAATGCATGTGAACACCAAAGATTCAATGCAGATTCTACTTGGATTATTTTCACAGTCTGAATAACCACCTAGTAAAATAACCGTCTATAGAACCCTACAACCATCTTTTGCATCTCATTTTCTTAACTGAATAGATTTCCTGTAGAAAACTCATTGTACTGTAATTGTTACTTTGGTGTCTAGTGTTCAAATGTGGCATCTTTAATTCAGAACAAACAGTCTCTTGTGATCTCTTTCCTGTTTTATGACAGGTGGTGCCATAGAAGCCCTTCGCATGAGAACCTCTTACCTGAGATAAATGGATTCCAGGAAGAAACAGCAAGATATGTATTCTTGCCTTGCAAAAGCTAGAGTAGCATTGTAGCTCTCTCTCTTCAAAACAAAAATATCTGCTTTGAGTAATTACTTGTTGATACTCTTAACTCTTACCTTTTAGTAAAGCCAGAGAGCATTTTGTGGCATTTTCTGGTGTTTCTTTTTCAGTTTTAACCCTCCTTTTCAGGCAGTGAATATATTTAGAGTTGAGGTTTTATAGTGTCGTTCTATGTATGTCTCATAAAAAGTAAGCCTGCTTGAATTCAGTGGGATTACTCTTGGGTAAATCCAGGGGTGGGGGGGGGCATAGAACTGTGCCTTACAAACATGTTTAACTTGCACTGATATGTCTTGTAATTTTTCTCTGATTCTTTACCATGACCTATTGTATTAAAGCGGCAGAACATATTTGCCGAGTTCTCTGTGTTTTATTTTATAATTTACTGTGTATTACATGGTCGTTCAGAACCAAGGTAATATAGTGTTACCAACAAGTTTTTATACGGTAAATGTCTTTACCAAGAAGGTTGGGAAAGGGTTTCCTTTTACTCTTTGCCAATATTGGGTGGCCATGGGTTAGTCACACTCTCTCAGCCTCAGAGAAAGGCAAACCTCTGAACAAATCTTGCCAAGAAACCCCCATGATAGGTTTGCCTTAGGGTGGACATGAGTTGGAAATGGCTTGAAGGCACACCTCAACAAACAGATAGGACCATGGTGTGTGTGTGTGTTAAATATGGATCTCTTTTCTTTGAGCCAGAGTCAAATGTGGCATTCATGCACTGAGTCTGGGGATCAATTTTTGCCCCTGGAGACCACAATAGCTTGTGCAAAGTGCCAATCATGCCCACTCCAAAGATGAACAAAACCAAAAGTGGATGGAGAGCTACTTCTGGATTTGAAAAACAACTTTTCAGTGTTAAATAATTTGGATGAGGATGATCCTGAAACCTATGTAAAAGATGAATGTGTTCTCCTGGATGGATTCAGAAGTAATTCACCCTTCTGGAAGGAGCAGAAAGGTGTTTGTATGGGGAGGAGGGAGATCTGAGGAGCTACACAAATACAGCCTCATTCATATGGCCTTGGGGCACATTTTGACCACCATTATTGAATGGTGACACTGAAAGCACTGGGTGACTAGGAGAAAGTGAATCCAATGACCTCGTACTTCCTACCATGAGTTTTAAGTAGTAGATCTTTCTCCACCCTGAATTCTGTCTTCTGTCCGGCTTTTTGAAGTATATCAACCTCTGTGCTTTGGCTGTTATTACTTTTATGTTGCACTCTTCAAACACTTGGTTCCCAAAGAGCTCTTCTGGCAGCAGCTTATAGCTTTAAAATGCTCGTGAAAATATGAAATGCACATCAAAATTAGCCATGCCAATCAGTTAAATCAAACCAGAAGTTTTCATGATCCAGCAAACCATGCACTTTCCTAAGTAGGAAAATCTTGGTTAACCAAAGTTACTCTGGCAATTATCCAACCTGAAACATGAACCTTGAGGTCCAAAGAGGGAGAAACAGGATCACACCAGCCACAGAGAAATATCCATTCGCATTTCCACTTCCATACATGGGAGACAAGAGGTACCATAAAGGGAAAAGCTCTCTCACAGAAAACTTTATATTTGGTCATTCTACTATAGTGACATATGGTCTGGTATGCACATAAAATGAGATGTAGGGCTGCCAGGTCAGGACTGTTCCAGCTCTGAGATTTCAGGGCCCAGGCCTGAGACCTAGGAACAACCGCTTGTGGTGTGATAAAGCACGGGTACCTTAAACACTGGCCTCACTTGCACAGAATATGCCTTCTATGGGGAAAAAACAAACTTCTAAGTCTAACAGATAAGATGAAATGAAATGAAATGCAAACATTTTCCAAGAAGGTGTTCTTGCCCTGAGATTTCCCCACCTTCCCCTGAGGACCAGAGAAGAGGGGCAAAGCTCTGAAAATCCTCAACACTTGTCACTTTATCCTTTATAAAAAGAGACCCACATTTGCTATTTCAATATTATATGTATTAGGAATACAAGTTTTCAACATTGCAGAGGATGTGGGAAAAGCCAAATCCAAGCTTCTTCTTTTATAGTATCTCAGCCCTAGTCCTTTTCACTAAAATGACTGACCTGTGCCTGGGCTCAGCCACTTCAGATAGCAGGGTGAGCCATAAATCTTCTTCCTTGCCAAAAACATTTAGTGCACTGCACTGTGGCATGAAGAGCCAGTGTGGTGCAATCAGCCCTCCATAGCATCAACACTTGTCACTTAAAGGAAAATATCCTTTATAAAAAGGGAGCCACACTTGCTATTTCAGTATTATGGCATGAAGAGCCAGTGTGGTACAGCTGGCCCTTCACATCCATGGCTTCAAGCATCCACAGCTTGAAAATGTTTTTTAAAAATATAAATTCCAAAAAGCAAACCTTGATTTTGCCATTGTATATATGGAAACCATTTCACTAAACTTGAGCATCCATGGATTTTGTTCTCCACAGAGGGTCCTGGAACCAAACCCAGTAGATGCCAAGTGGTTTGAGTGTTGGACTAGGACTCTGGGAGACCAAGGTTCAAATTCCCCCTTGCTCAGCCCTAGAAACCGACTTGGGCAAGTCACACTCTTTCGTTCTTTAAGAAAAGATGCAAGCAGGGCCTTTAGCAGGATGTGGTTTGACATTTGTTTGTGCAACGGTTTCTCTTGAGCAGTGTCTACCGCAGTGTATGTTTCATTATAGTGTGGCACTTTGAAGATCTCTCACCCTTCTTGCTCAGTCTAGAAATAACACCATACATGTATGTCTCACCCTCAGCAGTGGTTTTAGAGCCTGATGCTATCGCACAATCTTATACCTCAGCTGATAGCCTTTTTGCTCAATGTTCCAGGTGCACTGGTTGTGGGCAGTGTACCCCATCTTAAATGGAAAGTTGATTGGGGTGGAGGGGGAGAATTGTTGTGCATCATTATTGACCTGTTTTGAAAAACCAAGAGGAATAGGAACTTGAATTAACAAGAATCAACAAGATAACTCCGAAGTAATCCGTTCCCACTGAATAAGGCCACTTTGGCTCCTGGGTAATCAAGGAGAGGTGAGGAATGCAGGCATGGGGAGCTCTCTGTGAAAGTGCAGCTAGGCATTATTTCTGGAGCCCTGGTTTGTGACAGCAGCAATGGCAAACATACACAACTCCTCTTCCTTTTCTGTCCTAAGACCATTATTCAGCATCACTTTCCCAAGTGTTCTGTTGTATTTCTGGTTGCTCCTTAGAGAAATGTAGGATAAAATGAAATGCAGTAAAAATGAAATGCACAAAAGAGGATGGGTGGCACCTTGTCTGAACGCAGTACATGTGAAAAGGATCTAGGAGTCCTAGTAGGCCACAAGTTAAATATGAGTCAACAGTGTGATGTGGCAGCTAGGAAAGCCAAAGTAATTCTAGGCTGCATCAATAGAGGTACAATGTCTACATCAAGGGAAGTAATAGTATCACTCTATTCTCCTTTGGTCAGATGTCACCTGGGATACTGTGTCCAGTTCTGAGTACCACAATTCAAGAAGGATATTGACCAACTGGAGAGTGACTAAAATGGTGAAAGATCTGGAAACTTATGAGGAACGATTTAGGGAGCTGGGTATGTTTAGCTTGGAGAAGAAAAGGTTGAGGTGATATGACCACCCTGTTTAAATATTTGAAGGGATGTCATATTGAAGGTGGAGCAAGTTTGTTTTCTGATGCTCCAGAGAAGAGGACCTGGAGCAATGGATTCACCTCAACCTTAGGAAGAACTTCCTGACAGAAAAAGCTGTTCAACAGTGGAACACATTCAATTGCAGTGTGGTGGACTCTCCTTTTTTGGAGGTTTTTAAACAGAGGCTGGATGGCCATCTCTCAGGGATGCTTTGATTGTGTGTTCCTACACGGCAGAATGGGGTTGGACTGAATGGTCCTTGGGGTCTCTTCTGACTCTATGATTCTAAGCCTGGATGGACTGGTGTGACTTGTTTACAAAGAGTTCACAAAGAGTGTGCAATGGCTCCCATTCTCAGTAACTTGAATGGTACAAGTTGTACAGCCTAGTCTACAGGGTTATCTAGTGCACAGAACGGTCTGAATTTGGATGGATGACTTTGGGTGGCAGCCTGAGAATATGGAATAAATGCTTGGTGTGTGGCTGTTTGTTTCTTCATCCTTTTTTGTTTTTGTTTTTTGCTTATATATAATATCTAGTTTGGGGGGACTGATTGACCAGATGCAGGGCAGGGCAAGGGGAATGCACAGCCCTTTAGATATACGTTAGTGGTTCTTCTTCATCCTAGACAGTAGATATCAGAAAGTGGTTCAGGGAGACTACTACTTGCTATCTAGTACTATAGTTATGAATCTCTATAAAGTTCCACCCCTTTGACCTGATTTTTAGCATACAGCCAGCACCAGTGCACACCTGTCCCTTGCCATGTGAAGCCACAGTATGCAGAAAGAAATTTCACAGGAGGCAGATGCAGAACTCACAGAGAGTATTTGTGCTTCCTGGAGTTTCCTAGAACTGATTTATGTAATTATGCTAATTAAAAAAACACCATAAGCCCCTAATAACCTAGTACTTATTAAACAAAAACAGGTATACAAAATTAAATAACATAGGATTAATTGCAAAAACAGGATGACTATGCACTCATATATATGACAATAATGACCACAAGCATCCAATACGCATACTAGAAACAAGTCAAAAATACATGGAATTATTATTGCAACGAGTCTATAGGGAAGTTCCCAGCAGAAATATCAATTATAAAGCAGTCTTGAGGAAGTTTGTAGATACTTGAAAGTCATAAATTCCCCACTCTGGGAAAATTTCAAATATCCGATAGTTGGACTTGCCATGAAGAAGATTAGAAGCGTGGATTGGATGAATAACAAATCAGAGAGTAGGACTAGTAGAACGAGAGACACCAGGATGTTCTAGTCTCCGTTTCATCTTCAGGAGATTTCTTCAGCTACATACCCTTATAACAATGTGAAATATAAACAATCATGCATATAACCCATATAAGTGGTACAAAAGTAATAGGCTCACATACCAACAATATTACATAAAGATACAATCTACTTACTTCATTGCAGTAAAACACAATGCCTACACTACCGTGGCAACAGCTCTGTCAGCGTGGAATGGTATGTATGTAAATTCAGGGGAGAATGTGAATAAGTAACTGTTGTAATTGATGATGTGTGACATCTCTTGAACAGGAGAATTAGGCAGGAAAGGTAAGATGGTAAAATAAAGGCCAGCGTAGTGTGGTGGTTTGAGTATTGGACTGTAACTCTGGAGACCAGGGTTCGACCAAAATGCACACTATACATGTTGCAAGCTTTCAAATCTCCACTGGCTTCTTCATCAGGCAAACGGTATTAAAAATCATACAGGAGAAGAAAAAAGGTTAGTCATAGCCCTGCATTTGGTCCAGATGTTGAGGCTGTTGTCCTCAGTTCAGATGATATGGAAGGGTATTCATGCAGGTGGGTCTCTCTTCTTTGGGCCATGTGGGTACCGGGAGATTCTTAAAGTCCATTTTGTATTAAAACTGGATCTTAAAGGCAGTAGCTTTTTGTCTAATGGAATTTAAAGCTTATTTCCTGGACGTTAAGAATCTTGCCTGATGAAGAAGCCAGTGAAGCTTCGAAAGTTTGCACAATGTACAATGTGCATTTTGGTTGGCCCAATAAAGGTATGCCTGTTTTGTGGATTTTGGATGTTATTGCATTTCGCTGTATGGCCACATGGCCACCTTTGTATATGTTTTCTAGTTTTAGACTGTATTCTCACTCTAAGAAGCCACCAGCTGGCTTACCTATATGGTAGTGAAATTCAGTTTAGGAAGACCATGTTTCTTGAGGATTAAATTACCACCTATACATCTGAAATGGTGCTGAAAGCAATCTCCCTGTATTCTGTATGAAGGTGTTTTGTATTATCCAAAAGGGAGGGGATGCCATCTAGTGGTTCTTGATTGATATATAAAGCACATGGAGTTTGCACCAACTGTGGCGTGTTCGACAAAGGTTTTAAGACTATGAACCTCATCCCATGATCTGTGCCTAACTAGTATTGCTTTTTCAACTTTCTTTGCTAGAAGATTAGTACCAAGTGTCTCAAGAGGTACCTCCTGTAACCTAAACGTGCCGGAAAACATGTTTTCCTGCCACTTCTTCCTCAGCTTAATTTCTCTCTCCAAATTCAGTGCTAATTGTATGAAGTATATATGTGCTGTTGTACCCTCTTGCACACTTTCTGTCCAATGCAGAGCCCAGTTCTATCAATGAGATACTTTCCAGAAGACTTACAAAGTATAAAAATCCAACATTGTTTAATTAAAATCGTATGATGTAGAAATTACTTCCAGAATTTGGTGCGTGCGTCCAAGTATATATATCAAGTTAGCAGATTATGCTGCTAAAATCATTCTAAAGTGTATTCTTGGATCACAATTTGCTTTGCATTTTGAACTGCAGCCATAAGCCATTTTGAGACCACCAAAGTATTCTACTGAATGCATGCGGTGCTCTTCATTTATCTGAGTAGTAAGAAAAGCTAGAGTAACTACAGTACTACTATGAGGTGAACACCCATGTTAAGGAAAAGCACTGTGGATTTATTGTGTTTTATTTTGGAGCCTGGAAATGTTACCTTTGCAACTACAACTCCCAGAATCCCCTCCAAAAATCCTTTCCCAAGATCTAGTTTATCTAGTTTTCTGCAAACTGATCATGGAGAAGCTAAGCACCCAGGTAGATGCTGCAGCATGTGTCCCCAAAACCTGAATGCAAAAGAGTAGGATCTTGGACAAGCTAGCATGGTGCAGTGGTTTGAGCATTGGATTAGAACTCTGTAGAGCAGGGTTCAAATCCTGGCTCAGACATGTAAACCTCAGGCAAGTCAAACTCTCTCATTCTCAGAAGTTGACAATGGCAACCTCCCTCTGAAGAAGCTTGCAAGAAAACCCCATGATTGGTTTGCCTAGGGTCACCATAAGTTGGAAACGACTTCAAGGCACTTAACAACAAGGATCTTGGACTTCCCTCACTCCTGTTTGTATTCCTTTTTGTAAAACTCTTGTACAGTAAATGCTAACATTTGCCTAGCTGCAACACTGTAGTTCTGAACTGTTTTTGCAGTTGACTTGAGCAGAACATGTATCTCAGCCACCAATCATCAGTGCTTCACAGGCTAAAGTCTCTTGAGAGTAGGGTTTCTCAAACTGTTGGAAAGTGATATGTGCTTTATCGACGGAGCTTTATAAATAATACGAATCCAAAAGGCACATTCAGCTACTTCCTAAAACCATCGGCCTTCCTCCTTAGCAAGCATTCAAAGACATAGCCAGTCTGGAAAATAAGTCTGCAAAGAGATCTTGCAGCACCTCTGAGACCAAATGAAAGAGAGATGTTAGTAGCATGAGCTTTCTTATACTTGAGCCTATTTCCTCAGATGCATGTAGCAAGCTAGACTTACTAAAGGTTTAGTTTCTTCACAGCCACACAGTAGCATGTCTAAAGCAACTGGTATCCCAGACTTCAACCAGGGTGGGAGAACCCAGAGGCAGTGAAACACTGAAGTCAAGAGAGAGAATTGTTGTTTCGGTTGCCCTCCTTCTCAAGACTTAAAAGAATGAAACTGGGGGCCAGGGAGGACTTTAATATTCACAGTGTTTTGGAAAGCTTGAGCTATCATGGCCAGTGGTAAAGGACTAGGTGAACTGTAATCCATGCAACTGGCAAGCCACAGGTTTCACAACTCTTAACTAACATTGTCTAGGTGAGGAAGGAAGATAATGTTGAATCTTGTTATTTTGTGCCTTTAAGTCATTTCCAACTTATGGCAACCCTAAGGCAACCCTATCATGGGGTTTTCTTGGCAAGAGGAAGCTTGCTATTGCCTTCTTCTGAGGCCGAGAGAGTGTGACTTGTCTAAGTGGGTTTCTTTGCCAAGTAGGGCATTGAAACCTGGTCTCCAGTCATAGTCCAACAGTCAAACCACTACGCCATGTTAGAAAAATCTATTTTACCTCTTCTACTTTCCTTCTCTCCACTATTCTTGTTCTGTTTATGTGGTCTGTTTCTTTTGTGGGTCATGAAAAGGAAATGGATCCATATTGGCAACATAATTTGTACTGGTCAATGTTAAACTCTCTCAGAATAGGTCAGGATATAAATCCAAATGTTGTATGAACTGATTAATTATTCCTTTTACAGGCCTCACTTTTGGAAGATATTCTTTTGCTGTCCTTCAGATGAGATAACTTGTGACTTTCTCAGACCAGTCCTACCACCTCAGTAACTCAATAACTGAAAATAATCCACCTGCCGCTTTCTGTTTCTGAAAGTGAAGTGCTCTAGCTTGTTATTTAACTGCAAGTGACTTGCTTTTCTTTGCCTTGATGTCATATCACAACTGTATCATTGTCTTAATTATTTTCTGCATGTAATTATATTCGTACACCACTCTGGTATGCACATTCATGACGGGCAACTTAAAGATGTCACAGTAAATACATTAAGAAAAGAGAAATCAGCCCCAGAGGACCATAATACTGTTGCAAGAAGAGAAACTCAAAAGCTTGCACACTTCTGTGGCATTTTTATCAGGGCCACATAGTAAAGGTGCTCCCAGCATGAAGGAAAGGTCTTGCAAGAAGGAGTCTCCATGGACAGTCCAAACAGTTGTTGTTGTTGTGTGCCTTTAAGTCATTTCAGATTTATGGCGACCCTAAGGAGAACCTACCACAGGGTTTTCTTGGCAGGCTTCTTGGTCTGCCACTGCCATCCTCTGAGACTGAGAGAGATTGTGACCTGTCTAAGATTACCCAGTGGGAGTCAAGATTCGAACCTTGGTCTCCCAGGGTCCTATTCCAATACTCAGACCATTACACCAAGCTAGCTTCAGTCTGAAGGGACAATAGTGCATTCAAAGGTTCAGCTCTGCTGCCTGCAACCTCCAGGAAGTGTTTAAGGTGGTTTCTGTTCTCTGCACATTCACTGTGAAGAAATCTAACCAAACCCACAAAAAGGGACACCTTGTGGCCTGCTTTGTTGCAGACAGGCGGGGCTCCTTCAGCTTGAAAGGAGGAAGAGTTTTTGTCAGGGTGCTGCACTCCCTTGGTACAGTGTGCGGCTCCAGGCACAGTAATAGGTCCCAGTGTCACTGGTGCTGAGGCTGGTGAACGCCAGGATGAAGTTGCTATCACTAGGCCGTGTTCCTTGGATGTGAGCTGGCCCAACATTTGTTGAGCTTCCCTGGCTTATTGAATAGGAAAGCTGTTCAATCTGTCCTCCTGGAAGTTGCTTGTACCAGTAGAAATTGGGGTTGGATGATCTTTCCAGAGAGCAATCCAAGGAAGGGCTGCCGCCTGGCCTCTCCACCACTGACTGCGGCCTCTGGAGGATGGTTGGAGATCCATCACCTGTGATCCACCAAAGAAATCAGAGACTGCATTAGCTCTCTTTGGAATATATTTTGTTATGATATTCTTATAGAATATGCGAAAACTAGGCATAAATGTCGTAATCTTGTAGCTTTCCCTTTCAAAATTCCTCAGACATTTGACACTGGGAGCCCAATTTTTCTTTGACTGTCACTTTCCGTGAATGTTCAGTGCCATCCTAGAACAGAGATATATCCATGAAGAAGGAAAAGAAAACCACAACTTCCCCCTTCTTCAGTGCTTGAGAAACTAATTAAAATTTTCACATGGCAATATATTGTTAATGATTGATTACCTACAGACCTTCCATTCGGCTTTGTTTAACGATTAATTGCTTGCCAGTCTGAGTTAGCAGATCGTCCTTTATATCCCTCAAACAATTAAAAAGCTTTCCAAGTGATAATTTTTATTGGAGAATGTATTATAAAGCTTTATATTGTGCTTGGAAAGCGCAATCCCCCTCCAAGAGAATCAAGGGAAGTTTTGCCATTGATTTTACTGAGGGAAGAATTGCCTTTATAATAATAATTCCCCATAACTACATTCTCTCAAATAAATGGCCACTATTTTTTAATATCAGCTATGATCACAGGCTTTTACTCTATCAGCAAAGAGAGAAAAGTAAATCTCTGCAGCCTAAAAGCTGATTTGGAATATCTCCCACTATGTGCAACTATAACCTTATATACTGAGAAGTGTTGCAGTCCAAGGGATTATCCCCTTTTCTAGAATACCCAGAAAACAAAAAGGCCTGTTCTCTACTGCAACTTCCCAGAATTGCACAAAAGAACAAACTAGGCATTGTGATATCCCTGGTGCTAGAGACAGACAACAGATGGTATTGGTCATTTTTGGTCATTTGTTATTGGTCATTTTTCTGACCAGCATACATCACAGCAGCCAAGATGGCTTAAGGGATCATCCTTGTTCAGGAGTAGTATACCTTGGATTAATAAATGTTGGAAGCCAAGCTTTTGAGACTGTCCTTCAGGTACCTTGCTGGCCACTACTAGGAACAGGACACTGGACTGGATAGACCATTGCTCTGATTTAGCCTGAGGCTCCCTTAATATCAAAGAGGTTTTGCAGGCTTTGCTGCTACTTTAAAAGCTTGTGTGATGGCAGACAAGTAGCAGAGCGAGAAAGAAAATAGCATGTATATCCCAATCACATTCCAGGCTGACATTCTTAGAAACTACCACTTGTCTCCACATTGTATTTGTCTTTCCATCTGACTGTGTCTACACAATTTAGATACAAGAACATCAGGTGAAATATTTCTTATTGATCATCTTTGTTTATCAAGCTATTCATACATTGAATAGATTTGCTGAGCTTTTCCTCTAGCGAGCTGCTGGTCAATAAAATAGCTCAGTTTTGTTGACTTGCCTTGGGAGTAGTTTACACATTGTTTATCATTTGCTATTACCACCAAAATAATAATAATAATAATAATAATAATAATAGCCTTTCCTCAAATCCACCATCCATGTGGCAAGGAGTAATGTTTAAATGCATGTACCCTGGCCTTGATCTAAATTAATACATTATTTCTATACCAGTGGTGGCTACCTCAGAAAATATGTGGATACTAACATGCAACCTCCACATTTATTTTAAGTGACAAATACAGCAGAGGAATTTTAAATATAAACCGCCTGCCATTTTGGGTACCATCCAAGTAATGCACACGTATTACCTCAGTAATTCTTACAACTATCTTTTAAGGTAGGTCCATAGCCTGCTGGGCCCCATTCCAAAGTATATAGGACTGTTGCACCTTTAACAATATATAAACGACAAAAAATAAGCAGCTGTAGTTTGTATGGCAAGTTACTACTCTGTATCAGTATCCCCATACTGCAACAACTGAGAGAGAACAGTAATTTGTTTTACTGTCCAATGAGTTTAAACCACCCGTTTATGGCTTGCCTTCTACATGATACAAACTCCACTGGATACCCCAACAACACTCATAACTGATTATATATTAAATCAATCTTCCTATTTCAAACTGTCTCCAATACAAAGCATGATACATGCAGGTGGAAAAAAGCTGGTTTACACACCTGAAATTCCTACTGCAAACCAAAGTAAAGCTGTGATGAACCACATGTTTTCCAAGAAACTTTCTCTTTGAGCTGCAGGTAGGTTCTGAGCCTGCTGTTGCAGCTGAGTTTAAAATCCTCCTTCCTTGTCAATAGTGTCAGTCTTGGTTAACATTTCCTTTTCACTGCATTCATCATATCCCTCTCTTATGGTGACCTCTGGTGAAAGTGCCTGAGCTTGCAGATAAATGCTCAACTCTCCTGAACTTTATGACAATTCCAAGAGCTTTATCACACTAGTGAGATCCCATGGGAAAACAGGAGTTAAAAGCAATTTAAAGTAACTTCAAATTTAATAAAAAACTTTGCAAATTTGGGAAGTTTATCATACTAGGGGATTGCCCATGTGAAATGATGCAAAATTAATCCGAACGCAAAGCAGAAAAGAACAGCAGCTTTTTTACTTTTAGGTTGTTCTGAAAATAAAAAGCTGCCAGTTTTCTCTGCTTTGTGTTCAGGTTAACTTTGCGTTATTTCACGTTAACTGCGATGTCGTGTGATAAACTTTGGGCATTTCTGGGTTTTCTTTGCTTTAAATCTTGTTTAACTCCCGGTTTCCCTCGGAATCTTACTAGTGTGATAAACTCCTAACTTCCAAAGAGGCAGACATGTTAATCGCTTCTGCCAACAATGATGAGAGTCCTATGCTACCTTGAAGATTACCACATTTACCATAACATGACCGTTTTTTGGACTATAGTCCTCTTCATCAGATGCTTGAAGAGTTACCCAGCATTCCAGCTCTATGCACAAGGTTGTGGGTGGAATAGTAGACTGTGACGTCAGTGGAAATTTAAACATAGAAACTACTTACAGTGACCAAAGCGTTATTAACACTGGCTATTCACAAAGATACTGACACTAGGTAAGCCAGTTAACACATATAGGCTTAAATTCTGTTATTCTTAAATCCTGTTATGTGAATAACCCACCAAACATTGGCTGCTCTGTCTAGAAAGGCTAGGAGCTGGAGTTCAGCAACACCTAGAGGCCGTACTTAGTCCATCCTGCCAGGAATAGAAAGCATGAAAAGAAAAGTTCAAGGCTGCAGGGTAGGGGTGTCACTAGGTGGGGACTGTGGTCTGCATTGGGTGACATCTCGAAGGCGGTGACACCCTGTCAAGCTCTCCTCCTGCTGCAGGGAGGGGTGACATGTGGTGGTGCTGCTGCTGCCTGCCCTTTCTTGGGAACCAGGACAGCGGAAAAGGAGATGCAGGTGTATGCCCCTTCCAGCTTCTTGGCTGCCCTTGCTCTCTTCACCAAGGGATCTAATGCAGTGGAGAAGGAGGGGTGAGCACACACCCTTTCTGACATCTCTGCTGCCCTGACTCTCTTCGCCAAGGAAGCCAATGCACTGCAGGTGTTCCACCCTTCCATCTCCTTCCACTGCTTCACTTGCCCACTCACCTGCCCACCCCCTGGCAGCCCTTTCTAGGTTTTGGCAGGTGGCTGCCAGGCGAGCGAGGCAGTGGGAGGGGAGGGAGGAGGCCACTGCCACTTTGGCCACCTGGCAACTCTCTCTGGGTCTGGTCGGTGGTGGCCAGACAACCAGGGGGACAGGCAAGCAAGACAGCGGGAGAGGAAGGAAGGAGGACGTACAGGGCAGTCCACCACACAAACCAGCATCTGTTTCTGAGCACCTGCACCCAGTGACCCCAACCCTAGTAATGGCACTGCTGCATAGTCTTCTACTAGCCATGCTAAGAAAGACTGATTTGTTTTTAATTTTTTTTAAACTCACTTGAGAGATCTTTGTAGCAGCTGCTTGTGGTCTGAGCAGGAGAGAGGCATTACCTTGTCATTCCAGGGTAGCATGCCCTCCCTCTGGTTTTGGTTATAAGACACCTAAGGATCTCTCAGAAGCTGGTAAGATGCAGAAGACGATGGGAAATCAGAGGTGGCAATCATGTATTCAGTCCACACAGAAATTATCCTTTGCAAAGGGTGCCATATATCCTACCCAAGGACCTCCTCCAAGGAAAAACAGGATAAGTCTCTAATGAATAATGCCTACTAACTGCCTACTAAAAGGCTCAAGAAGGAAAAGGCAATATTTAATTTAATATCTAATAAATAACGCCCACTAAATGCCTACTAAAAGGCAAGGGGGCAATATTTTAAAGCATACCAGATTTTTAAAGGCATATTCCAGAACAGAATCATTGTTAATCTGTTGCAGTATGAAGAAATATTAAATCCTGTAGCACCTTTGAGACTGATTCAAAGAAATTTCTAGCCAAAGTTTATGTGGACTCTACCCTGCTTCATCAGCTGTAAGGAATGAATAGACATAAGGATAGACATATATACCAACAGGTGGGAAGGAGGAGAGTGTGAATTGTGATAGAAAAGGAAAACATGTTAGTATAGTGATGGGATGAAAATTTCAGTCTGAACAGTGTTCACAAAAGGTAATTAAAGGGACAAAAGTGAGAAGTTTTTAAATACAAGCAAAATAATTCAATAAACATGTGAATAATGGAAGAAGTTCTTGGTCTAGTTCATTGATATGGGTATAGGTATCAGGACCAGTCAACCACTGCACTAAAGCAGGCATGGGAACCATACTCAGTCACTGGGATGTCAGTTATTCTTTAAACATCTGTAATGCACCAAAATACAATTGCTGCTGTTGAAACCACTCCCAATGGACTGGAATTTGTGGATATCTCCTAATTCAGCAGTTTTTTCCACTTTCCACTCTCCCTTTTTAATTTTTCTTTTCAAGGACTGTTGTTTGCAGGTACAAGACCGAACATCTAGGAAAGCTTATGTGTGTGTTCTACAACTGCTTTTGGGGTATTCCATTTCTAATGTTCAATTTGTGTCTATTTGCATAGATACTGTCTTCTCTGTAGAATGTAAAGAGCTGGTGGGCATTACTGACAAAGGATGGCATGTATTACATTAGAGAATGAGCAAGGGGAAATGACTTTAGGTCCTGAGATGTTGCTGCCTGAGTAGATGTGAAGTTTGTTGCAAGGTCATGTCCTTGCCTTGTCATCCCTGTTATGTATCCTACTCCAGGTAAGTAGCTGTTTGAGATGGGGGGGGGGGGGGGCTAAAAAGGAAGCTTTCTGTAGGCAAGTAAAAGCCTTCTGTCTGGATCCTTTAAAAGGGAAGCATTATTCTCGAGAATTGGTTTAGGTTGTTGCTGATGCCCGTGAGCCATTCAGACACATTAGTTCCTCTTTACTTGAAGCTGCTCAGGGTGATGTAAATAGGGTTATTCTATTTATGCTGACAACACCTCTGTGAAGGAAAAGTTCAAATACCAAATGCAACACTGTCTTGTGTCCCCAAATAGCTTCACTTATAAAAGTGAGTGATATATTCAAAATTCTTCAGGGCACTGCAATGATTCTGGATCAACATGAATTAAGAGATAACATGATGGGGTTGTTTTAATATGTCAAACAGAACTCATTTATTGAGCAATTAATCCCATTTTCTTGAGGATATGGCAAGGGATGCTGCTGGCATATGTCATATGAGGTGACATGGAATTATTATTTACAGCATGCTAAACACTGCTAAATGTGAGAAGCGGCAATGACATTTGGTAAGATTCTGCATGAAGGAAAAGCAGATAGAGACACACAGACTTGAAGATGGATAGAGTCACATTTCAGCTTCTCAGATTCTTTTCAGCCTATACAGGGATATATCCTCTGACAAGAGTGGGATTTGTTCAGCCTGTGGACACAAAGCATCTGGTGCCTTTTTGTTTGTTTGTGAAAAGAACATCATTTTCTTTGGTCAAAGAAAAGCAATAAAGTAATTTAAATTCCCTTGCTTGGTTCTAAAATGTTTTTTTAAGGAGCTCCAGACCCTCAAACAGCAACATCTCAACAAATTGTCTTCCATGCAACAGGACTCAAAATCACTTATTGTTCTCAGAAATGTGGCCACACTGACACACTGTGGCCACCTAGACCTATGGAGGAGCCAAAAAAGAAAGCAGTGTGATCATCTGGGCTCCAAAGCATACCCATTGCTGTTCTGTACATACACTCCAGGTATGGATGCCAGCTGTTCAACTCTCTGCAGCAAATGTAGTGTTAACAAACAAGTGTGCAGATGTTAGCAGGTGGTTGCATTTCTCTCCCCGCATGAGCAGCTTTGCCTGCTCATTTTTGCACACTGAGCTGCTGTTTAATACAAAGAGGGAGACAGGTGATTTTTTTTCTGGCCGCTTGACAGCTGCAGCACTAATCGTCTGATTATCAACCTGGGACAGTTCTGATTTTGTGGTGACTGTCTCTGTTACATTTCTGCTTTTATCAAACCTGTTTCATCATTTTGGGGATTCTTTTATTAGAGATTATGGCCTAAAACAGGGGCAGGAAGCATGCATCACTCCAGATGTTGCTGGATGGCAAGTTTTAATACTACTCACCATTGAATATGCTGGTTAGGGCTGCATATTCTAACTGTCCCAATGTGACAGGAATTGCTATAGAATTTCTATAGGATTTTATAGTGTGTTTTATTTGTTTTAGTGTTACTTTGTGTTATTTTGTAATGGCCTAAGGGCTAATCAAATAAACATTTCTCTTTACCCAAGACCCAGCCTGCTCAGGGTGACCTTTTCCAGGACATGTCATACATTTCAGCCTTCTGTCCAGGAGGGATTCCAAAATGCCTTCCATTTTGAGCAGGACTAATAAGCATGAAAGTATATTTCTAGCTTTTATTTGGGAATGTCCTACATTTTCATTGACTATCCTCCATTGTGCAGTGCCTTGTCTTCCTTTGCAGTTAGGACATCTGGTCACCCTGGGCCTGCTCAACAGAGACATTATAGTGGGGAAGGGGTGAGGTGCTGGAGCTGAAAAGTTATGCTTTATCCCAAGCAGAGCTTTCACTACTCATAACTTTTAACTCTTACTCTTTCTAAAGCACTTTGGACCCAACTAAATTGCATAGCAGATCCAGATGTAAGAGTTTCCCAGCACTTTCCCTCTCTGTCAGATAATGAAGAGCAGCTGTAGATGGCTCTGAATTTGATCAGAGAAGTGGTGACGGGTGGAAGGGAAGGTCTGTTTAAAAAGAAGTAATGAATTACTCTCTCCAAGATACTGTTCTATCATGGTTTCCACAGACATGTTCATGAAAAGCCTGGATTTTAGGATGAATCAAGAGGTGTATATGAGATTGCTACAACAAAGGCTCTCAGAATAAGGTTCTTTTACGTAGTCTTTTTAGGACCACTAAATCCTGCCTCCTCATCCTCTGAATAGCTGGATTTTTAGCAGCATTGGCATTAGGAGGATAATGAGGAAGGGCTGGAGAAACAGAGACATTTGGTGTTGGTTTGCAGCTGTAAACAATGCAATACAGCTTGAGATGGAATAAAATGTAATTTGAATCTAGCAATTCTACTGTAGGCATGTAAATAAACAGGCCAGGTAAATAGCAGCAACCCCAAAAATCCCAGAGATAAAAGGGGAAAGCAGATAGCTTGCCCCATCAGCTCCCCCAATCATGTAAAATACAATAAAATAAATGTTTAAGTTTAATGACCAAAATGCAAATCATAAGAAAAGTGAAGTCTGATGAATATAAGAAATCCTCCCTGGATGCATTTTGGAAGAAGTGTCCAAGCGGTCTCCAGAAAGTCCATAATGTTTTTGCTTTGCCAGACCTCTATGTTTCATTTCACTTGTGCATATTATTAGTTTTGAATAAAAAGTTGGCTGAAACATGTTGAACTGTTCTTCGTTTTTATGGCACTGGAACCTCTCCCTTTTCTTTCCCTGTTATTTCTGCCTCTGGTACTACTGTAAATATTCTGTTGAGGAAATAATGACCAGGAACACATCTACTTTATTAACTATATATTTATTCAGTTTAGAGTTGCCAACTTTTATTATAGATGTAATAATCCATCACTGGTGTCCTTGCCCTTGCATGTGAATATACTTACTTTCCTGCCGCGAAAGTAACTGATTTCTATTGTTAGAAGCGCATACACAGATTTCCCCCCCTAGAAGTTGGGGAGTATTATCCAAAACAGATTGTGGAAAGCTTTAGGGGGGGGAAATGTCTTCAGACATAGTGGCAGGGTAAGAAAACTGGAGATTAAATCACCATGAGTAATTGCAGAATAATGTACATGTGGCCAATAAACTTAACTGCTTTATAGTCTGCCTTTACACAGGGCTTTAAAAGCATAAAATGAAAACAAAACAAAACTGAGAAGAGGAATGATCATTTGTAAAATACTACCATTGGAAGTCTCAACAGGGGAAAACCCATAAAGAAATCTACCCTCATCCATTAACGTGAAAGCCACAAGGTAACATAAACAATGGGAGCCATTTCATATTATGCTGCACCAAAACCAGGATCTTGTCCAAATGTATACAGTACTTGCGTGGGAATGACAACCAGTTCTAATAATCTTAAGAAATCTTAGTATATACCTGAAGTGTATTAACTTGAGGATATAACATTGGCTCTGGAGACTGGGGGAGGTCTAACACATTAATGTGCACACTCTGTGTCAGCATCAATATTGTTCACACTGATGGTTTATGCTTCTGCATCTTTTTGTTTCTTTCCTATGGTCACATTTAATATACAGTTGGCCCTCCACATTTGCAGCTTTGACTTTTGCTGATTTGATTATTTGCCATTTTGATTGATATGTTCTCTCTAGGAATCTCTAGATCTTCCAGCACAATTCTGCTGGACGTTGACCACAGAGTTGTGTGGGAGGACTTGGCGATTACTAGTGAAAACACTTCTCTAGGCATTTATAGGTCCTCCAGCATGATTTGTGATCAACTTCTGGCAGACACTGACCACAGAGTTCCACTGAAGATTCCTAGAGAGGTGTTCTCTAAGGTAAAAAGAATAGTGTTTTTTTTTAATTTGTGGTTTTTCCACCTTCACGGGGGTCCTTCACTTTTAACCCCAGCAAATGTGAAGGGTCACTGTATTTTGCTTTCTCTTATGTTACTGTAATGAGAACTTGCAGGTATTTGAGACTATTCCTGTTGTCTGCTTACCTTTTGCCCCCATATGCTTTGTGACAGTGACTACCATTCTCTATGTACATACTGGGGTTCACTACAAAACAGGGGCCCCTTCACGCAAACAGAATTATAGCATTAAAGAATTATATAGAATAATTATAGAATTACATTCGGCCCTCCTTATCCTTGGATTTTTCATCAACATATTAGTCATCCACAGCTTGCAAATATTTTTAAAGTATATAAACTCCAAAACGCAAACTTTGCTTTAGCCATTGTATATAAGGGACACCATTTACTTGACAATTGTATTTGATGGGTCTTGAGAACACACAGATCCTGGTATACACAGGGGTCCTGGGACCAAACCCCAGCAGATACCAAGGGCCCATTGTATTGTTACTTTAACTGCTATGCATCCATCCTACAGAATCCTGGAAATAGAAATTTAGGAAGGGGCATTTAGAATATCTCAGCCAGAGATCTCCTCTGGTGCCTCTGACCAAACTACAAATCCCAGGATTCCACAGGATGGAACTATGCCAAGTAAAAGTGGAATAATACCATTATAATTGTGTAGTGTGGAATTCTTACTTTTTTGCACTACAGCTTCCAGGATTCTGCAGTCAACTTGAGATGGGGGGGGGGGTTTCTAGTCCTCCAAAAAAGTTTCCAAAATTGCTGCAAACAACAGTTGCCTACTTTCTGGGATCACTGACTGGCTGCTGTGTGTATACAAAACATAGAACTAGACAGGCTTTTGGTATGATACAACATGACTCTTCTTATGTCCTTCCTCAACATGGCAGAAGGCATTCAACAACTGAACTAGCAACCAGCCAAAACAAGGAACCGTTGTTGTGTGACTTCAAGTTGTGTCCAACTTATGGCGACTCTAAAGTGAACCTATCATGGGGTTTTCTTGACAAGATTTGTTCAGAGGAGATTTGCTATTGCTTTCCCCTGAGGCTGAGAGCTTGTGACTTACCCAAAGTCACCCAATGGGTTTCATGGCTGAGCTGGGAATTGAACACTGGTCTCCAAAGTCATAGTCCAATGCTCAAATCACTATGCTTTTAAGATGCTTCTATTTTTTTTAACTTCATCACTATATTTTTTCACTGAGATATGCTCTAATTCTGGTTAGTCTGTAAATCCACTGAGGTTTTATCCCCTAAGGCTCATACATAGACATCACAACATATCTTAAATGTTCAATTATTAATCCAAGTAGAGCAGAGCCCTGAGAGCCAGCATGGTGCAATAATTTGAGTGTTGGAAAGGACACTATGACATCTGGATTCAAATCCCTCCTCAACAATGGAAACCCACTCGGTGACACTGGACAAGTCACATGCTCTCAGCCTTAGAGGAAGGCAATGGCAACATCCTCAGAATAAATGTTCCCAGGAAAATCCCATGATAGGTTCATCTTATAGTCATGTAAAGTTGGTGCTGACTTAAAGGCATATTCCAACAACAGTACTATTGACTCACCACATTCTCATTGATTGAAGACATCTACTCTAGTTAGCACTATCCATTGGAGTTAGGCCAGGGTAAATGCAGACCTCCAGATGTTATTGAACCATACCCTACAACATTTCACTGATGAAAACTGAGGGAGGGGGGAGTTGTTTTGTGGTTCCTGTCACATTGGGACAGTTAGAATATGGCGCCTTGCGGCATCATATCCGCACCGTGGAAAGAAGCGTCATTTGGGGACTTCTTTTTGCTCCGCGAGGGAGCCGCATGGTTTGGCTGTAACACACCTAAGTTTAGATTTAAAACACAAAGAGAAATGGAAGAGCAAGGTATACAGATAGGTTGGTTTCTTTATAGGCAACTGTTAAGTAAATATAACTATGACAATAAAGAGCCTGGAATTGGTATTGGGAACATTGAATTTCATAATTTGTTGCAATCTAAGAAAAAATACACGATTTCCAACTTGTATGATCTTCTCTTAAAATGGGACACTGAACAAGAAGTGGTCAAGGAAAGTATGGTCAAATGGGCCCAAAACCTAGAACAAAGCATCCCATTTGAACAATGGGAGAAAAACTGGAAGATAAGGTATAAATATACAATCTGTTCAGATATTAAAGAAAACCTTTTCAAGATACAAACAAGATGGCATTTAGCACCTGCCAAAATTGTGTCAATATACAAATCCCCCAATAATAAATGTTGGAAATGTGAAACTTCAATCAGCTCTTATATATACATCTGGTGGAAATGCAAAGTGGCAAATAGATATTGGTTAAATTGTTATAAATTAATGAAGGAAATCTTAGATTGCAACTTAAACTTTGACCCAAATTTTTGTGTGTGTTAAGTATGGGTATGGATACCCAATTGGAAAAGAAATGTGGGAAAATATTATTTTATATGTCTACAACGGCAAGAGTAATATTTGCCAAATACTGGAAGAAAAAAGAGATCCCAGAGACTCAGGAATGGCTGAATAGACTTATTAGTTTGGTTGAGATGTACAAACTCCCTTGTTTAGTAGAAGACTCTGATTGGGAAGAAAACAAGAAAACCTGGAACCCTCTGATTGAGTATATGAAAAAAAAGGAGAACTAAAAATTTAGCCTTTTAAGTTAGACCTGTCATAAGACCATGAGCGTCCTGGATATTCTGTAATTGGTTCATTTTTAAGTGATTTAAATAACTCATGATATCACTGAGACTTTCTTATAATTAGGCCTCAACCTCTCCTTATTTAGACCAACCAGAACCTATTAAGAGATTGACTTATTTCATATTGAACTGGAACTGATGACAGATTAGAAGCCTGTATAGAAAGTGAAGGAACTGATGTGTAATTTTTGGTATTTCATAGTCATATTTGTTTGTTTGTCTTGTATGTATTTTTCATTGTTATGTATGTAATTTTATCTTCAATAAACTTTATATTAAAAAAGGGAAAAAAAAGTATTTCCCCACTTTTTTCACTTCATTGCATGGGTCAGAATTCTTACATGGGGGCAGGAACGTCCATTCCCCTTCCCCATAGCTACACCCTTGGATCTCAACCCCCTTTGTCAAGTATTAAGGTGTGGGATTTTCATGTGTATCCCAAACAGCTGTTACCCTTCCAACTTAGGCCCGTTACAGACGGGCTCTTGAGGCGCCCCCATCAAGTGCTAGGGGTTGGCCGGGGACCTAGCGTCCACACCAGCCTCACCCCTAGCACATGACGGGGCGTAATAATGGCGGCGCCCTATACACACAGGCGCCGCCATTATTTTGTTCTGGACGCATAGCGTCCGCACTTCACCCGGCGCTTATGATGTCGCGAGTGCGCCATTGGCGCCTCGCGGCATCATAACCACATCGTGGGAAGAAGCGCCATTTTGGGGCTTCTTTTTTGCTCCGTACGGGAGCCGCACGGTTTGGCTGCTGCGGCTCCCTCATGGAGCAACCAGCAGCGCCGGCAGACTGCCGCTTTTAGGCGGTCTGTAATGCGCCTTACTTTCAATTCTCTGAATAAAAAGTGTGTTATCTATATGCAGTGTCTATCTCTGTCCCCACCACTTCATCACAACATCATGGGATGAAGGTGACCCTGAAGACTATGCCAGTGGAACACAACTTCCAGCAAATTCTTCCAGGCTAGAAAGATTTTCAATATGTTGGTTTTCCAAGGACCCGCAGAGCTAAGTCCAGAATCACCACATGTCCAGAAGCCAGGGCTTTGTCTGCACTGTAGAAATAATCCACTTTAACTGCCATGGTTCAGTGCTATGCAAGTCTAGGAACTGTACTTTGTTGTGGCAACAGAGCTCTCTGACAGAGAAAGCTAAATGTCTCACAAAGCTACAATTCCCAGAATTCCATAGTACTGAGCCATGGCAGTTAAAGTGGTATCAACCTGGATTAAAAAAAAAAAGCGGATACACACAAGGTGTGTGGATGGGACAGCTGACGTTTGCCCTGATCATGTATCAGTGAACTTACAGACCCACAACATATTTATCTTTATTTCAGGACATTTATATAAAAAAGGCATCTGCATTCTGCACTATTAAATAATTGAAACTAATGATGTAAAATTTCTAGGAATTTTGAAACTGTTGGAATGTATTTTCTATGAAAGGGACAAAGATTTTTCATATTAAACCTAAATCTATTTTCCTCCTTTAGCAGCATAAAATGTTTAATTTATAACTTGGCATATAATGTAGTATTTATATTCATATTAAAGCTAAATCTATCTTACTCTGTTAGCAATATAAAATGTTTCATTTATAACTTGTTATATAAAATTCCACTATTTGGCATATTTGTGAAATAAAAAGCCCTTAGTTTTGTACTAGCAAAAGACAGATCTATAAACTGCTGGGCAAGTATCTTAGTTTTTGCCTTATAAAAAGTTGAAGGAAAACAGGGGAAGTGGGAGGAAGACAGATTTTGCAATAAATAAAATAAAGGGTATTATCTGGATAGAATCAGTATCATGAAGTTACAGTCTTAATGCTAGCTGCTTATTTGCATATAAAATCTACATTAACAACTGAAAATGCTGAAGTCTTCCATGGTGTATTATCAGCAGAAGTAATGAAGATCCACATAGTATGCTCATCTCATGAAAATGGAAGCAACGACTAGGTGTAGAAATGTTCAATGTTGTTGTGCGTCCATACAGTGTGCACAGGAATTAGTGTTCTCTACTTCTGTAGACAGTCTCACACATGGATCTTCATACTACACAATTCTTGATACTATTTCTGAATAATGTTATCAAGTTTGGATTTTAATACATTTTTGGAATAAGTGGACTTCATTATGACCCCAAACTGACCTCCTACAGGAGCCGCCATTAACCCAAAAGCGAGGAGGACACATACTAAGCCTGCATGGGAAGAGGCAGGATCCCTAGAAAATAGACTTGGGAAATCCCCACAGGAAGTTTGGGAATTGCCAAACAAGAATGGCCACTGCTTCCAAAGGTAAGACAGTAACCTTGGTCTCATACCTAATGGGCCAGTGATCAGCTTAACAACCCAGCCATTGATCTGTTTGCCCACCTGATTGTGTCCGGACCTAGTCACATTGTTATAACTTCTCCTCTCCTCAGCTTAACAATAGCCCAGGTAAACAAGCCTTTGTCTTGTGCTTTCATCGCTACAGGCTAGATTCAGACTATAAAAACCTAGGGTTTGAGGACCCTCAGTGTGCTATTACCAGATTGCAGAGTGGTCCATGCCAGTCTGAACTCTGATCTTAGCTCCCTCGGCCATCTTTCCCCAAGTTCTGGCAGCTGTGAATTGCCATTCACCCAAAATTGCACTGGACTTCCCGGAGAAGACTTCTATGGTAACGTATCTCCCATAGTGGTGCCTCTCTCGCAACTTATCTCCCGAATTCGCCCCTTTGCTTTCTGCCAGTATTGAATGTGTATGTGTGTGACCCCTTGCTGTATGTGTGTTTCTACTTTTATAAACTTTAGACATTTAATTGGACATAGTTGGTATCCGCTTCATATCTCTAGGGATTCCCTGATGACCTTTGGTATACACCACAGGGCATGATCTTGGCGAAGGGCATTGTTAGTCCCCCTCTCAGTAATTTGTGCTAATTAAAATTCCCCTAATTGAGAGACTTCCAAACAATGAAACCTTGTATTAGAAAGCATTTCAGTAATTCCTAAAGAAAAAAATGTTTCATCATAAGTTTATCCTTACCTAAAGTTCCATATTCTTCTACTGGAAAAATGGAAGAATTTTGTCCCGAAGTGGGCAAAAGACTGCTTTCCCTCGAATGCTTCCATCTCCACCATCATGGCCAGGTTGGTAACATCCCAGACCATGTGTGTTGAGCACCAAAACATGAAACCAAAGGGATGGCCCATGCTGATGTCATTAACCATGATATGTGAACATCAGCACAGTTGCTCATGGATGTAGTCCCAATTTTTAAAAAGGCTAAGAGACGTGTGTACCTGTATATGTACATGCACACTTTTCAAGGCAGTGTTCTCACCTTGAGATTTCACCTCTCGCCCTGAGGACTGGAGAAGAAGCTCCCAGCCCTGAGATCTGAGAACCTCATTCATATCTGGCTAAGTCACAATGCACTTTCAGAAGGCACAGTTTTCCCCCTACATCTGCATGGGGAACTGAGCAAAAAAGTATTTTCACTTAGTTAACTCAGTATGGAGGCGTTGTTACCAGATGGAGAACTTTGTTAGCATTACTTCAAATGTTGGTGAAACTGGCTTTTGCAAGAGGCTTGGGTAACCTTTGGACCATTTGCACCTGGTTATACCAGTACTAACTGAGGAGAACTGCAGGTTTGGGTGAATTAAGGTTTTATTTAGAAAAATACACACTGCAATCAAAAATACACAAGATAGCAATTCAAACAAACACAGCATACAGAGCTAACCAACATGGAAATATTGGAGTGGAACAGATCGCCGAAAAATGGCAGCTTGTTGGTGCCTGTTTTCCTGCTGGAGGGCCACATCCGCCAAACTGCCCATCGCTGGAAAAAGAACCTGCAAAAAGCGGGTTCTTATTATGCCACAGCAGCGGCGTAACAAGTGCGCCACTGGTACACTCATTATGTAAGCGCTGTGTGCCGCCATGTGGACACTGCACGGCGCTTATGTAACAATAGCAAAGCCCATGTATACAGGGCGCTGCCATTGTTACACCCTCTTCACGTGCTAGGGTTGAAGAGCATGTGAGCGCGCCACCACAGGGCAACCCGTCTGTTCTGGGCCATAGAAACAGGATAGCAGAGTTTTTAGGAGTTTGCAGTGATATTATAATTGCCTGTCTGATGAGTAGACCGTGGAAAGCTGGAGTGGCTCAGAAAGCGAGGTCTGAGAGTGACACAGAATGTACACAGAAGTTTATGCTGGCAGTCTGTGCACAGGCTTGGTTTTGGAACCATATTTATACCTAAAAACTAGCTCCAAGCAATGGGCTATCTGGTTAGGTAACAAAAGCTTGGTGTTTTTCCCCAGTAATCGACAATAGGATTCCAGATTAGTTGATGACTATAATTTTAGTATGACAAAAGACTGTGGAGATTATCAGACGGGAAAAGGGCATCCCTGACCCATCCTTTTCCTGTCTTTGTCCCATCCTTCCTGCCTGATTGTGGGAAGGACTTTCACACAATGTTGCACTTATCCGGACCGGGAAGTATGAGTGACAGCGATTGCGCAAAACCCTTTCATATGATGCACTGATCCTGTCATTGTCCCGTCATTGAAGTGGAACTGTTCTAGCATTTTGTATTAACGGGGAGTTTGTGTTAATACAATTCCACTTCAATGACAGGAAGATGAGACGATAAGCACTACATTATGAAAGGCCTTTACACAATCACTGTCACAGGCAGATTAAGGATGAGAGAGCAATCCCAACTTTATCCTGTCCCCATCTGATAAACTCCAGTGATTGGATCAGGATATTCCTAGGATGATGGACAGGGAAGGTTGGCTGGGGATGGGGGTAGGCAGAGAATTTGGCTTACTGCTAGGAGTTGCCTCAGTTGGTACTTTTAGGAAGGAAGGAGCACTTAATTCACACTTTTAGATTTGATGGTCTTGTTTACTTGGATGTACCCATGCCTCAAGACACATTCCTTTTTCTCCTGGGAACCTGACCTAGTGTTTCAGTGGGGCTGAAAGGCAAACTGATCTCTCAAAAACATGCTATCTCCAGATATAAGATATGAAAATATAAGGACCCCAAAATACAGTGCTAGGGATGCAGGGATGCTAACAGTGCAGGAGAGAAGTGAGGAGTGGAATCTTGTCCGTCCCTATAAGACAAAAGCAAACTACTACAACCTACCCTAGCTTGAGTTTTGCTATCATAAAAATACTATGATGTTTGGCTGTACTGGTCCTGATTTTCATCTGCGAAATGTTGGAAGGTATATTAGCAGTATCTGGAAACAAAAGTGATTAGCTATGACAGTTTCTTTTGCAATCCTCATATGGGAGAAAGTTTCATATTTTTGTTTGTGTTTTTTAAATGTGTGTGTGTGTGCAAGTCAAGTTGCTGTTAATCTCATGAGAGCAAAACCAGTAAAAAGAAAGGGGAGGGGCAGGAACAGTGGTAATAAAGATGTAACAATGACTGCGATCTTAACCACATTGCTATAAATCAGCCACCACTGCAACAGTAGATAACTAATCTAATCTATTACAGTGGATCCTTAGAGTTTGCTGGGCTTTGGTTCCAGTCCACCCTCAACCGCATGGATATCAAAATCAAGTCCCATTAAATACAATGGCATAGTAAGATGGTGTCCCTTATCTAAAATGGCAAAATCAAGGCTTGCTTTTGGGAATTTATATTTTTTACACATATATATTTTCAAGATGTGAATGGTTGAGTTCGTTGATAAAGAATATGTGGACATGGAGGGCCGGCTATATCGGACTGCAAAAGAACACCTATTTTTGGGCAGACAGATTGAAAAATGAAAGTTTATAATGCATTTAGATACTGAACTTTAAGGTGATAGTACACAACACTGGTATGTGTGTGAGCATGTGCAAAATAGATATAATTTAATTTTAAATTGTTCATTTTTTTCCTTCTGATACAATAAAAACAGGCACAGAAAAAACGGTATGATGGAAGTGTGAAAGGAAGGGATCTCTGTGTTGTCAGGGGAGAAACACTTGGTGTCTAGTGAGTGAGTGATGAGTGTTCAGGACGTGGCTGGCATTCCAGACCTCCAAGATCCAGAGAGAGAATAAAGACACACAGTCGCCTGGAAAGAGTGGGGAGGGAGACTGGAAGTGGACATTTTTCCTATGGGTCCATAAATAGCAGAGGCTGAAGTTAAATAATTGAATTTAAAGGCATGGGAGACTGAGCTGGGTCCTCTATTCAACCCTCTGACCAGGAGGAATTACAAAATGTCTTCCATTTTGAGCATGACTAAGAAGCTTAAATTTATATTTATATGAGTATTTGTAGCTTTATAGACTATAGCAAGATCTTTGATTGCATAGATCATGAAAAACCTATGGAATACTCTTAAAGAAATGTGCAGGCCACAACATCTGATACTCCTGATGAGGAATCTGTGTGTAGGACAAGAGGCTTCAGTTAGAACAGAATATGGAGAAACAGAATGGTACCCATTTGGCAAAGGGATTAGGCAAGGCTTTCACCCTGTTTGTTCAACTTGTATGCAGAAACTATCATACGAAGAACAGGCTTGGAAAAGAAGGATAGGAGGAAGCAATATCAATAATCTGAGATATGCAGCTGACACCATACTACTACCAGAAAATATTGCAGACCTGGAACAACTACTAAGAAATATGAAAGGATTACTGCTTAATGTAAAGAAAACAAATATAATGACCATGGAGGATTGACATAGATTCAGTCTAAACAATGAGCAAATAGAAACAGTTAAATAGTTCCTGTACCTTGGGTCAAACATTAATCAGAATGGGGACTGCAGCAAGAAATCAGAAGAAGACTAGGAATGGGGAGGGCAGCAATGAAAGAACTAGAAAACATCCTAAAATGTAAAAATATCCAACTGAGCATGAAAGTTAAAATCATACAAGCCATTGTATTCCCCATCACCATGTATAGATGTGAGAGATGGACAGTTAAGAAAGTGGATAGGAAGGAAATAAATTCATTCAAAATGTGGTGCTGGAGAAGAGTGCCTAGGATCCCATGGACAGCCAAAACAAACAAACAAACAAACAAATGGGTCCTTGAACAGAAATCTCCCTGGAAGTCAAGATTACAAAACTGAGGCTGTTGTACTTTGGCCTCATCATGACAGGGTAGGATTCATTGGAAAAACAATAATGCCAAGAAAGATGCAGGGATGTATAAAGAGAGGAAGGCAGCATGTAGATGAATGGACCTTATTAAGGAGTTCACGAGAATGAATTTGCAGGAGCTGAGCAGAGCAGTGGAGGACAGGGAGATGTCTCATCCACAGGGTCACCATGAGACGGGATCGAATTGAAGGCAGTTAACAAGAACAACACCACTTTTATTTGGTCATGTCCTACATTCTTCTTGAATGTCCTACATTTTGTGATGCCTTCTCCTCCTTTGCAGTTAGGGTATCTGGTTACCCTGAGACCAGGGTACTAATATTTTGGCCTCTCTGGGGCTTGAAGGCTTTAGTCAAATCTCACAGAGACACAGTCGTTCCCCTCCCTCCTCCCAACTCCATCACTGAACTGTAGATTTCTGTTTCTGAGCCAGGACTGCAATGTTTAAAAACATTTTTTTCTTTTTCCCTCTTCTGCAGCTGGAGCAACCCCGCCGTGGGTCTTCTGGCTCTTGGAGCTTTTGAATTAATCTGCCAGGACTGGGCATTCAGGTATGCAAGCGCCAGCAGCTGTTAATGAACCCACCCAGCTGGCCTGCAGATCTTGGCCCAGAAGGGACGGAAGACTCCCAGAGTTTCTCACTCATCCAGCAGGCATTCCTGCCAGGCGAAAAACATGGCATGGACTGAATGGGCAGGATTATCTCTCTCTCTCACACACACACACATTCAGAAAACATATCCAGGAGTAGCGCTGGCCATATATAGGCTGACCATATATACTGTTTTTTCTGAATAAAACAGTATCTAATTGTTCAGTTTAGATTTGCACTTTATGCACTGAGTAAAAAATAATAATTTAAAGTTCAGTTTTGTTCCCCTGTAGTGTTATATCTGGTTCAGTTGGTGGTCCACAAATTAAAACATCAGATTTCTTCCTCTTCAAATGTGATATTACTTTTTTAGGGGGTGCAAATATTAATCAAACATTTCCTAGCAGTGTAGGGAATAGAAAAGGTTGGGAACCACTGTTTTTTTTTAATAATAATAATAATAATAATAATAATAATAATAATAATAAGCTTTATTTTTACCCCGCCTCTCCATCAGGATCCATATAATGCAAAGTAGTCCCAATTATTCCCTCCCTCCCTTAAAACAACATAATAAATAACAATTAAACATCAAAATAGCCATTAAAATAATCAAAAATGAGAAGATGGGGTCACAGGGTATTCAGTGTGATGGTCCATCATTAAAAAGGCCATCTTATCTAGTGGTCACCCTTCTGCTTTTTCCCATAAATCCAGCTGGACTTTAGTTTTTAGTTCTAAACCGGACTTTAGCATTTTAAGCCGTAATTCATCAGGGATGCTTTTGAAAGGCTGGCTCTTGTTTGGTTTCTCTCTCTTTATTTTTAAGAGCAAAAATGTTGATTTTCCAGAAAGAAGCATTAAGCTGATCCTCCAAGAGCATAGCACACAATTTTGACAGTTTTGAATTAGTAGCAATGAGACAATGATCTTTAAAAGGAGTAATTGTTTAAGAAGGACTTGCCTATGGATAATTTTTCTAAGCCCAAACCAGCCCCTCAAGAAAGAGCTCCCATATACTTAGGCTGACCAGTAGTGCCACTGAGAGGATGTGGGAGCTGCAAACTGCACCAGGAAACACCCCAGGAGGGGATGACACCCAGTTAGCCCCCCCACTATCCCCCATCCTTCTTCCACCCATGCGCACTCTGCCCCTGCACACAATGCTCTTTACTTTTGCGCATGCTGCTCCATGCCCTCATGTGTGTGTTGCTTCGTCCCCTTCGCGCGCTTCACCCAATGCACACACCATGGGGTCATGGGGGGTGGAGTGGTGCGCACATGGGGTGGGCACAAGGAGAAAGAGTGAACACCATCCTAGAAGCCCCGTCCTGCCTCAGAAGTCCCACCCACCAGAAGTCCCGTGCCGGAACTCGCACCCTGCTAGCCCTCGCCCGCTGCACTGGGTGACACTTCAAACATTAAAATTCCAAGCTGGTGTCATACAGTGGAGAGGAGGTGTTAGAACATATAGATTTATTAAATTTTGGAGTATGTGTGGAGTTCACTCTGACCTCAAACAGACCTCCTGGGGCACCACTATTTTTCCAAAGCGAGCTTGCAAAGGAGGGGACATGAGCCCTAGAGAATAATAAACTGGAAAATCCCTACAGGAAGTTTGGGAGTTGCTAAATGGGAAAGCCATGACCTCCAAAACTAACACAATGCTGACTGTTTGTTTTCAGCCTCACACTTGATGGGTGAGTGATTAAATCAATGGCCACCCATTCATCTGTTTGCCATCCCTGATTGTGTCAAGACCCAAGTGCATTGGCTAGGCTATTTTTCACCTTGGCTTAACAAAAGCCCAGGTCTTTACACCCTTTGTCTCGGCTGCAGCCAAGTCATTAAGCTCATTGGTAGAGGCTAAAATTTGCCTATATAACCCTTAGAGCAGCCTACCCAGGTGTGCTATAGTCAGAATACATCTCGGCTTCACGTCAGACCGGACGCTGATTTTAGCTCCCTCAGCCATTTTTCCCCACATTCCGGCAGCCATGTCTCTTCCATCATCTACATCTACATTGGATTCCCAGAGAAGCCTTCAGAAGTAAGTATCTCCCGTAGTTCTGCCTCTCTCAACTCTCTCCCGAATTTCCCTCCTTTGTTTTCATTGAGAATTGTGTATGTGTGTGTGCCCTTTGCTGTGTGCTTGTTTTCCTTTAAATAAATATCTGGACTTTAATTGGAGAAGTCTGTCTCTGTGTCATCTCTTAAGGGATCATTTGGCCCTCTGGTAGACACTAAGGGGCAACATCCCACGAGGGTGATGTTAACCCTCCCTCTCGGAAATTTGAGCTAAATTAAGAAATTCCCTTAATTAGAAACTTCCTAACAGAGGGAAGCTAGACTTTGCTCATTGAGAATTCTGTCATGCAATCTGTGACAAGAATATCACAGTGCTTATGGGGTGAGATTATAGGATGTTTCCATAGTTATATAATCAGTTATCATCTTCTGAAACCTCTTCATTCTTTGTTAGCAGCAAATCATGAAAGGGAGGTTGTCCCTCTGAGCTGGTCTAGCTGAACCTTTGAATTTTCTTTTTTCTTTTCTTCCCTGAATGTTTTATTCTTAATCTTCCATTTGCCTGTCTTGTTGATTTCTCTGTTTAATTAGGAGTTTACCGCATTGCTAAAAAAACCAAACTACCCTGGGTGTGTTGAAGTCTCTTTCAGGATAAAGTTGGATATTATTATACGCCAAATGCAGTCAATGCCACCAGCCGAGTGCAACCCAGATAAATTCCGGCTAGATGCTGTGCTCAGGCAGGCAGCCTTTTTTCAAAACTGGGAAGCTCCTGGCTTTCCAAATCGGCTGGCTGAGTATGACTTCTAGTCGGAAGTTAGCCAGGCTGCACTTGGCTGGCGGCATCGGCGGCATTTTGCATATGATAATACCTGACTTTATCTCAAAAGAGACTTCAACATGGCCAGGGTAAGTTGGATTTTTTTTAGAAATGCGGTAAACTCCTTAGTCTCTGTGTTTTAGGTAGCAAAACATTATCTCCACCACCACAGTTTGTAACTTAGGTTTTAGATGGCAAGTAGTCTCAGTCAGCACAGAAAAGACATAATATTTTTGAGGTATTTTAGAGTATTTATGATGGGACCAAATCCCAAGTTTGTTTTCTGCCTTCAGTGCAAGCAATAAATAAGCAGAGGTTTGTTTTATTTTTTAAAAATTCACCTTATACGACCAGCAGTTTGCTGCAACAAAAGGGCACCACATCAAAAAGGATGTTGGCAAGCCGGAGTGTGTTCAGAGGAGGGCAACTGGTGAAGGGTCTGGAAACCATGAAGTCCTGTGAAGAGCAACTTATGGAGCTGTATATGTTTAGCCTGGAGAAGAGAAAGTTAAGAGGTGATATGATAGCACTGTTTAAATATTTGAAGGGATGTCATATTTATGATGGAGCAAGTTTGTTTTCTGCAGCTTTAGAGACTAGGACCCAGAGCAATGGATTCAAAGTACAGGAAAACAGATTTCACCTAAACATTAACAAGAGCTTCCTGACAGTAAGAGCTGTTTGGCAGTGGAACACACTCCCTCGAAGAGTGGTGGAATCTCCTTCTTTGGAGGTCTTTAAACAGAGTCTGGATGGCAATCTGTCAAGAGTGCTTGAAGTCTCTTCCAACGCTATGATTTTGTGATTCTAGCTTAAGAGGCAGCCCCAAGTGGTCATACTCATGAAGGAGGCAGAAGAAAATTCAGGCACCTGGAGCATGACCCAGAGGAAATGAAGAAAGGGAATGGCCACAGTAGCTCTCATTCCTGTGTCTCCCTACTACCCCAGCTTAGAAAGCCAAATCCAAAAGAGATTGATTCAAGGGAGTATGGGGCCATAATAGCTTCCAGTGCTGGCCCAAATCTAATGCCTTTAGAAGGAGCAGCTGGATTGTCAGAGGGATTTTGTCAACTGGACTGCTAGGTATAGGTAAAGCCTGCTCTCAATACCCCCAGCATCCTTATGCTGCATCGCTGAATCTCACCCATTGGGTTTTTGACAGAAGAAAAAAAGTACCTTAGCCAAATATGCTATCATGCCATTATCCCTATCATGTATCTTAAGTCAACTTTAAAAGACTTAGCTGACTGAAGCTCTCAACCTAAGGGGATGAGTGCCAGGACAAAAGCAATGTGTGTGCTATTCTGTGATAAAGTAACACTGCAGTGTCCCGTATTATGAAGTGATCTAGAGGAGCCTGGAATTGAAGAGCAGAGAGCTTTGGACACTACAGTTGTAATATATATACAGTGGTACCTCGGGGTACGAAATACCCAGGTTACGAATTTTTCAGGATACGAAAAAATCCCATAGGGATTTATTGTTTCGGGTTACAAAAGTTTTTTCGGGTTACGAAAAAACTCCGGCGCTATTTTAAATGGAGCCGCGGCAGAGCCGCGGCTTTTTTCCCCATTAGCGCCTATGGGTTTTCGGCTTACGAAGGCTTTTCGGGTTACGAAAGCGGCCGCGGAACGAATTATTTTCGTAACCCGAGGCACCACTGTATTTTAGCTATGTATAGTGAGTTGTGTTTGGATTAGATAGTCCTT
>NC_056523.1:221885244-221919548 GCF_019175285.1 Sceloporus undulatus
GGCTGGAGCTCCAACCGCAGAGAGCCTTCCCAGGCCTCAGCAAGGCCTTGGAGCCGCCGCGGGGGCCGCGGTGGCCGCGGTGGGCGGGGCCGTCCCGGTTTGGGCGCCAAACCGGACCGGGACCGGGACGGCACCGTCCAAACCGGGACTGTCCCGCCGGGGGGCGGGATATGGCAACCCTAGTTTTGGGTTGCAGTTTGGGCACTCGGCCTCAAAAAGGTTCACCATCACTGACCTAGATAGAGATTCCTAGAGAGAATATATCAATAAAATCTGCAAATAATCAAATCCACAAAAATCAAAACTGGAAAATGTGGAGGACCAATTGTAGGTCAGAACATCAATCACAAAGTTTACAAGTTTCAATTCCTAGGATTCTTTAAGAGAAAACATGAATACCATAAAACTAATCTATGCTTATTGCATATCCTACTCCCTATTGCATTTATTCATAATGAATCAGAGAGCCACCCATTTTCTGTGTATGTATGTATCAAAGAGAAGCTTCCCCTCAACCTCTGACTAGTAGTCCCACATCTCTCTCAGCCATCTTTGAGCTGTACTTCAAACATTTCTATTCAACATGGAAAGTCAGGATGCAAATTTGCAAAGAATTTCAATTGGGAGGATGCAGCATATAGCACATTTTTTTTGCTAGCCCCACCCCTGTGCCTTAAATTTTAGAAACCTAAATTCACCTTCCACCACCAACCGTCTGCTAAAAAAAATGGGCACTACAATTCAAAAAGGATGTTGACAACCTGGAGCATGTTCAGAAGAGGGTGAGCAAAATGGTGCAAGGTCTAGAATCCGTGAAGCCCTATGAAGAGAGACTTAGGGAGCAGGATATGTTTAAGCTGGGGAAGAGAAGGTTGACATCTGATATGATAGTCCTGTTTAATTATCTGAATACAGAATTTTAATACAAAAAATCAGGAGGTGAGGCTTTTCTCCTGAAAACAGAGATATGAGCTGGTAGGATACTTTACTTGAGAACCTGGCCTTCTGGAAAAAGAAGACGTGTGTTACTCTCTCCAACACTGTCCAGCAATAGGCCGAGGTTTTAACTGTTTAACTTTGTTCATGACAGAAATGACAGGATGGTTTTAGCATCACAGAAGCAAGCCTGGCAAAAATTTGATGAGAGTGAAAGTCACTTTCTTTAGAGAAAAAGTACTTTTTCTGCCTCTGGCTGGGAAAGACCTGGTAAGACAAATTTCCGTGATTCTTGGTAGAAAGAGTGGATCTGGCCCCATATTCTGATTTAGTCCACTGATTTATCCAGCCTGGTCATGCGCTCCCAAAGGCATCTGCTAGTACCACTAGGGAAGTAGGCAAAATGCATTTAGTTGATCCCATCCTGAAGCAGCAGGCATGGTGTTTCTTGATGTTTATGGAAGGGTATGCAGAGTGACCAGATGTCATAACCACCAAGAAGGACAAGGCACTGCAAAATGCAGGATGTTCAAGAAAAATGTAGGACATGACCAACTAAAAAGCTCAGAACACTCATATAATTATAAATCTGTGCTTCTTAGTGATGCCTCAGATGGAGGACATTTTGGAATTCCTCCTGGAGAGAAGGTGGGCACTGGTCATCCTGTATGCAGAGCAGGGTTCAAACCCCAGCTCAGCCATGGGAACCCACTAGGTGACCTTGGGTAAGTCACACTCTCTCAGCCTCAGAGGATGGCAATGGCAAACTCCCTCTGAAGAAACTTGCCGAGAAAACCCCATGACAGGATCACCAAAACTTGGAAATGACTTGAAGGCACACAACAACAACAACAACAACAACAACAACATGCTTTGCTCCTGGCTTTTTTATATAGAGAGAGTAATAGAATTTTACAGCAGAATTGCCATCTGGCCAAAAAAGCATCAGACTGGCCTGATCTTGTGCCTTTCACAGCAGGTGGGTTTGCAGAAACCAGGTAATGCTTTGCTTGTCACACAGAATGGAGTATGAAGAATATCATCAGTTCTATGGAGCAGTTCTGTCATTTGCTAATGTCAGGAATCAAGTCATTGCTAAAGGCAGTGTTACCAGAAGGGGCAGTGTAAAAGGTGGCAACTCTTGCTTACACGAAGACTGTAAAATTTGGAGGCAGGTGCCAGGTTCTTCTTCGGTAATGCAGCAGATGGTAAACTTATTTGCATTGCAGGAAATGTATCTCAGAAGTACCTTGTTGTATTGCTAATGGAATTCAAGATTTATCTCCTAGACTTTGGAAGGTTTTGTTCTCGGTGCCACATGGCCAGAAGGAAGAGAGGCCTACTTGCATAGATAGCCCTCCACAGAACAACATGACAATATCTTGAGAAAATGCAGGCCTGTCACTAACATTGTCATTTTATATATTTTTTTCTCCTGTATGATTTATTTAACACCTTGGCCTGACGAAGAAGCTAGTGGAGCTTTGAAAGCTTGCATTATATATTTTGTGCATTGTGGTTGAGCAAATAAAGACATCACTGTTTTGTGAATTTTGGATGTTCTTGTTCTTTGCAGGAAATGTGGTACTCTGAGAGAACACTTTATGCTTTAGGATTGCCCAGAGCTTGGAAAAGTCACATTTCCATGTTGGCTGGGGGATTCGGGAAGTTTTGATTTCTTCCTGAAGGCTGATATATCTTCACATATACCCCCCCCCTTTTTTTTTGTTGCTTTTAACAGTGTATGATATGGAGAAAGGGTAATTTCATCTGATACACAGGTAAAGGGAGCCAGCGTGGTGTAGTGGTTTGTTCATTCGGCTATGACTCTGGAGACCTGGGTTCAATTCCCTGCTGAGCCTAATAGATTCCCTGGCTGAACTGACATAGCTGGTCTCAGAGCTGGTGTTGGAGTCTCCTAGGCTTCTTGTCCTGGGGGACCTCAACATCCCCTTCGACTCTAGCTCATTACATCTAACAGGTGCAGCTTGGGAGTTCATGACTTCCATGACAGCCATGGGCCTGTCCCAACTGGTCTCAGGGCCAATACACTGTGCTGGTAATACACTCGATGTGGTTTTTAGTACGGATCAGGAACAGCCTTGGGCAGAGGTGATTCAGACCTCTGCTCTGTCATGGACTGACCATTTCCTGGTCAAGGTGGGACTGAAGGCCACTACCCAGATCCCCCTCGGGGGTGGAGGACCTATTAAAATGGTCCGCCCTTGAAGACTGATGAAACCCAAAAGGTTCCAAGAGGCCCTAGAGGGTTTTATGGTTGAGAATGATGGTGATTCTGTCGAAGTCCTGGTTGATACCTGGAATAATGGCCTTACCAGGGCTACAGACACTATCGCTCCTGAGTGTCCTTTTCAGGCCACTTCAAATAAAAAAACTTAGTATACAGAAGATCTTTGCCAAATGAAGCGGGCTACACAACGACTAGAACACCACTGGTGGAGACATCAGCGCTTATCCTACAAGACACTGCATAAGAACTTATTGGATTCTTATGAAGTGGCAATAGATGCAGCAAAGAATCTATTCTTTGCGTCTGCAAAGTCTCGTCCAGCAGAGCTATTCAAGGTGGTTAAAGAGTTAACCCAGTTGCCTCCCACCTCGAACCCTTTATTGACACCAACTAAAGCCTGCTGTGATGCTTTTAATGACTATTTTGCAGACAAAATCTCTCGAATAAGGGCTGATCTTGATGCCGGCATTGTAACAGAAACTATAAGAGAGGTATCCAGTGACTCCGCGTACTGTATTGAACTGGATCACCTTGAGTTTGTAAATACCAATGAAGTGGACAAGCTCCTTGGAAGCATAAGGAAGACGACGTGCCCCCTCAATCCTTGCTCATCATGGTTGACCACCCAGGGAGGGGAGGCAATAATAACATCATTACAGCTTATAATAAATACATCCTTTTGGGAGGGAATATTTCCATCTAAACTGAAACAAGCAATAGTAACACTGCTTTTGAAGAAACCCTCCCTAGATCCCCTGATGAGAAACAACTATAGACCGGTCTCCCTTTTACTACTCTTGGGCATAGTGATTGAGAGGGCAGTCGCCTTCAAGCTCCAGGCTGTCTTGGACAAAACTGATTATCTGGATTCATTTCAAACTGGCTTTAGAGCGGGATACAGAGTTGAGACGGCCATGGTTGCCTTAGTTGATGATCTCCGTCTGGGCATCGACAGGGGAAGTGTAACCCTGCTGGTGCTCTTGGACATCTCAGCTGCATTCGATACCATAGACCATGGTATCCTTTTGGAACACCTGAGGGAGTTAGGTATCAGGGGCACTGCGCTCTAGTAGTTCCATTCCTACTTCTCGGATAAATTCCAGAATAGTTGCTCCTCTAAGAGAGTGCTGACATCTGGTGTCCCTCAGGGCGCCATTCTATCCCCCATGCTATTTAACATTTACATGAAGCCGCTGGGATAGATCATCCAGAGACATGGGGCGTGGTGTTATCAGTACGCTGATGACACCCAGATTAATTTCTTTATGTCTCTGACTGTTGCAGTGACTAGGCATGGCATCTCTCCTCTGGATGCCTGCCTAAGGTCAGTAATGGGCTGGATGAGGGAAAACAAACTCAGGTTGGATCCAGAGAAAACAGAGGTACTAGCAATAGGTCCCTCAGGTCTTGGGAAGGAAATTAGTCACCCTGTCCTGGACGGGGTCACACTTCCCCTAAAGGACGAGGTTCGCAGTTTGGGAGTACTCCTGGACTCTTTGCTACAATTGTCATCTCAAGTAGATGCAACAGCTAGGAGTGATTGGTATCAACTCCGGTTGATACGCCAACTGCGTCCCTACCTGGACCGAGGGGACCTTGAAGCAGTGGTACATGCACTGGTAATCTCTCTTCTTGATTTCTGTAATGCACTCTACATGGGGCTACCCTTGTACCAAGTTCAGAAGCTTCAATTAATACAAAATGCAGCAGCCAGATTGGTCACTGGTTCTTCGAAATTTGACCATATAACACCTATTTTGAAAGATCTTCATTGGCTTACGAGCGCAATACAAGGTGTTAATTATTACCTATAAAGCCCTATATGGCTCAGGCCCAAGTTACTTAAAGGAACGCCTCTCCCTATATAGTCCAGCCCGCACTCTTAGAACTTCTGGGGGAAATCTGTTGAAGGTGAATCCAACTAAATTGGTTTCAACCCCCCAAAGAACTTTTACTTTGGTGGCTCCTAAATAATCTTCCGGAAGATATCCGTCTTATTACCTCCTTGGAAGCTTTCAAGAGGGCAGTTAAGACGGATCTCTTCTGGCAAGCCTACCCACCCAATCTCTTGTAAGGACTTCACCCCAATCTTCTATTAAGAATGATGTATTGTTTTTAAAGTGTTTTTAATGATGAATATTATATGTTTTATTATTGTATACTATTGTTGTTGCTTGATTGTAATCCCGTTTCGATCCATCTGGGATCAAAATGTTGCAGCCCACATTCAATTTTGATTCCTAATAAACAGTAAGATATGATATTTTTATCATGAAAAAATATTTTTATTATATTTATTATTATTTATGGAAACCTGTTGAGTGAACTTGGGTAAGTCACACACTCTCAGCCCCAGAAATCCCTATGATAGGTTTACCTTAGGGTCGCCGTAAGTCATAAATGACTTGAAGGCACACAAAAACACATAAATAGATGTGGAGTTACTATTGAAGGTAAAGGTTTGAGCTGGTTAATACCAGCCAGCCATAGATCAAGTAATAGTTGTAGCAGTTAAATGGATGTTAAAGAAAGTAACATAGCAGTGGGTGTTGTTATTGCCATGGCATGGGCCGTAGGGGATGACTCTCAAATATATACAATAATGCCTGGAATCCTTTGTATGAGTGGCTTGGAGTGATGACACTAGAGATTACAAAAGGCAGGTGTACATTTAGACCTTGGGAAGTGCAGCCTTGGCCCAAAAATACAGGTACGTACATGTCAAAGCTCCCTTGTCTGGAGGCCAAACATGCCTGGCATCAAGCGTGTGAAAAGTTCACGATGGCTGCAAGATGCAGCAAAAACATAGCAACATAAGCATTCTCCCTACAGAGTTTAGAGCAGGCTTCAGAGCAGAATGCCAGCAGCAAATCTTACTCTTTGTGATATATTTTAAAACATTAAAGAGGGCACAGCATTATTGAATACCAGAAATGAGCTGAAATGGTGTTGGTGCATTGTTTGTCCTGGGTTATTTGGAAAGAATCATCATGAGACTTTAGTGTTGTTGTTGTTTTAAGTATATCAGCCATGCTAACCCACTTGGGCAAGTCACACTCTCTCAACCTCTGAGAATGGCAATGTCAATGGCAAATCTCTGAACAAATCTTGCCAAGAAAACCTCATGGGAGCCTTAGGGTCTCCATAAGTCAGAAACTACATGCGAGCATGTTAAGGAGATGAACTTAAAGGACTCTTATATTCTGCTGAATTGATGATAAGTGCATGGTCTTTTCTCTTCTTCTAATTCCATGATCTGAACAGTGACAGGAAATTGGCATGGTGTTTTGTTTTTAAAGTGACATGAGTAGAATAGTTGTAACATTTTCTCTCATTACCAGCCATATGCCCGGCCCATGTGTTTCATTTAAATGTTATTAAATGCTTTGATTTTGTTATATGCTGCCTTGTTGACCTACTTGGCCAACAGGTGGGTTAGAGAAAAACAAGACATACAGGTTTTAAAAAAATATCTCACTTTCCCCCAGTTTTTAAAAAGCCATCAGAGGATGTGTGGAAGGCTTTAAAGGGACTGAGAAATGTGCTTTTAAAAGCTTATTTCGGAACATGACTCATATTTCAGGAAGCATGGGAATTATTTGCCAAACAGTTCTTTTTATTCCAAATCTTCATACTCAAACTTGAAATCTGGCCAAGAGCCGAAATTTCAGATTAGCTCTATTAAAAGCTCAGTACAAAGGTAGATTTGACAACTTGCATTAATTTAATGTCAAGCTGAATTAATATAGTTCAAGTACCTGGCATTCCCATATATAAACGGATATATATATCTGTCAGGTGTGGTAGATCTCAACCCAGAGATTTTGGGGAAGTTGGACTGTATCTATGGACTGTATCTATTGCCTTAAACCATCCATTTTTTGTTGTTGTTAACTACATTTGAGTTGGCCCCAACTCATGGCAACCCTGTGGATGAGACATCTCCAAGATTCCTGTTCAGCTTAGGTCCTGCAATTCAGGCTTGTAACCTCCCTGATTAAGTCTATCAATTAGAAAGCTTCCATAGTATCAAAATTGGCTGGCTGAGCACTGTTGCAGGATGGGTGATGGTTGGACGGTAGCGCAGCAATTTTGTGTATGATAAAATTAGTTTTAATCTGTTCCAGCCTGATCCTGTCCCGTGACTGCGTCGGCGTGAAAATTACTCTTGATAAACTCCTTAGTCTTTTGATTTCTTGGCTGAAGTCTCCATTCTGATCAATGTTTGATCCAAGGTATGGAAAATCTTTTACTATTTCAATTTCCTCATTGTCTAAGTTGAATTTATGTAGATACTCTGTGGTCATTATTTTTGTTTTCTTTATCTTCAGCATTAAGCCTGCCTTTGCACTTTCTTCCTTGACCTTCCTTAACAATTGTTCCAAGTCTGTAATGATATCTGTTAGTATTTTGGTGTCATCTGCATACCATAGATTGTTTATGCTCCTTCCTCTTATTTTCACTCCTCCTTCTAAGTCTACACCTGTTCTTCATATGGTATTTTCAGCATATAAATTGAACAAATAGGGTGATAAAATGCATCCTTGCCTCAACCCTTTGCCCATTGGGAACCATTCTGTTTCTACATATTCTTGTCCTAAGTACAGATATCTCATCAGGACTATCAGACGTGTTGGCACTCCCATGTCTTTAAGAGTCATCCATAACTTTTCATGATCCATGCAGACAAATGCTTTGCTATAGTCTATGAAGTTCATGCTGATTTTTTTTCTGGAATTACTTGGTATGCTTCATTAGCCATTGTATGTTTGCAGTGTGGTCCCTAGTGCCTCTTCCTTTCCTGAGCCCCACTTGCACTTCTGGGATTTCTCTCTCCATTTTAGCATAATAATAAGCATAACCTCCCATGTTTTCTTAAAAATCAAAGACCTCCATCCCTAACCCTTAACCTTAAGATGCCAGCCACAGATGCTGAAGAAATGTCAGGAATAAACTCTTCTAGAACATGGCCACATAGCCCCAAAAAACCACAAAAAACGATGGATGCAAGCCATGAAAGCCTTCGACTTCAAGTTCTATGGAGTTCTTATTCTGCCTTAAGGATCCTATTACAAATTATCCATCAATCAATTTGTTTCATTTCCCTTGTCTGTAAATTTCTATATAAAGACTGATTGGGCCGGAGAATACAAACTAACTTCAGTGACTGTCCCCACTTTTTGTGTCGTGTCAACTATGCTCACAAATGAATTGGGTTGTCAACTGACCAGGAAAGATCACACCTAACTGCTTCTCCTGGTTTAGCACCAGTCAAAGAGATTTTGCTCCCAGAGGCAGAGAACAGTTTATAGTCTCCTAGCTGAGCAAGACAAGGTGCCAGTCAAATTATTTTGGCACTTGACTCAGATAATGCAACAAGTACCTCTCTCACATACCTGACAGTACAAATATTATAGCAACAGCTATCAATTTGCTGCCATTTCATGACATATAAAATCAGTTGCCTGTAGGGGATGCCTCACTTGGCTGAGCAACAAAGCCAGTTGTGGATGCACAAAACAGATAAGGCAAAGGTTTTCACAGTAAGGTGATCTCTGGAAAATGTCAAACTGCTATTGAAGACACTGCCATGGGTGTCTATTGAGAATCTGACAACCACACAAGTGAGGCACTCCAGCCCAGAAAGTGTTCTTACAACTAATCATGCAGATACCATAAAGATGATAAAAACCACATGTGCCTTTTCAAGTGCTCCAATTATCACCCAAGTATCTTCCATTTCAGTTAATGCATGTTACTACCAGCCACAGTACACAATCAGCCCTCCCTATCCATGGATTAGTTATCCATAGATTCAAACATCCGTGGCTTGAAAATATTTAATATTTAATTCCAAAAAGCAAATCTTGATTTTGCCATTTTATATAAGGGACACCATTTTATTATGCTATTTTATTTAATGACACTTGAGCATCCATGGATTTTGGGATCCACGGGGAGTCCTGGAACCAAACCCCAGCGGATACTAAGGGGCCACTGTATACATGTTTTAACTGTAAATGTCATGAACATGTACCTACCCAGTTGTTTTAGCCCACCTGATGGCTCATACCAACCTGCTACTAATTGTTTAATGAAATCTATTAAAGGTATGCTTGGTAAATGTCTGACTGTGTAGTGTATACCGACTTCATTCCCCCTTACTTTCTGAATCACCTGTCCACACTCCTTCCAAGCTTTCTTCTTCCAGATTCCTCACTCTGGTGAAGCTGGGAAGCTGAGGTTCACATGAACTAAACAAATAAAACAAAATAAAACTTTGCAAGGGAGTGGGAAAAATATGCAGGAAACTAACACCTGCCTTTCTTGCCCCCTGGCAGTCTTATTCTCTCATCACATTATGATGAACATATAAATTTGCCTTTCCCTGAGTGCTTACAACTTGAGGTCAAGCTTTAGAAATTAGGTTCATTAAAATCAACAATATTGTATCATTTCCCACACCCATCTCATTTCCATTTCCATTTCCTTTATGGCTGCAGTCCAGGGAAGTTTTTCCTGGAAACCTGGGCACAGAAGAACTCCCTTATTAATGTCCAGGATGCTGGCATGCCAGTGCCCTTGCACCCTTCATCTTGGGAAATGTAGTTCTGTAGGATGCTTGTCTGAGTCCATCACATTGACATGAAATGGTCTGAAGACTACAGTACATTTCTCAGCAATCCTTGAGAACGGCAAACCACCATTACCTTTAGCCAGGGAGGGCTGTGGGAAGGGAAAGGGTGGTATTTGGGAGTGCCTGCAAGGTACCTTGAACTCTACAAATGGTGATAAATAACATTGTTGTTGTTGTTGTTGTTGTTGTTGTTGTTCTGTGCCTTCAAGTTGTTTCTGACTGATGGCGACCCTAAGGCAAAGCTATTCATAGAGTTTTCTTGGCAAGTTTCTTCAGAGAAGGTTTACCTTTGCCTTCCTCTGAGGCTGAAAGAGTGTGACTTACCCAGTGGGTTTACATGGCCGAACTTGGGTTCGAACCCTGGACTCAAATGTCATAGCCCAATGCTCATACCAGTACACCATGCTGGCTCTCCAATAATTAACTTCTACAATATATGTATATAAACCTATTACATTGTTATTTCTATGAGCCACCTTGGGTCCCACTCCGGGAAAAAGGCATCATATAAAACAAACAAACAAACAAACAAACAAACATAATAAACAAGCTGCAAGTGGAATTGCCATATGGGCAGAAGCATTACCTGAACAGACAGGCCAAAATAAAGCTGCTTCAGGTAACTTTGGAGGTATGCTGTTTAAATGGCACACGCATCTTAAAAGGCCAAAAGCTGCGCCAAAGCCATGCTCCAGTCCTTAGGACTGGAGCGTGGCTTTGACGTGGCTTCCAGCCCCTTAGGATGCATGCATCATTGAAACAGCATACCTCCAAAGTGACCCGAAGCAGTTTTATTTTGGCCTGTCTGTTCGGGCCCTCAATTTGGCAGGAACAGACCTAGTTAATCTTCTAATGTCCCACTTTTCCATCTCCCACTTTTCCTCTTGGGCCTCATCTTATTTCAGTTGGCAAAAATTGAGTTCAAAGGGCAAAGCTAGTTGGCACTCAGCTATCTCAGGTGTGAAGATGGCAGAGGAGATGGTGAAATCTTGTCCTTCCCTATAGGTTCAGGGGAAAGTGAACTTAATCCACTATTAGATGGGTTATGTCTTCTCTGCTTGCACAGAACTGTGCAGCAGATAATGCAGCTCCATACAACTTTAGCAAATGTGACAGACAGCCTGGTCTAGTGGTTTGAGTGTTGGACTACAACTCTAGAGACCAGGGTTCTCTGCCATGAAACCCACTGAGTGACCTTGGGCATGCCACACACTCTCAGCCTCTGAGGAAGGCAATGGCAAACTTCCTCTGAACAAAACTTGCCAAGAAAATCTCATGATAAGGTTAGCCTTAGGGTTAACAAAAGTTGGAAGTGACTTGAAGGCACACAGACAACAAACAACACCAGTAATGTCAAGCAGGAACACAGATATGCAGACTTTGGGCACTGTGGCAGATTCCTTAAGAAACTCAGCAAGTTGCTGCAGAACTCCGGTCAGGAGTGTTGGGACGGTTTCATTTCTATAGAAGAGGAAGGGATTTGACAGCTGAATACACTTTCTGAATTTAAAAGAGCATTGAAGACCACTTTCTTCTAGCTGGCTTATCCAGATTATTTTTTAAATGGTGACTTTTCAATGATGAATTTGAAATGTGGATTGTTTTAATATGTGTATATCTTGTGCTTTTAAACTGTATGTATGCACTTTTAAATTATTGTTAATTATTGTTCCTCGCCTTGATCCATGGCAAGAAGCAAGTCAGAAATAAATAAATCAATCTTGTTCTTTTCTACAGCAATTAGATGTAGTCCATACTCATACCTGAAATGGTGGTGGGTATGACCTTTGTGTAGTGGTTTGAGTGTTGGACCACGATGCTGGAGACCAAGTTTCAACTCTCAGCTCAGCCATGAAACCCATAGGTGACCTTGGGCAAGTCATACTCTCTCAGCCTCAGGGGAAGGCAATAGCAAATCTCCTCTGAACAAATCTTGCCAAGAAAACCCCAGGATAGGGCTTAGGCCTTAGCGTTGCCTGCCTTCCCAGGGTTTGCTGCCTTGCTCTCTTTCGAGCATCTCCTCTTCCCTGGCACCCTTGTCACTTTCTCTCTGCTGTGTCTTTTCTCTGCATGCTGTTTCTCGTTCCCTCTTTTTGTGCACCTTTGTGCCCCCCAGCCCCGTTGTGCCCATTGCGTTCCTTCTTTCTCTTTCAGCGCCATTCCTCTTGTCTGCCTCATACCCCTCCTTCCCTTCGCCCTCATGGGTGGTTTTGTCTCCTTGGTTTGTGTGGTCTGCCCGGCACATTCCAGCCCCTTTTCTCCTCAGGACCTGACATGTTCCCCATAGAATAGGGGGATTTATCACATGGATTATGCTTTTCATTCTGGCTTTTGTTTTCAAAAATCTCACCTCATCCTTTCTCCTAACCCCTCCATGTACTTTGTATACACAAACTTTACAATACACATAACTGAGGGTTTTTCTGGCATACCTTCTGTATGCAATTCTGGGTGCATTTTAGTTTGAATTACCTATCTTATGTTTCTTCTTTATACAGTCAGCTCTCCATTATCCAAAGATTTTTAATGCATGGATTTTACCATCAATGGCTTGAAAATATTTTTTAAAAAAATATTCATTCTCAAAAGCCAACCTTGATTTTGCCATTTTATATAAGGGACACAATTTTACTATGCCATTGTCAATCAATCAATAGTTTTATTGTGATCAGTGATAATCTTCTACTATACCATTGTATTTAATGAGACTTGAGCATCCACAGGATCCTGGAACCAAACCCCAGCAAATGCCAAGAGCCCATTGTAAATCTCACATGCAGGTCTGGCTGACATGGTTGTGTCCAAGGTATGTATCCTTGCACCAGAGGATTTGATTCCTGAACTCTCATGCTGTTGTTGGTTGTGTGCCTTCAAACTGTTTCTGACTTATGATAATCCTAAGGTAAACCTGTCAAGGGGTTTTATTGGCAAGATTTGTTCAGAGGAGCTCTGCCATTGTCTACCCCTGAGGCTGAGAGAGTGTGACTCACCCAGTGGGTTTCATTGCTCAGCTGAGAATTGAACCCTGGTCTACAGAGTCGTAGTCCAACACTCAAATCACTATGCCACACTCATACACACCACTATTTACTGATGAGTATGGCCTACATCTGATTGTTAGCCCCAACAAGAAAAGAACCATCGACTCAATGAGAATGTGGTAGGTCTGGCCTTGGAAAGTTCCACTGATTTACTAAATCCGCTTCAGCCTGAGCATTTCATTATGCACTATTGTGAATGATGATCCCAGCCACTGATATGTTCATATCCCTAGCAAAAAAAAACAAAAAAACAAAAACAAAACAAACAAAACAAACAAAACAAAACAAAAAAAGCCTGTCATTGGCTTTTGATGTAGGGTACATTAGTCAACATAGGCTGCATTCGCACTACAGAAATAATCCAGTTTGACACCACTTTAATTGCCATGGCTCAATGGTATAGAATTCTGGGAATTCAGGTTTTGTAAGATGTTTAGCCTTCTCTATCAGAGAGCTCTGGTGCCACAACAAACTACATATTCCAGGATTCCATAGCACTGAGCCATGGCAGTTAAAGTGGTGTCAAATCAGACTGTTTCTGCAGTGCAGATGCAGCCTTAGTGGACAATAGTCTTCTCTGGTACCCCACTGTCATGGAATTTCTTTTTATTGTATACTAAAACTCCTTAATCTTAGAGTGAATCCGATTGCATTCATTACAGGATGACTGCAACTGAAGTACATTCAGCAACACTTGCCATTTCAACTGGCACATTCATGTCAGTGCATTTACCTCCAGCATATGTCTGATCTGTTGATAGTTAGCTAGTTAGTTAGTTAGTTAATTAATTAATTAATAATACCTCCAACATATCTTCCTCCTCACTTTAACGGACAGAAAGTAGAAAAGAAGAAGATAAACCAGGGAGGAAAAAATGGTGTAAATGTTCATGCATGTGTGTGCATGCGCGCGCGCGCGCGCACACACACACACACACACACAGAAAGCATGCTGACATTTGCTCAAATGACAAATCTGGGGGGATTTACCAAGGAGCACATACTAGAAAATCTGACTTTCTGTGGCAAACAATGCAAACCGGAGCACCCAGGACCCTGAAATGAGAGATGCATATTGAAGGGGGAGAGCCTTGGGTTCAGTGTTGTTTGAATGCTCATCTGAACTTTAGCAACCCGAACAGTTTCTCAGTTTGCAGCAGTGGCAGCAAGGCCCTGGGTAAAAATGCACACACAGCAAAATCTATGTGGCAGAATAAATGGAGACATTCAGCAGTGCCTTGAAATAAAATCCAATGGGGGGGGGGGAGAGAGAGGGGGGGGGGAGAGAGCAGTCAGGGATTTGAGGCAGCAGGTTTGGCTGTTGGTGGTGTGTATGTGTACATCTGTGGCTATAGGAACTTTGCCCAAACTGCATTCAAAGCACTGGGTCTTTCAGCCTTTGCTTTCACTTGGAGGGAGAGGAGGGGGAAATGTGGTGGTGGTGGGGGGGACGGTAGGCCATTCCATCAGCACAGAGGGGGAGATGTGTGGCTATGGTCTTGCCAATGAATGGGCTGCATCACATTGCTTTCCCTCTTGCGCAGTGGTGGAGCCCACGGCTTCGCCTCTGTATGGGTCAGCTGCTCCTCTTTGTAGTTAAAAATGGAGCAGAAAAGGGGAATGAGACGTGAAGAAATTTACTACACATATTGAACCAAAGCACTCATCCTGAGAAAATGCCATGGCCCTGTTTTTAATTACAAAGAAGGTGCCCAGTTGCTTTTGTTTGAGCAGCTGCCAGGATCAGGCCCTATTTAATGTGTAGTCATGAGAGTGGCGTGCAAAGGAGGGGGAGTGTGTCTAGGATAGGGCTGTGGGTGAAATCCCACCGAAGGGGATTAAGGATCTGCGGCTGGGTTGTGGAAGGCTTAATCCTCCATAGAGCGACAATGACATTGGGGCAGACAAGTGGTGATTGTACCAATAAAGATCATTGGCTGGGAAAAGCTGGTCAGAGCCAGGTGAGTTGAGCCCTGGCTGGGTTGTGTCTGCAGAGTCATCCTCCTTTTCATAGGAGTTTATCACACAGGGGCTGATTTCGACATTAAAAAGAGATTAAAACACATTTAAAGCATCCCACAAATGAAGCAGAAATGGCGAGCAATTGCGTGAATGATCATCACATGCAACTGCGCAAATAAAGTGATACTGGAAATGCATTGTCTCTGAAATCCCGAAAATAAGAAGATGTGCATGAATGTTTCTTTGTGACCACTTTAATGGCGATTTTTCTGGGATATTCACGGGATAAATTCCCAATCTCCTTCATGTGATAAACTCCCTAGATATGTCCTGCATTTCAACCTTCTCTCCAGGAGGAATTCCAAAATGTCTTCCTTTTGTTTTGTTTTTAATAAAATTTTATTGCAAATAATTGCAAATAATTATGATTATATATACATCTATAGATATAGTTATCATATATCTTATTATATACTGTATAAATATTAATAAAATCTTGAGAAAAGTAGATCAATAACTCCAAACATTTCTTCAATTTCCACTTAAATTTAACATGTATGTCTTCCATTTTGAGCATGACTAAGAAGTATGAATGTACATTTATATGAGTGTTTTTAGCTTTTATTTGGTAATATCCTACATGTTTTCTTGACGGTCCAACATTTTGCAGTGCCTTGACCTCCTTTGTAGTTAGAACATCGGTCACCCTGTGTGTGTGTGAACTTTGGATATGTTGGATAAAGTCCAATTTGTGTGGTTTTTGGCGTGTGTTGTGGCAGAGGGAATGCATATGGTGGGAGAAGCTCAGATGAACCCTTCCCAGCTCAAAGTCCCTGCTACTTCAGAGCTGACATAAATTTAGCAAATGGACTAGTGAACTATCAAATAGGCAACCCTAGCTTAGGAAAGTTGAGTTGTCCATATAGCATCATCTAAATGTATATGGTCACTATGGCATGAGAAACAGCATGATGTAGTGGTTTGAGTTTGGACTATGATTCTGGAGACCAGGGTTCAATTCCCAGCTCAGCCATGAAGTCCGATGGGTGATCTTGAGTGAGTCACATGCTCTCAGCCTCAGTGGAAAGCCTTGGCGAACCTCCACTGATCAAATCTTGCGAAGAAAACCCCATGATAGGGTCATCATAAGTCGGAAATGATTTGAAGGTACACAGCAGCAGCAGCAGCAACAATGACAAATTATGGCATAAACAAGGACTGCTCTCAGAGAGCTAACAACAGTTCCAAGTCTCTGCACAGACAGAGAAAGGTAATGGTATGAGTAAATATAGCTAGGTATTGCAGAATGTGTTGGTTACAGTCTGGGATGAAGAGTAAGGATTGTATGAGATTAAGGGCTTCATGAGGATGAGAAGCAGTAGTGGTAGGGCATTACACAAGGGCTTTTATGTTTTAAAGTGGCTTAGCTCATACAGAATTCTCTATTGCTAGAGGTTATGACTTTATATCAAGGGCAGGGTGATTAATATTATATGCATCTCTGCATTAATATCATGAAATAGTTCGTGCAGGAGGTTACAGAGAAAATGCATGTTCATGTCTCCGTCTTATGAATATTATTATTTTTTAAAAATGTGCTAGGGCTGGATGACATTTTTCCCTCTTGATTCTGGCGTAAAAATGACTAACAGTTGTTTACACGGTACTATAAAGCCAGGTCCTTACTATTCCACTGTGGGATGACTGTACAGTGGTACCCCGGGATACGAATTGATCGCGTTACGAAATTTCCGGGTTACGAAAAAGTTAGATTGGAAAAAACTGTTCCGGGTTACGATGTTTTTTTCGGGTTACGAAATTTTTTTCGGCGCGAAATTCAAACGCGTGGCTTTCCAGCGCTAACGGAAAGCCCTTTTCGGGTTGCGAAATTACTCGGGTTACGAACGGAGCGGCGGAACGAATTAAATTCGTAACCCGAGGGAGCACTGTACTATCTTTTGTAATCTTTTAAGTGCTTTCATACTTGACATGCACATTCCTAGGAGCCTTGACTGGTCACAGCTCCCAAATGCATGGTTACTATGTGTTTTTAGATACGAAACCCCTCCTCCACCACTACCCCTCCCCTGGCATCTTTGGAAGCCTTTGGTCTACTGCTGTCCTCATACTTTTAATATAATACAGTATATTAAAAGCTACAGAGGCCAGCAGCTGCCTGTTCATCGGTTGAAAAAGCAAAGCAATAACAACACCCTTGTATATGATCAGCCTTCTAACTCTATGCCATGAATAATGAAGGGAAATCATCTATGGTGAAGCTAGACAGCACATCTGCTCACGTCTGGCTCTGGTAACAAATCTATACGTTTAGAAATTTCTGATTCAGTTCTCCTGAGACTGTAGCACTTTAGAATGCACTTAGGAAATTCCATGTTTGAATGTCTACCCATGTGTAAGCAACATTTTCATGCACATGCATTGGTGGGATGGCCAGACTTTTTAAATAGATGCTTTTCAAAAGCCGATATTCACTTTCTACCATAAGGGTGGAAAAACTGCAGCCAGACAGATGGTGTTGGACTGCAGCTTCTAGCTTTCTTCATTAGGCTTAGGCTCTGTTGCTTTGAGCTGATCAGCACCCCAGTCCAACAGCATCAAGAAGGTTGCATGAGGCCCATCTCTTGTTATACCAAGTGTGTGAAATGAAGGAAGGGTTATTCTACATGTAATTTCTAGACACTAAATTTGGGTCTCAACTCCATCCTTGCAATGCTCAGGTCAATGACCATTGTTTGTGTGAATGCATGGCTTAATCATAGCCCTGACTTGCAAGCTGTATCTAAACCCTGAAATGTGCATAATCAATATCTTACACTGAGCATGTGCAGAATGCATTTCTCTTATCAGTGAGTAGTTACGGCCCACATTCAGCCAGCTCTGGTTCAGCAAAGGGGTATGCCATAGCCATTACTTTTGACAGCTTTCTTTCTAGAAGTTAAACATAGATGAATTAGGCTCTTAGCCAAGAACAGGAATGAGAATCATGTGGCCTTCTACATAATGGCGGGTTGCAACTCCTAGCAGCCCAATCTACCATAACCAGTGGAGACAAATGCTAGATATTGAAATTCAACTACATCTGTAGGCCCTCAAAATTTCTATTCTGGCCTAGAAAATGACCTTGTAGGGGATTGTGGTTCACCCAAGTTTTGCTGCTGCTTGTTAGGGCTACAAAGTTCTCTTGTGCAGCTTCTGTTGATTTTGAATTTGTGCAGAAGATCCTGGTAGATTACACCCCATGTCATTAAGTGTGTGTGAGAGAGAACAAGAAAGAGCTCGCACAAGAAAATGACTGAAATTATGCACACATGCACATGCTGTTTGTATTTTCCACAGCAGATCCCACAGTATCTTGAAGTGACCCTCTTGAAATGGGATGCATTGAGTCTAAATCCACCAAATCATCACCACCACTGTTTTCTGGCAACAGACTCCCACAGATTCACTGGAGGAGTTTCCTACACTAGAATTGAAGAGGGGCTGTCAACACATTGCTCTTAGTTACCCTGTTTGACTTTTTTGTCTGCTTAAATAGCTATACCTTCTGCCATGCTGTGCTACATTTGCCTCTGTTATGTAAATGTCAAAACAACCAATTGTCAAAGAAGTAAATTAATCCAAGCTGAAGCTTGACATGGTTCTCCCAGAAGGGCAGAAGCTAGCGAGCTTCAGTCTGAGGGCTTATCAAAGAAATACAGTACTAGGATTTGACAACCCTAATTTCAATAAGCTTCTATCAGGTTCAGAAAGCAATTGCTGTTGAAATATTTGGGCATTAAAGCAACTTCATCCAGCTGGAGAGAGGAGAACAAAATCACCTAAAATCCAAGTATTCAGACTGGATCCAATTGTTTTCTGTACTTGTATAAGCCTTTCTAGTCTCATGTACTCTCCTCTTTAAATTTTACATATCTAGGGATGGGTGAATATTTTGGGTACTCTTTATATTTCATTGCTCTGACTGCAATTTTTTTTTGGCCTGCATTCACTGGAGTCTGAGAAATGGCAGAATTGATTTGAAAGTTTGAAAATATAGTAAAATTAAAACGTAACATGATAGAATCCTGACGACACCTGCCCATGGTGCCATTTGGAGTGCGTCAGTCCAGATGGTGTGTGCCATCATGACGCACCTCCGGTGATGCGCCCAAATGATGCAGCACTGAAGGGGCGCCATAAAGCCATGTCACTGTGACTACGGCACCCCTTGGAGGGTGCAAAAAGGAGCTGCTTTTTGTGGCTTCTTTTTGTGCTCTGCAGAGGCCGGAGGCATGAGGTTGCCGTGGCCCCAATCCAGCCAGAAATCTGGCTTAGGAGCAATCTGTAGAGCCCCTTAGAGTTGGAAGGGACCATAAGGACAATCCAGTTCAACCCCCTGTCATGCAGGAAGACACAACTAAAGCATTCCTAAGCATTGTCCATCTAACTTTTGTTTAAAGATCTCCAAAGATGGACAGTTCACCACTCTCTGAGGCTGTCCATCCTGCTATTGAATAGCTCTTATGGTAAAGACATTTGTCCTAGTGTTTGAGGTGGGGGTGGTAGCTTTTCTTTTGTAATTTGAATTACCTGGTTCATATTCTAGTCTCTGGAATAGCAGAAAACAACCTTGCTCCATCTTCTACATAACATCCATTCAGATATTTAAAGATGTCTATCATGTCACCTCTCAGTCTTTTCTTCTCCAAGTTAAGCATAGCCATTTCTCACAGTTGTTTCTCATAATGTTCTTCATTTGTAGACCTTTGATTATCATACAGTCCTCTCACAGCACATCCCAGCTTCTCAACATCCTTTTTGAATTGTGCAGCCCAGAACTGACCAAGTATTCCAGGTGAGATTGACCAAAGCAGAAAAGAGTGGTACTATTACTTCCCTCCACCTAGACACTGTATTCCTGTGATGCAGCCTAGAATTTTTTTAGCTGCTGCATCACACTGTTGATTCATGTTCAGCTTGTGGTCTACTATGGCGGGATACAGACGGGCAGGGGAAGATGTCTTGGAGGTGTATTCTGCTGAATACGGAGCCTCCAGACCGCCCGCCCCGGGGGTGTGGCTCAGGTGTATGGGGCTTCCACACGGGGGGCAGTGAAGACGCCTCACCTGGGGCCGTTTCTGACCCATAGCTTCCATACCGCCGCCTCGCAGGACGCTGCAAAGAGAGAGGCAGCTTCCGCACGGGCGGCCAAAAACGCTGCTTTTTTTTCTTTTGCCGGCTGAGAAGTGCGCAGCTGCGGCAGTTCAGCATCGGCCGGCAATTTCCCTTTTGCCGGCTGCGCAATGCGCATGTGCGCATTTAAAGCGCCCAGGCCCCTTTAAACTTTTTTCCCTGCCCTACCCAAGAACAAAGGTGGCCTCCTGCCAGCTGGTGATCAGCTGATGTTGGCATCCTTGCCCGCTTGCGCATTGCGAGTGCCACCACTGGCATTATGGATGCCTCCTCTCCTTTGTTCCCTGTGGTCTTACTGAAGCTGCAATCCACAGCCACAGGTGTCGCCAGTGCCACCGCCGTCTACTCCGCCTCCGCCCCCTCCGCCTCCATTGCCGCTGCAATGGAGGTCCCATCATCCACCACCACAACAGCTGTAGACTTGGATGACAGCAGCAGTGATGATGATGATGACACAGAACAGCGAACGGCAGTGGCTGCCATAGCGGTTCATCAGGCTACTGTTGGCGGTGCCATGGCCCTGGCCAGAGTGGCGTGCCCCCGCCGATGCTGGAAGGTCCCTGCATCGCAAGACTTGTGGGACAACTTTGTCTCAACCATATGGTCTGACGAGCAATGGAGGCATTTCTTCCGAATGCCCCGTGCCCACTTCCACAGACTAGTGGGCATCCTGCGCCCAGAACTGGAGAAGTCAGACATAGTGATGAGGAAAGCCATCCCGATGGAGAAGAGAGTGGCCATTGGTGTCTTTTCACTGGCACACAAATCCAGCTATATTGTGACTGCAGCGCTGTTTGGGGCTGGCATTGCCACTGTGGGGGAGATCGTGGTGGAGTTTGCCCTGGCCATGGAGAAACTGCTGCTGGGGAACGCACGTGAGGTAGGGACAGTCAGACCACCTTCCCCTTAATCTTTGGCAGCTCTGTGATATTCTGTCTCAAATGTCACCCCCTCACTGTACATTTGCTGTTCTTGCTGTGGTGCAGTTGCGCACGTGTAAAAGAGTTGTCATGTCAATTCCTCTGTTTCTCTCCCTTTCTTTCCCCTACAGATTATGGATGCCTTTGGTTGGCGCGGCTTCCCACAAGTGGTTGGCCTCATGGACGGCTGTCACTGCCTGATCATACCACCCTTGGGGCTGAGGAATGCCTATGTCAACAGAAAGGGCTCCTATTCTGTCATCCTGCAAGGGACATGTGACCACACAGGAAGGTTTGTGGACGTGGAGCTCAGATGGCATGGGTCAGCGCACGATGCCAGGGTGGCACGGAATTCTCTCATCTACGAGGCCATGGAGGCTGGCATCTATGTGGAAGGGAACCCCAGCATCAACATCAGAGGCCAGCAGATCGGGCCCCTGATACTGGCTGACTGTGCCTACCCCATTCGGAAGTGGCTCATGACACCTTTCAAGACCCCCCAGACTCCCAAAGAGAAGCTCTTCAACAAGAAGTTGAATCACGTGAGGGGGGCCGTGGAGAGAGCATTTGGCAGATTGAAGGCGAGATGGCGCTGTCTCATTGCCCCACTCCTGGTGGCAGAGGAGAACGTGGTGCCCATCCTGGCATCATGCGCCATTCTGCACAACATCTGTGAGATCAAGGGCAGAGTCCTGGATGAGGGCATGCGATATAGGCATCGTTTTGTGCTGCCCACCCTGGGAGCAATCACGGCGGATGAAGAGACTGCCAAGAAGGATGCAGGGGAGGCTGTGAGGAATGCCCTGGCAGATTTTTTTCTGACAAGGAGAATCTGAAGGATGGCTTCAGAGACGCTGCCGCTCGCCCCCTCCCATCGGGCACCGGCCCAGGAAGGACTCTTTCGCCGCCGGAGCGGCGTTTTTCGGAGGGGTGGGGCCGGTGAGAGCGGCCCCATAAAACCGGCTCCCGGCCTCCCCGCCGGAGACGCTGCTACTTGCCCCCTCCCATCAGGGAGGGCGTTTTTGGAGGGGCAGGGTACAGGGTATAAGGTGGCTATATTGTTGCTAGCCTTAGAGCAGGGGATGCCTGAGGTGGTTAACCCCTGCTCTTTTAACTGCTGGGGAAGGGCGGGGGGAGGTGATGGTTGTGGGGATGCTTGGGCTGGGGAAGGGAGGGATAACATCTATACGAGCGGAGCTCCCATTGAGGTAGTGTGGGGCAGGGGGAGGTATGGCGGTGGGAGAAGGGACTTGCGTTCCAGGGGAAGGAGAGATCGATGCATCATATCCCCTTCCTGTCCCTCTCCCAACCAAAGGGACCTGAGGGTCACTCCAACCGTGCCACAAACCCTGTCGCTGCTCCTGTGCAATGCCAGGTCGATTAATAACAAGACCCACATCCTCCACGACCTGGTGGAGGACAGAAATTGCGACCTGGCTTGCATTACCGAGACCTGGCTTGGGCCTGAAGGGGATGCTGTGTGGGCTCAGGCCCTGCCTGCCGGGTTCTCGGTAAAGGACCAGCCCAGGTTAGGTGGGCGGGGGGTGTGTGGCCTTGATACATAGGAACACCTTGTCCCTCACCAGGAACCACATCCGACAGATGTCCTATATCGAGTGTATTTACCTGACCCTAAAGGCTAGGGACAGTCTGGGGATTCTGTTGGTGTATCGGCCACCCCGTGCACTAACGGACTCCCTTAACGAGCTGACACAGCTGGTCGCGGAGCTGATGCTGGAGACGCCCAGGCTACTTGTCCTGGGTGACTTCAACATCTCCCTCACGGCCAGCTATGTTCCACCCGGTGCGGCTCGGGAATTCATGGAAACCATGGCGGCCATGGGCCTGTCCCAGCTGATAGAGGGTCCTACGCATTGTGCAGGTAATACTCTTGATCTGGTCTTCTGCTCGGATGCGGAAAATCCGTGGGCGGAAATAACTAATATTTCCCCCTTGTCATGGACGGATCACTTCCTGGTGGAGGCAAAAATCAAGGTCTCTACCCAGATCCCTCCCGGGGGTGGTGGACCTATTAGGATGGTCCACCCTCGAAGGCTGATGGAAACTGAGAGGTTCCAAGAAGCCTTAGAGGGGTTCATGGTTGGAAGTGACGGCGATTCTGTTGATGCCCTGACTGGTATTTGGAATACCGGTCTCTCAAGGGCTATACACAGCATCGCTCCCAAGCGCCCTCTCAGGCCCGCTTCCAAATGTAAGCCCTGGTATACGGAAGATCTCCGGGCAAGGAAGCGGGAACTGTGACGGCTAGAGTACCGTTGGCGGAAACACCTTTGCTTAGACGACAAGGCTCTCCTAGACCAACTGTTAGAGGACTACGGAGAGGCAATACGAGCAGCAAAGAATTCGTTCTATGGTGCTCATATTGCGTCCGCTGAGTCACGTCCGGCAGAGTTGTTCAGGGTGGTCAGGGAGCTAACTCAGCTCCCTCCCACCCTGAACCAGATCCTTGAACCTTCTAAGGCCTGCTGTGACCGATTTAACGACTTTTTCGCGGATAAAACCTCTCGGATAAGCGAAGGTCTTGATGCCGACATTCAAGCAGAACCTAGAGTAGAGGTGTCCAGAGCCTTCGTGGACTTTATTAAACTGGATCAGTTTGAGTTGGTAAGTACCGATGAAGTGGACAAGATCCTCGGAAGTGTTCGGAAGACAACCTGCTCTCTCGATCCCTGTCCCTCGTGGCTAGCGGCCCAGGGGGGACCGGCGGTAACTTTGTTGTTACGCTGGATTATTAATACATCTTTGAGGGAGGGCCAATTTCCATCAGAACTTAAATTGGCCATTGTAAAACCTATTCTAAAAAAGCCCTCCCTCGACCCCCTGGTACATAATAATTATCGGCCAGTTTCGCTGCTGCCATTTTTGGGAAAGGTGATCGAGAGGGCGGTTGCAATCCAACTTCAGGCGGTCTTGGATGAAACGGATTATCTGGACCCATTTCAAACTGGCTTCCGGGCGGGTTACGGGGTTGAGACGGCCATGGTCGCCTTGGTCGATGATCTCCGTCTGGGCATTGACAGGGGAAGCGTGTCCCTGTTGGTGCTCTTGGACATCTCAGCGGCTTTCGATACCATAGACCATGGTATCCTTCTGGGGCGCCTGGCAGAGGTGGGAATCGGGGGCACTGCGCTCCAGTGGTTCCGGTCCTACCTCTCTGGGAGGTCCCAGATGGTGCAGCTGGGAGACGTGTGCTCCGACGAGCGGGCCCTTAAAACTGGGTTCCCTCAAGGAGCCATTCTGTCTCCCATGCTATTTAACATTTACATGAAACCGCTGGGAGAGATCATCCGGAGACATGGGGCGCGGGGTTATCAGTACGCTGATGACACCCAAATCATTTTCTCTATGTCTCCGACTGATGCAGTGACTGAGGATGGTGTCTCTCCTCTCGTGGCCTGTCTAGAGTCAGTAATGGGCTGGATGAGGGAAAACCGACTCAAGCTGAATCCAGAGAAAACGGAGGTACTAGTGATAGGTTCCCCTGGTCCAGGAATGGCGGTGGTTCCACCTGTCCTGAACGGGGTCACGCTCCCTGTGAAGGACTCCGTGCGCAGTCTGGGGGTGCTTCTTGATTCGTCGCTTCACCTGACTACTCAGGTGAATGCGACGGTCAAGAGCACCTGTTATCAGCTTCAGCTTATTCGCCAGCTGCGCCCATACCTGGCCCAGGGGGACCTAGAAACTGTTGTACATGCTCTGGTAACCTCGAGATTGGACTTCTGCAATGTACTCTACATGGGGCAACCCTTATATCAAACCCGGAAGCTACAGATGGTGCAAAACATGGCAGCCAGGCTGGTCACTGGTGTTTCCAGGACCAGCCATATAACACCGGTGCTGAAAGATCTTCACTGGCTGCCTATTCGCTTCCGGGCCCAATATAAGGCGTTGGTGATTACCTATAAAGCCCTAAATGGCTTGGGTCCAGGATACCTGAAGGACCGCCTCTCCCCGTATATTCCGTCCCGCACCCTCAGAACATCCGGGCAGCTATTACTGAAGGTGCCTGGGGCTAGGCTTACCTCCGTCACAAGGCGGACATTTTCCATCGCCGCCCCGGCCCTTTGGAACACGCTGCCCACCGAGCTCCGCTCGACTACCTCCCTGGCCCAATTTAAAAGGGAGTTGAAAACCTTTTTCTTCCAGCTAGCATTCCCCGCATAAAAATCCTGTGGGCCTCCCTCCTCTTCCGTGGCCATGAGGATGGGCTACTGGGGCTTTTGCTGGTTTTATTTTATTTTTGTATATTGTATGGTGTTGTTTTTAACTATTGTACGCGTACTGTAATTTTATGTAAACCGCCCTGATCTATGGAAGGTGCGGTATATAAATAAAAACTTTATTATTTATTTATTATTATCATCTGTGATGTCAGAGTGCATTGTTCTGTAATAGCATAAGCACATGAATAAATGTATCCCATTATCCACAGTTTGAGTCTGCCTATCATTCCTGATCTGTGCTGTGGGCATGTTTTGCCACGTGCCTGAGGGGGACACACACAAACACACACAAAAGGTCTCCTGGCGCCTGTTTTCCTGGGTGAAAAAGATACATCAGCTCCAACTGCCAATTGCCCCTTTGACAATGTATCAATACCCCTCAAAGTCAAGCTTTCCTAATGGCCCATTTGAATGTATCAATAGGCCACCCAGAGGGCATCTATTGGGGGAGAGATTCAAACTGCTCCTCTGAAAGCTTTCCTTGGCCTAATGGCCCTGAGCCGCAGGTGCCCATATATACCCGTGCGCAACTGTGCAAGACCCCAGGACGGCGATCAACATGGCAGCGCCACGCAGGAGGGTCCCGGTCCGCATCGCCTACTGGACCGATGAGGAGGTCGGGATCCTCCTGGACTCCCTGATGCCACAGGCAGCCGCTCGAAGGGTGACGGCCAGCACCAACAAGCCCAACCGGGGGCATTTTCTCCAGGCATCCCGTGCCCTTGAAGAGCGAGGGTTTCGAAGAAAGATGCATCAGTGCAGAGTAAAGTTTAAAACTCTGAAGGCATCTTTCTTCGACACCCTCGAAGACTTTGGGGAGCACCCCCCAGTTGACAGGCGGCCACCATTCTTTGAGCGGCTGAAGGACCTGTGGATCAGGGGAGATAGGCCAAGACCGGAAGATCGCCGTCCTCCAGGTAAGTCAGAGCTCTTGCCATGCCCTGTCCTACCCTCCTTGACCCTTCCCTTGCCCTCCTCTCCTTCCTGCATGGTGCCAGTGCCATCCTTCCCCTTCCCTTCTGCAGGCGTGCGGCTGAGGCGGAGGCGGAGGGAGGGAGGGCACCGTGCCAGGTCGCCCTCTCTACCATCCTCGGGGGACGAGGATGTCTCCGAGGGTGGGCCACAGCCAGGACCAGCTGCTGTGGCCCCTCCGCAGCCAGAGCAGGCTCCTCTAGCGGCAGGTAGGTCCCTAGGGTGAGGGGTGGGGGTTGCCTGACTGCAGCCCCCACGACCCTTGTGCCCTCCTCTGCCATGCCAGCATGGTAACTTGGGCCTTTCCTTCCTCTTTTCCAGGGCTTGAAGTCCTTGCTGCTGTTGCAGCAGCCGAGGAAGAGGAGCCTGGCCCGAGCCGCCGCCTGCCATTGGAGCCAGGAGACTTGGCCCTCGATGCCACAGCCCTGGATCGAGTCCTTCAAGCCCGGCAGCGAGGTAAGTGTGGAGGTGAACCCAGGGAAGGGAGTGGGGGCACCCAGAAACCCTGCCTGTGGGAGTGGGTGATGGGCTCCACAGGCTGATCCTAACCATCCTTTTTCTTTTCCTCCCGCAGAGAACCGGACGGAGCGGAGGTTCTCTGCCCTGGAGGAGAAGGTGGAGAAGCTGGTAGAGAGAGTGTCCTCCATGGAGCACACCCTACAAGAAATCCTCCGCCGGCTGCCCGCCCCACCCCCACCTCCCCCTCCCTGAAGCAGCTTCCCTCCCCTGCCCCCTCTGCCATCCCCCCTTCACCACCACCCTTTACCATCCCCCTTCCCTTTGTAAATATGTACATAGAAAACGTTTTGTTATTATTGTTAATAAAAAAAATTATTTTTTTAAAAAAATTGTGTGGTTCATTATGCGCAACTGCGGCAGTGTGGCTGTGTGTGTGAATGTGACAGCTTAGGCGCAACTGTGCACTCTAAACCTAGGCAGGAGTGCTGTGAGGTAGCAATGTCCAAACTCTGTCCTTCAGGGCAAGGTGGCTGGGGCTTCTGGGAGATGAAGTCCAAACACCTGGAAGGACAGAGTTTGGACATTACTGGTTTGGGGGCCAGTGAGCCAGGCATGGTGGGAGGAGGGAACAGGAAGGGTAGAATAGATTAGATAGGGCTGGGAGGGAACACATACCCTGGGAGCCGAAATGATGTCTTTATGGGACATCATGGGACCTAGTGCCTTGTCAGTGCTCCCTGCCCCTTGATCCCAGGCCCCCCTCTAGTTGCCCTTTGCCTTTGGGGGCGAGTTGTGGGCGGTGGGACTGCCACTGAGTCACTGAAGAGGCTGGAGGATGGTCCAGCAAGAGGCTGCTGAGACAGTTCCACCTCCATGGCAACTCCCTGCTCCTCAGCTGGAAGGATTGCTCTTGCTGGGGGCTCCTGTGGCCCAACCCCTTCCTCCACGACCCTGGGGTCAGCCCTGCCTCTTCCACCCTGCTCCCTACGTACCCTTCTGCGTCTCGGGCCACCCTGCCCTCCCCTCATGATCTCCAGCATTTGCCCCATCAGAACAGTCTGCGCTTCCAAGGTGGTGTTGAGTCGCCTCTGCTCCTGGACTGTGGTCTTGTGATGTTGGTCTGACCTGTCTATTGCTCTATCCTGGTTCTGAACGGCCCTCTCTTGAACTTCCAGTGTCCTCTCTTGAAATCCCAGTGCCCTTTCCATGATCTCCCTGCGGGACTGTCTGCCCCTCTCCCTTTCCTCAGAGGCTAACTTCCCCTGCTCCACCAGTGCTGTCATGTGCTCTGCTGAGCAAGCCTTGAGCTGATCCACAGCCGCCACAGTTCTAGTAGCTGCTGACGGACACACCCTTTTCTTCTTGGTCGCAAGTCGCTCCTCTGGTGTCATGGCAGCTATCAGATTAGCTGGAGGTGGTTCTCCTTCTCCTTCTTCTTCTTCTTTTCGTCCTCCTACTATGGGACATACAACCAGAGAGTCATAGAAGCCTGCAGTTAGCAGAGACCCTGAGGGCCATCTAGTCCAACCCCATTCTGCCATGCAGGAACTCTCACTCAAAGCTGTGGCAAAGGGTAGAGTTTCAAACTAAGGGTGTGGGGAAAGCAGAGATTTACAGGCAAGGGAGGGGTGCCTTAGGAATGTGGGACACATGCAGCACATGACCATGCCAGGGACACTCACAATCCTACTTCCACAGCAACCTTGCAAACATACCAGCATAGTAAGCAGTGAAAGATACATGCCACAATTGCGCAGTTGAGCCATGCAGTTTACTCTATTACAGTGGTACCCCGGGATACGAATTACCCAGCTTACGAATTTTTCGGGATACGAAAAAATCCCATAGGGATTTATTGTTTCGGCTTACGAAGGTTTTTTCGGGTTACGAAAAAACCTCGGCGCTATTTTCCGCCACCGGAGGGCAGCAGAGAGCTATTTTTCCATTAGCGCCTATGGCAATTCGGCTTACGAAGGTTTTTCGGGTTACGAAATTAGCCGCGGAACGAATTAATTTCGTAACCCGAGGTACCACTGTATTATTATTTATTAAACATAAACATAGGGTTTACCTTGCATAGTCTCTTCGGCCTCACTGCCATCGCTGGCGGGTGCACTGGCCCGGGAGAGAGGTGAGCGGTCACGGTAGCTGCTGGTTGTGGAAGAGGATCCAGCACGAGATGGTGGTCTCCTTCTGGAGCTCCCGGCCCCAGCAGACATTCGTCTGAGCAGGGCGCGGGGGTCCAGAGGTCTCTGGCTGCTGGAGGAATCGCCCAAGTTGGGATGTTCCTCCTCCTGCTCCTCATCTGTATGACAAGGGACAAGGGTCATCTCTGCCCTGTGCCCACCCCAGGGCCACATCTTCCCCTTCTCCCATTTCCCCCTCCCTTCCCCCCAGGGGCCCTGGCGCATCTTACCGTGGGAGGGCATCAAAAGGTCTTGGGCACATTCAAGGTCCGGGGTCTCGTCCTCCTCCTCCACCACCACAGGCTCCGCTCTGGCTGGCTGGCCCACCAGGACCCTCACACGCTCCCCACTGGTGGCTAGTCTATTGGGTGCTTCCATCACTTTTGATGAAAGCATGCAGCTCCTTGTAAAAGGGCAGGGGGGGTGGCCTTCTTAGTACCTCTCGCCTGGTTATCTCTGTATTGTTTGTATTGAGATTTCAGCGATTTGCATTTCTGGCGACATTCTTCCCAATTTCTGCTGTGGCCCTTGGCCGTCATGGCCTCTGCCACCTCTTTATATGTCTCAGAGTTCAGGTAGGACTGCTCCAATTTCTCCAGAATATTTGGCTGTGACCATATAGCTATGAGGTCAGCCGTCTCCGCATGAGACCAAGACGTCCCCCTGCCTTTTTTCGGGGTGCTGGTGGATGGCTGTGCCATCCTGCCTGGTGGCAAAGGGGAGCCGCCACACAGCTGTGCCAGGAGCAGCTGAACTGTGCCCATTCCCAGGTGAAAATGGCGCAGGAATGTGTGTAGGGGGTCACTTTAAATTCCAAACTTTCCCTTATCACTTTCTACAACCAAAACATCCGCCGGCAAAACTTACAACTTCCCACGATTCCAGCAACTCATGCGCACATGCAGCTCTAGGGTTAGGGTTACGAGACTACACCTGCATGGCATCTGACGCTGCAATTAAAGCCTGACTGCAAACCACGCATGTCCCGGGAACCCGACCCATTATGCGACGCAGCTGACACGGAGCTTTTAAATGGGCAACTTAAATTTGCGGCGTGGCAATTGTGGCGTACCGGTGCAGCAGCTTATAGACGGAGATGTGCACGTACGCCGCTTATCAAAAAGAAGCGGGGAAAAGCGGCACCTTTTTAATGCCGCTTCTTCCCGCTTGGGGCGTGCGGGCGTCTCGTTCATGACGGCACTCAGGTAAGGGCCGTCTGAAGGCTATACCTTCATGACGTCATGAACACACCCCTTTTTGCCCGTCTGTATCCCACCTAAGATTCCTAGATCCTTTTCACATGTACTGCTTTCAAGACAGGCATCAGTCATTCTATATTTGTGCATTTCATTTTTCATTTCTAGATATAGTACCTCACATTTATCCTTCTTGAAATATATTTTGTTAGATTTGGCACAGCTCCCCAATCTGTCACAGATTGGAGTCATTCTGAATTTTGTCCCACATTTTGTCACAGATTTGGAGTCACAGATTAGTCATTTTGAATTCTGATTCTCTCCCCTGGGGTAATTATTATCCTTTCCCCACATCTGGTGTGATCTGCAAACTTGAAAAGCATGCCTTCTGTTTCATCCTCTTTTCTAAGTCATTTATAAAGAACCTTGAAACAACCCACTGGTCACTTCTCTCCAGAATGAAAACCAACCATTAGTGAGCCCTCGCTAGGTTCAGTTTGTCAACCAATTCATCACAGATCCACCTAACTGTAGCACTGTCTGGCTCACAGTTCACCAGCTTGCTTGAAAGAATAGCAAGGGGGGCCTTGTCAAAAGCCTTTGTGGAATCAAGCTATACTACATGCACAGCATCCCCTCATCTACCAAGCTTGCAACTCTATCAAAGAGAGAAAGAGAGAGAGAGAGATAAGATTAGTTTGGCTTGACATAGAACTTTATCGCACCCATTTTTGTCTCCGTTACGGGTATGGAAAGAGGACGTTCATGTGCGTGCGTGACCTGCAAAAAACGGATTTTATTGCATGCCAAAGCGTCCTCCAAAAGACCTCGTTCCGTTCTCCGGCACCAAGCCGTCCTGGTTCAGTGCTGAGGTGCGTGAAATGTTCTGGTTGGAAGTCTTCCAGCCGAGCAAAATGATGCCCATCAGCACTGAACCGGGATGGCTTGGTGCCGGGGAACAGAACGAAGCCTTTTGGAGGATGCTTTGGCATGTGATAAAATCCATTTTGCGTAGGTCACGCGGGCGTGCACACACACGAGTGTCCTCTTTCTGTACCCGTAACGGAGACAAAATGGGTGCAATAAAGTTCTTAGTAATCATATCATTCCTTTCCAAGTGTGCATACAATGACTGTTTAATGATCACACTGTGGAAATAATCCAGTTTGAGACCACTTTAACGGCCCTGGCTCAATGCTCTGCAAACTGTAGTTTTGTGAGACATTTAACCTTCTCTGTCACATCAAACTGGTGGCACACCAAACTACAATTCCCAGGATTCTCTAGCACTGAGCCAGAGCAGTTAAAGTGGACTCAAACTGGATTCTTTCTGCACTGTGTTTTGGACCAATGCTACCTTTCCCTGTGTCTCGTAGCTCATTGCAATTTCTACAGCCCATGCTCGCCTCCAGCAGTGCGATATCAAAATATAGCTGGATCATGAGGATATCAGGGCACTTACAACGACCTAAATATAATCCTGTCTATAGCTGTTGTGCCAGGTATCGGCCACTGCCTGTCTCCCTTGCTTCCTTGTTCTGCTGCTGAGTTTCCATACAATGCATCCCAAAGCAGTAACTTGTTTAATCAATCTAGTGCCTCTTTTCCAACTGTGGTACAATGGATTTGTACCTTTTTCTGGTGCTTGTTTGGTCTTTAAATAGATGTAACAAAACCCAGATGGCTACTTTTGTTAAACAAAGTCATTTTAAGAGGTGGGAAATTTGGAACAGAAATGCCATGGCTTTGTACAGTACATGTATTTTCTTCTTCTCTGACCATGGATTTTCCTGCTGCAATCCCTGCACCAATCTTCCTCCTCCTTGCTTGATTCCAGTTGTGTATCTACCTTTTGTGCAGTTTTGACACAGAGTATCAGCCTTTTGTTTGGCTGCTGAACAGAATTAAATGTCTATAGTTACTGAGTAACATTTAGGGTTTTGCTGTTAGTATATCACACTGGAAAACAGATAGCTTTGTGGTCTGTAAATTAAAAAGTATGCATTTTTATGGATAAGAGCCTTTTTATAAAATGAAGGTTTTGATAGATTTTAATGAAGCATTTCCATCCTCAGAACAGCCCTGTAGTCAGAAATTCTGCAACGGTGGTACCTAAAGGTACAGCGATTCAATTTTTATTTGCGGTCTTCTGCCAAAGTATCAATAGATATAGCAGGAATGTTGCAGTGCAAACCTGGAAAATGAGAATCAAATGAAGTTTTAATCGACGGATTAAGCAATTAAAACTTGAGTTACAAAACTCAAAACGAGTAGTCTATTTCACACTTCCTCCACTATTTCTACCTCAGAACCTATACAAATGTTTTGGTACGATGCCTGTCCCAAACATTTATCAGTGACTTGTTTTAAAGACAGATGACAATTCCCTAAGAATTCTTTAATTGGCTGAGAAGCTTAATAAAGAAAAATGCTGCTGTCTGTTTGGAATGTGGCTGTCTCACTACGCTTATTCTATTATTAAGTCCACACAGTTAATATGCATCTCTGTGTGTGTGTGTGTGTGTGTGTGTCTGTGTGCGTGCTTTTGTGTAAGTGCCTTCAAGTCACCTGTCGGTTTATGGAGATTTATTAATTTGATAGAGTTTTATTATGCAAAAGGATTTTGCAACAGCATTGGGACTACAGTGCAAAACAAGCTGTATTGTGAGCTCTAAAAGAAGTAATAACAGGAGCTTTTCTAGACTGTATAATGTCATGCTGCAAGCTTTTAAAGCTCCACTGGCTTCTTCGTCAGGCAAAGCAGAGCTCGGAAAGCTTGCAACATGTATAATGTGCATTGTGTTGAGGGAGAGAGAAGGCTGGCCCAGTACCATCAGGGGCTGGCCTGAAGAACGAGGCTCCTCCCTCCCTAACTGTCATCTTTCGGCCTCTGAGGGAGAGAGAAGGCTGGCCCAGTACCATCAGGGGCTAGCCTGAAGAAGGAGGCTCCTCCCTCCCTAACTGTCATCTTTCGGCCTCTGAGGGAGAGAGAAGGCTGGCCCCGTACCATCAGGGCTGGCCTGAAGAAGAGGCTCCTCCTCCCTAACTGTCATCTTTCGCCTCTGAGGGAGAGAAAGGCTGGCCCAGTACCATACGGGGCTAGCCTGAAGAAGGAGGCTCCTCCTCCCCTAACTGTCATCTTTCGGCCTCTGAGGGAGAGAGAAGGCTGGCCCAGTACCCTCCAGGGGCTAGCCTGAAGAAGAGGCTCCTCCCTCCCTAACTGTCATCTTTCGGCCTCTGAGGGAGAGAGAAGGCTGGCCAGTACCATCAGGGCTGCCTGAGAAGGCTCCTCCCTCCCTAACTGTCATCTTTCGGCCTCTGAGGGGAGAGAGAAGGCTGGCCCAGTACCATCAGGGGCTAGCCTGAAGAAAAGAGGCTCCTCCCTCCCTAACGTCATCTTTCGGCCTCTGAGGGAGAGAGAAGGCTGGCCCAGTACCATCAGGCTAGCCTGAAGAAAGAGGCTCCTCCCTCCTAACTTTCTCTTTCGCCTCTGAGGGAGAGAGGAAGGCTGGCCCAGTTTCAGGGGCTAGCCTGAAGAAAGAGGCTCCTCCCTCCCTAACTGTCATATTTTGGCCTCTGAGGGAGAGAGAAGGCTGGCCCAGTACCATCAGGGGCTAGCCTGAAGAAGGAGGCTCCTCCCTCCCTAACTGTCATCTTTCGGCCTCTGAGGGAGAGAGAAGGCTGGCCCAGTACCATCAGGGGCTAGCCTGAAGAAGAAGAGCCCTCCCTCCGGTCCATCTGCCTTGGTCCAGGCCTCAGAGGGAGAGAAGAATGCTGGACCTGATTCCCTCCCTCCCTCCCTCACCATTCCCTTCTCCTTTTGTGTCGTGTCTTTTAGATTGTAAGCCTGTGGGCAGGGAACTGTCTGTTATCCCCTCTATTGTAAACCGCTTGGATTCCCAGTGATTGGGCGGTATATAAATAAAACCTATTATTATTATTATTATTATTATTATTATTATTATTTGTTTGCCCTTTTAAAAGTTTTACTGTCTGGTGGGTTTTGGATGATACTGTACTTTGCTATAGGGCCAACACAGCTACCCCAGGATATGCAGGAAGAGAAAAACAGTGTGGTACAGTGGTTTCAGCATTGGGCTATGGACTATGGAGCCCAGGTTTTGATTCCCCACTGGGCCATGGAAATCTACTGGGCGAGTCACACACTCTCAGCCCCAGAAAAAAGAGACACCTTGAGGGAATCCCACAATCAGCCCTGGAAAAGAAACCTTGGGTGAGCCGCATTTTCTCAGCCTGATAATAATAATAATAATAATAATAATAATAATAATAATAATAATAATAAT
>NC_056523.1:221919558-221988937 GCF_019175285.1 Sceloporus undulatus
CTTAAAAGATAACCTGGGTGAACCACACTACTTTCAGACCTAGGAAAAAAGACTTTAGGTGAGCCACACACTCTAAGCCTCAGAGAAAAAGACCTTGGGCGAGTCACACACTCTCAGCCTCAGAAAAGAGACCTTGGGTGAACAACACTCTCATCCCCCCCAAAAAGACCCTGCGTGAGTCACACACTTTCAGCTTCAGAAAAGAAATCTTGGGTGAGTCACACACTCTCAGCCTCAGACCTTGGGCATGTCACCTACTCTCAGCCCCAGAAGAGACCTTGGGTGAGCCACATGCTCTCAGCCTAAAAGAGACCCTGGGTGAGTCACAAACACTCAGCCTCAGGGGAAAAAAAGACCTTGGGTGAGACCTTGGCACCCAGCAAGAACAACAACACCACATGGCAGGAAGGAAAATTCCTTGTCCCCAAATCACTTTTTAAAAGGAAACCAGAGTAGGCAGCAGCAGGAGGCAGCCCAGTACCACTCTCTGCCTCCTGCTTCTGCCTGACATGGTTCCCTAACTTTGCTCCTCCAGATGTTTTGGACTTCATCCCCCAGATCGGCTGAAACCCCTGGAGGAACAAAGTCTGGGGACCCCTGGGAAGAGGAAAGTAAGGAGGGGGGCAGGTGGGTCACACACTCTCAGGCAGGGGTGGGCTGGATGATCTCTGGGGCGCCCCTTCCTCCAAGGCAAGGCAAGGCAAGGCAAAGGAGGGCCTCCGGATGGAGCTCCGCCTTCGGGAGGCTGGGATGCTGGGCTTGGAAGAGCCGGTGCCCCCTTCGCTTGGCCGGCCCTTGCAAGGAGACGAAGGGGATCTCCTCCTCTGAGATCTAGCCCAGGCAAAGAGAAGGGGGATCACCCCCCCCCAGCCCCATCGGATCAGGGATCCTCTTGGTCAGCCAAGTGCCCAAAAGCCGTACCAAAGGAGGCACTTTCCTTCCTCCCAGCCTCTCTGGACAAGGATCTGGTGGAAAGGGAAAGAAGCCCAGGAGGAGATCCAGGGGAGAGATCCTAGATCCCCCCTCTTTTCCCCCCAAGTGGGCGATGCAAGAGAGAAACCTCACCCTTGGGAAGCCTGGCAGCAAGGCATTGGCGGTGGAGAGATCCCTTTCCTTGGATCTACCGCAGAGATCCCAGGAGGGGATCGCATGGGGGGACTGAGCAGGAGGAGCTAGGTCACCAGGAAGAGAGCCTTTGGAGGACCAGGCAGCAGGTGGGTACTTTTCTGGGCACTATGGGGGAAAGGGGTGCTGCTGGGGGTTCCCCTTGGAGGAAGTGGAAGGGGGATCCCCCCTGGAGTGACGTCACTAAGGGGGTGCAGGGGGTGGGGACCCCACCAGGTGACAGACATCTTAAAGTTGGGGGACCACTGCTCTCCAAAATCTGCCTTTGGCATGTGGCACTGCCCTGTGCCCCTTTAAAATAGTAAAGAGATGAATGGGTTGAGGCTCAGGGGGAGGAGAAAAGAGAGGGAACCAGGTTTTTTTTCTTTAAAAAAAAAATCAAAATTTCCCCAATTTTTAAAATTAATTAATTTTTAAAATAATTTTTTACTCCTTTAACATTTAATTTTTAAATTTCAGTTTCAATTTTGATTTTTAAAAACCATCCAATCTTAACCCACTTATTTTTCACTTTTACCTGTAAGCCGCCTCGATTGTCTTCTGACAGAGAGGCAGGGTAAAAATAGAGCTTTTATCATCATCATCATCATCATCATCATCATCAATTATCCACTTTCACTACCCAAGTAAATACAGTCGGCCCTCCTTATCTACTGATTATTTTTATCCATGGATTCAAGCATCCACGGCTTGAAAATATTAGGGAAAAAAAGTATAAATTCCAAATAGCAAACCTTGTTTTTGCCATTTTCTATAAGGGACATCATTTTGCTATGCCATTGTTTTTAATGGGACTTGAGCATCCACGGATTTTGTTATCCACAGGGGACTTGGAACCAAACCCCAGCGGATACCAAGGGCCCACTGTACCGTGTATTGTCTGATCTTGTCCCCTAACATTCATTTTGCTGGTTGTTTTATGACACAGTGGTGAGACTCAGTCATTCACAATCCTTACCATGACATTCTGTCATGGAGAGGCAGGAATTGTGACTGATGAGAAAGATTAGTGCAAACATATAGGACTATAGATTCTGTATGGGGTGGGATGGGAGGAGGTCAATGGGGGTGTGTGACACCCTGAGTTTGTGCACTGGGTTTTGCCAACCCTAGTGATGCCACTATGGGCCTTAGGGGTCCTGTTTCCTCCTCCCCTTCCTCCGACCCCCCAGGCATGTGTCAGATCCTAGGGGGCATTATTGAAAAACCAGGTCAGAGTTTCAAAAACTGCTGCACAGCTGGCTCTCCAGGAGAAAGAGAGAGAAAGAAAGAGAATTAGGGATGAAGGAGGAAGAAAAAGAAGAGAGGCAGCCCTTTCTTTTCTCCTCTTGGGTGGGTTGAGGATCCACTTGGGGATCTGGAAGGATCCTTGGACTTCTCTGGCTCATGCACCCAGGGGACCCCATGTCCTCACCACCAGGGAGGACTAGGCACTGCAAAATGGAGGACCTTCCAGAATAAAAATGGAGAGCATGCCCTTAGTGAAGAGGTATGAATTTATGCGGCTGTGCTCCAAATGGAAGACCCTGAGAAATAAAAGCTTAAAAACCCTGGTATAAATTCTAGCATCCCATTACAAAATAAAAGCTGTCTAAAGTCTAATATAAATATCAGTTTACGCTTCTTTGTCCTGCTCCAAATGGAGGACGTTTTGGAATCTCTGCTGGACAGAAGGTGGAAATGGAGGACGTGTCCTGGAAAAGGAGGACAACAGTGTCTGGAGGGAGAGCATCTGTTGAGCCAGGACTTGCCTTTCTTCGCTCTCCCTTTCCCAGCCCCTTGGGGGAGATGGAATGGCTCTGTGCCTGGGGTAGGTCAGTGGGATCCTTCCTTTCCTTTGGGATAAATCTGGGATGCTTTCACATGCCTGTCCGCTTTGAGGGCAAGGTAGGTAGTTGGGTTGCATGTTGCATCCCAAAAAGGGCCCTGGGGGTAAATTGGGTGCTTTAAAAGTACCCCCAAAGAGAAGAGAGTTAGGGGGGCCTTTTTGTGCATCCAGGACTGCAGGAAGATTTGGGCCAGAGGGTTGCCACAAATCCCTCTCCCTTTGCTTCTTCATCTCTTGGTGTGCAAGAAGGTAATTGGGTTGCCCACCCAAAAATGCCTGGGATAAAGTGGGGGGTGCTTTAAAAGTACGCCAAAAGGGAAGAGAGTAAGGGGTGTCCTTTTCTGGGTTTTCCAAAAAGGCCCTCAGGATAAAATGAGGGTGCTTTAAAAGCACCCCAAAAGAGAAGAGAGTAAGTGTGTCTGTTTTTTGTGCATCTAGAGCTGCAGGAAGATTTGGGCCTGGCGGTTGCCAAAAGCCCATCTCCCTTTGCCTCTTTGTCCCCTTTGTGGGTAAGGCAGGCAGTTGGCTTGCTCCCCAAAAGGGCCCTGCCAATTAAAGGGGGGTGCTTTAAAAATACCCCTAAAGCAGCGGCTCTCAACATGTGGGTCGTGACCCCTTTGGGGATCAAATGACCCTTTCACATATTTCCAATGGTCTTAGGAACCGAGACACCACAACATGAGGAACTGTATTAAAGGGTCGTGGCATTAGGAAGGTTGAAAACCACTGCCCTGAAGAAAAGAGGGTAAGGGTGCCCTTTTTTGTGCAGCCAGGACTGCAGGAAGATGTTGGGCAGGAGGTTGCTGCAAGTCCTTCTTGCATTGCTTCTTTGTCCCTTGGTGTGCAAGATAGGCCCTAGGGATAAAATGGAGGTGCTTTAAAAGTACCCCTAAAGAGAAAAGAGTAAGAGTGCCCTTTATTGGGCATCCAGGGCTGCAGGAAGATTTGGGGCCAGAGGTTGCCACAAGTCCCTCTTGCTTCGCCTCTTCCTCCTCCTGCCGCCTGTGAAATTGAAATGGAAAAGCCCATTCCCCTGACACTCTGGGAGAGGAATGTGCACTGACACACATGCTTTTCCGATTCCCACATTGACGTACGCATGAGGAGGCAACCTATGCTGGGGAGACTCCCTCCCTCTCCTCAATGCCGCCAGCATTATTCCACTTCTTCCTTACAGCCCCCCTCCTGCTGCTGCTGATGGCAAGCCAACAGCACATGGGTCTAGGAAACTGGGTTACCAACAAGCACAGCTTTGTCACCTGGAATTCCCCCTCTCCATTCAGCCCTGGCAGATCTGCCAGGCCTGGAGGGGAAAACACACACACACACACCGCGCACAGAGAGAGACACACATGCACACACAAACCCCTCTTTTACTAGAACCACGAGTCAAAACATGAAACTTGTCAAAAGCGCTCCTAAATCACTGTTAATCTGCTCTCCCCTGCTATGCCGGTCTGGGATGGCTCCTGGCTCCCTATTATGTGGGTCTCAGTCTGGACACACACAATGATTCATTTCCCTCTCTGTGCAATCCTTCTTTCTGGTATTTTTGCAAGAGGGTGGGCGCTGTGTTCTTGCTAGTCTAATAAGTTGGATTTCTTGCCCTGCTTTTTGGTTACCAGATAGGACTTGAGATGTGGCAGTGTGCGTGTGTGGTGTGTGTGTGTGTGTCTGGACTCCTTCACACCAACTCCCTTGTGAGGCTGAGACCCCCGCCAGGTGGGAATTGAAGTAAAGCTGCTCCATTCTTTGTCTGGATTCAGTGCTCAGCTTTCGGGGCTGGGGTTACACAGTGCTGGCTGTGCACAATTGCCGCTCGCACAAAGCTTTGTTGGACTTGAGCTTGAAATAGATTCTCTCCTGTATTGCTGAAGCTTCCAGGATTTCAGCTGCTGATGGTGGGACACACCAGGGGGATTGCCTCCAATTCCTCCTCTGGGTAAGGCTGGATGTGTGCATGTGTGTGTGTTTGTGTGTCTTGGGAATGTTATTTCAGAGAGTTGGCAGTGGTTTGCAAGAGAGATGGCTGCTGGTTTTGTGTACCCTCACCCTACTTTTGGGTCTGGTAAACTGGTGTTTGTGTTGTTTCAAAAGCTTGCAGAACCTGTTTGAACCGGCGGGGGGGGGGGGTAATGGTGGGACAAAATAAACAGTGTGTGCGTGTGTATGTTTACGTGTGAAGTGCCTCCAAGTCACTGGTCAACTCATGACAACCCCATGAATTTTACAGGGTTTTCTTAGGCAAGGAATCTGCAGAGGTGGTTTGCTAGTTCTTACAGCACCTGGTATTAATTGCTGGTAAACTGTCCAAGTACTAACCATTGTTGACCGGGCTTAGCTTCCAAGAGCAGATGTGGGATCTGGTGCCTTTAAGATATTTTGGTCCCTATGGCGTGTCTGTGTGCCTTCAAGTCGCCTGTTGACTTATGGTGGCCCAGTGAATTTCATAGGGTGTTCTACGGCAACGGATATTCAAAGGTGGTTTTGCCTGTTCCTTCCTACAGCACCTTGTATTCATTGGTGCTCTCCCATCCATGTATTAACCAGGGCTGACCATGCTTAGCGTCCACAATCAGACAGGATTTGGTGGCTTTAGGGTATTTAGACCCTTCTTGTGTACAAGTGTGACTTCAAGTACTTACTAATTTATGGCGTCCCATGAATTTTATAGGGTTTTCATGAGCAAGGAAAACTCAGAGGTGGTTTTGCCAGTTCCTTCCTCTGAAATATAGCCCACAGCACCTGGTATTCCTTGGTGGTCTTCCATCCAAGTACTAACCAGAGCTGCTAGCCCTGCTTAGCTTCCAAGATCAGATGGGATCTGGTGCCTTTGGGATATTTAAGCTCCCAAAAACTATAAGCAAACCTGGGAAGTATTGTCTGTCTCAAACCATTATTCGCTTTCTTTTGCTTTTCTCCTTCTCAATTTGCATAATTTATACAATCTAGGAATAGTTTAAGCCCCTCTTATGTGGTATTTGTATGATTGCCGCCTTAAATGCACTAGCGCAGAACATACAATTTCATGCCCCACTCTCTCTGTGGGCAAGAGAGCCAAGGACTCTTAGCTTTGCAGCCCCACCTGCAAAACCCTCCTCTCATTGGGTCTTGATGGATGAAATTGGAAAAGGTACAAAAGAGCTGAGATGCGTGCTGAGATTAATTTAGCTCTCCTGTGATCAGTGGCTGACTTAAAACCAACCCTGAGGAAGATGTTCATCCTTCCTCAAAAGAAATATAACTGGGCAACTTTGTGCGTTGGATTGTTTAATTGCCCTGTCGTGGTTACAGCTTGATAACATTTCTTTTTGTTGCCCAGCTCTAAGCTCTTTGGCTCCAAAGTGAGCAAGTTGCTTCTTGTTCTTCTGTCAGTGGGGCCTTGGAGGCAATTGTTCTTCTCCTTTTTGGCAGCTTTTTAGATAGTTGAAAACCACTGGCATATACCTTTCTGTATTTTTTTTTCCTAGTTTTGCTTTGGCTTGACATAATAGGCTGCTCATCATTTCTCCTTTCCTTTCCTTCCCTCCCTTGTTTGAATTATAGTGGGGGAAAGCTTCATTGAAACAGGTCGAACATTTTGCCCATTAGTTTATATGGTGTTCATCTCCTGGATAGGCAGCATGAGATGTGTGCCAGAAAAAATGAACTTGGGTTGGGGGACAGAGCACTAATGTGCATGCAGTGCACTTCTTATTCATTCCAGAGGGTTCTGTGTGGGAGAACTGCCCTGATGGGTTCTGGATCGCATCTGGGTGTCATCCAGATGTCATGACCGCAAAGGAGGACAAAGCACTGCAAAATGTAGGACATTCCAGACAAATGGAGGATATTACCAAATAAAAGCTACAAATATAAATTGATTTTATAGGGTTTAGTTACAGTGATATTACATATACTGCATTTTAGTATGCACTTAGCTGTATTTTTCTTATGCAATTTTCTTTAAAAGGCTTTGTTGGCTTGCAAGTTACTTTTAGAACTCTGAGCAAGACAAAAGCTTAAAACTGTACTTTAGTAGCAACAAACCCTTGACTGGATCTACTTTTAAATTACCCCTTTCATTTGTCCATTGTCCTGAAATCAAGGGGGATAAAATCCTTCCAACATTTGCATTGTGTCCTCAAGCTGCCCATTGCCTAACGTGTCCTTTCTCCCTTGGGAAGCAAATGCACTCTGAGTGCTGGGTAGGAGTCTTGTCTGTTGCTGCTCCTAGGAAAAAAGAACTATAGAAAGATCCATCCTGCCTCTCTGTTTGCAGCAAGGACAGGCTGCCAAGCCTACACATTTTTCAAAGGGGAATGGCAAATGTGGTGTTACTGAATGGGCTTCTTAGCCATGCTCAAAATGGGGGACATTTTGACATTCTTCCTGGACAGAAGGTTGAAATGTAGGACATATCCTGGAAAAGGAGGATGTCTAGTCACTCTGATCACATCTCTCTTTCTTTCTCACCCTGTTGTGTTTCATGGCATTGGCACCCAGATTTTGCAGCCGAAGCTGGCAGATGGGGCTGCCTCTGTCAAACCCCAGCTGAGGCCAACTTTGTTGCCAAGTTGGAACACTGTTCTTGCGCCTTGTGTGTTCCGTTCAGGGCTTCTGTTATCACATGTCATTGGAATATGAACTACTTTTTTTCAGTGGAATTGTGTTGTTGTTGTTGTTCTGTGTCTTTAAGTCATTTCAGACTTATAGCAACCCTTAGGTGACCCTATCATGGGTGCACCAACTCCTATATAGATCTTGAACCAGGATAACACTTTCACTGATGGCAGAGCCAAAGTGAGTTCCCTATTTTGCATTTCTTCATGTGAGTTTCTCCTTTTCCTTCCAGTATATTTTTATTTTTATTATGTTGTTGCTGAATTTTTTTTTTTTTTTTGGTTCAGATATGGCTAGGTTAGAGAGCTGGCATGGTGTGGTGATTTAAGTGTTGGACTCTGGAGACCAGGATCTGAATCTCAGCTCTGCCATGAAACCCACTGGGTGACCTTGGGCAAGTCACACTCTCTCAGCTTTAGGGAAAGGCAATGGCAAACCTCCTTTGAAGAAACCTGCCAAGAAAACCCCATGAGAGGTTCACCTTATGGTCGCCATAAGCTGGAAATATCTTGAAGGTACACAACACACACAGACATATCTAGGTTAAAAAAAAAAAAGAACATTGCTAAGCAAAACTAAAAGTCTGTCTAGTCTAGAAGCCTTAGTAAATCAAATATCTACCAAACAATGACACCTTTATTTGACCAACCAAAATGCACAATTACATGGCACAAGCTTTTAAAACTTAGAAAGCTTGCAACATGCAATTGTGCATTTTGGTTGACCCAAAATTGTTTGGTGGATTTTTGATTTGCTCTATAGCCAACATGGCTATCCTTGAATTTTTTTTTTTTTTTTTGGATTTCCAGAAGCCTCAGTGTTTACCCATTGGCCAACCAGAGCCTTTTCAGAAGCCCTTCAAAAATTGTGTATTGTTAAATGTGTTCCATTAACTAAACAGCTGTGAGATTTTTGCTGAAGGACCTAACTTACTCCACAAGGAGCCTGAGTAGACTTTGGCTGGAATGGAATAATTAATTCCTTTATTTAAATTATACATAAACTGCATTTTAGGGTAAAGCACCCAAAGGCATTGTTTGTGTGTGTGTGCACATGCACTCACACATGTATGGTGTGCCATCAAGTCCTTTCTGACTTACAGAAACCCGAAGGCAAACATGTCCTGGGGTTTTGTTCAGAGGAGGTTTGCCATTGCCTTCCCCTGAGATGAGAGCATGTGACTTTCCCAGAGTCACCCGGTGGGTTTCAGTGGCTGAGCAGGAATTGAACCCTGGTCTCCAGAGTCATAGGAGTTTATCACATGAAGGAGATCAGGGGTTTATCCCATGAATATTCTGGGGAAATCGTGTACTTACGCATAACCATTTCACATGACATCACACAAAATCCGCCATTAAAGTGGTCACAGAGAAGCATTAACACGCATCTTTTTACTTTCAGGATTTCAGCAACACTGCAGTTCCGATATCACTTTATTAACGCAATTGTGTATGATAATCATTTGTGCAATTACTCGCCATTTTATTTGTGGGATGCTAAATCTACTTTAATCTCTCTTTAATGCCGAGATTAGATAAACTCCATAGTTCAATACTCTAACCACTATGCCATGCAGTATCTCAGAGTACAAACTGAAAATCACCACCTCCCCACAAACCCCACTAATAAAACTAATAAAACACCACTAATAAAATCAAAATTTATAATTATAACCAAACAACAGCAACACCCTGTGTAGGAAAATCCAAACTCACATTGTCAAAGCTTAATTTGTTCTGCAGTTTTTTTTTCCTGTTTTGCGTAATATATTTTGCTTCTAATGTTGGAGTAAAGCAGGGATAGAAACCATACTGTAGCCCTGCCTTCTGGCCATAGGATATCTTTAGCCACATAATGTCACCATAAGCAAATCTTAAAAGCCATAAGGAGTAAAAGTGGCTTCCCACGCACCCCCAAGCGTGTCCACATCTACACAAAACTGAATCCCGTGCACTACAACCACATTTTATACACTCCTCCAGCAGCGTTGTGTATACACAGTCTGAGTGATTGTGGTGGGCGCATGGAATGGCTGCTGTGCTGTATCCTTTCTGGCAGTGCCACATGGAGAGTATAATGTGCGCATTGGCTGTGAGATTCATTATTTTCTAATCTCTTTAATTGCTGAGATCCATTATTTACTAATTATTGGGTGCTACTTTCCAAGCAGTTATCACAGGGGGAATTAGGTGGCTTTGGTGTCATTTATTCCTTATAAATCCCACTTTGACTCCTAGTAATTATTTGTATGATGGATTATATATGCTTGCTTTACAGCTCATTACGATAACCTTGTTGATGAAAGTTACGTTGCCAAGTCAAACACTTCCCATACAGTGGACCCTACACATTTGCTGGGGTTAGGGGCACAGGACCCAGATGAAAGTCAAAAAACTGCAAATAACCCCCCAACACTGTTCTTATTTACCTCTCTAGGAATCTCTTGGTCCACCAGCCAACTCTGTGATCAACATCTGGCAAGAGGTGACCACAGAATCACAACTGAGGACCTGCAAATGCCCAGAGAAGTGTTTTTTAAGGAATCTTTAGCTCCTCCAGCATGGCTCTGTGACTAATTTCTGACAGACTCAATCTAGAGGGCCTAGAGTAGTATTTCTCAAACTTTGGTCCTCCAGTGATTTTGGATTTCAGTTCCTAAAAGTCCAAGTTAGCCAAGTCAACAGTCGGCTGTTTTGGGAGCTTAAGTCCAAAACATCTGAAGGACTAAAGGCTGGGAACCACTGAGCTAGAGATTCCTAGAGAGAACGTATTTTTCAAATCTGCAAATAATCAAATCTGAAAAAGCCACAAATGTGGCTGACTTTTCAGTCTTCACTGACTTCCAGTATGTTCCTAGGGACAACTTAAAAGTGGTTTTTGTCTTTAAGATTCTGCACAAATTGGGACCTATGGGCCCAAACAGACAGGCCAAAATAAAGCTACTTTGGGTCACTTTGGAGGTATGCTGTTTAAATGCTGCATGTGTTCTAAGAAGCCAGAAGCTGCACCAGAGCCACACTCCAGTCCTAAGGACTTAATTTAAAAAATGTAATACAGAGAGACCAGCATGGTTGATGTTGGACTATGACTCTGGAGACCAGGACTCAAATCCCCACTCAGGCATGAAACACACTGGCCTCAGAGGATGGCAATGGCAAACCCTTCCTTTGAAGAAACGTGCCAAGAGAAAACCCTATAATAGGCTCACCTTCAGCCAGAAATGACTTGATGGCCACAGCAACAGCAACAACAAAATAGCATATAATATTATATATATATATATATATCTATATAATATATATATCTATAGCTGTACAGGGGTCTAGTTGCTGTAACAATTGTAAATAGTTGATAACTATAAATATGTGTGGATTTGCATAAGTGCAGCCAAATATACTAGCCAACAACACCACCACCAACGCACCATTTTTAAAAAACCCCGCTATCATCACATACCTCTTTCAGTCACCTTTGGCTTGAAAGTGTGAAAGAAAGAAAAAAGAGAGGAAGCAATGTATAAAAGTTTCTCTGCCTAGTCCCCAACATTTGATTCCTATTTGCTACTGGAAAGTAGACAAATGGCTAATTAGACTTTTGCAGTACTATGATCACTCTTCGTGAAAAATCTAAACCAAACAAACGTTTGTTAGGGTTTTTTGGTACATACCCCGACTTTATACCCAGGTGTTCTTTATTAACCCGTGGACCTCCCTAAGGAGCCATGCAGGCATGTTCATCCACAGCCACTCAGGCCTTGATGTCTTACAGCTGGATGCCTTTGCAGAGCCTTGTGTTTGAGATGATGGGATACAAAAATGCTGTCTGGGGCACACGATCAATAACACCTGCAGCACACTTGTAAGTCATTGCATGTATGTGTGAATCTACATGTGTAGCTCAGTTGCCAAGACTACATGTTCCTGAGGGGGTGGGAACAGAACTAGCAGCCTAGTTCTTTATAGCTGCTGCCAGAGGAAGTGAGTCAGTGACTTTCCTGGAGAAGAAGTTAGCAGTCAGTAGCTCTCTGTATACAGTCAGCCCTCTGTACCTGCAGATTTTTTATCCGTAGATTCAAGCATCCATGATTTGAAAATATTAAAATTTAGACATTCCAAAAAGCAAACCTACATTTTGCCATTTGATATAAGGGACATCATTACACTATGCCATTGTATTCAATGGGACTCGAGGCTCCACGGATTTTGTTAACCTGGTTAATGGGATGCAAGTGGTGGGATCCTTAGGTGGGAGTGACAATATTTTCCTGGAGCTTGTTATACAGTGGAAAGGAGAAGCCAGGCATAATCAGACACTCATTGTAGATTTTAGGAAAGCTTATTTCAGTAAACGTAGGGAAATACCTGGCTAATCTAAATGAATTTAAGTCTCCAGGACCAGATGACCTACATCCAAGGATATTAAAAGAACTGGCAAATGTAATCTCAGAGCCATTGGCAATAATCTTTGAGAACTCCTGGAGAACAGGAGAAGTCCCAGCAGACTGGAGGAGGGCAAACATTGTCCCCATCTTCAAAAAGGGGAAAAAAGAGTATCCAAATGATTATCGTCCAGTTAGTCTGATATCAATACCAGAAAAGATTCTAGAGCAGATCATTAAACAGAGAGTCTGTGAACATTTAGAAGGAAATGTCATAATGACAAAAAGTCAACATGAGTTTCTGAGAAACAAGTCATGCCAGGCTAATCTGATCTATTTTTTTTAAAAAATAAAATTACCATCTTGTTAGATGAAAAGAATGCTGTGGATACAGCATATCTTGATTTCAGTAAGGCCTTTGACAAGGTCCCCCATGACATTCTTGCAAACCAACCTAGTAAAATGTGAGCTAGACAATGCAACTGGTAGGTGGATTTGTAATTGGCTGACCGGCCAAACCCAAAGGGTGCTCAGCAATGACTCCTCCTCATCCTGGAGAGAAGTGACTAGTGGGGTGCCACAGGGTTCTGTCCTGGGCCCAGTACTATTCAACTTCTTTATCAATTACTTGGATGAAAGAATAGAGGGCATGCTTTTCAACTTTTCCGATGACACTAAATTAAAAGGAGTAGCTAATACCTCAGAGAACAGGATCAAAATTCAAAATGACCTTAATCATAGATTAGAAATCTGGGCCAAAACTAACAAAATGAAATTCAGCATGGAGAAATGTAAGGTATTGCACTTAGGCAGAAAAAAAATGAAATGCATAGATGTAGGATGGGGGACATCTGGTTTAACAAAACTACATGTGAAAGAGATCTAGGAATCCTAGTAGACCACAAGTTGAACATGAGTCAACGGTGCGATGCAGCAGCTAAAAAGGCCAATATGATTCTAGGCTGCATTAATAGAGGTATAGTGTCTAGATCAAGGGAGGTAATAGTGCCACTCTATTCTGCTTTGGTCAGGCCTCATCTGGAATCCCGTGTGAAGTTCTGGGCACCACAGTTCAAAAAATGATGTTGAGGGGCTGTGATTCTATGTGTGGCTGAAGATGATCACACAATGTTGAAACTACCCACGGGCAGCGTGCGTGTAAACTGTTACTACTGTGCAGCTTTTTATTAACTGAGAGCTTCCGTTAATAAGCTGCCAAAAGTGTTACAATTCTGGGAATGAGTAAATGTGGACACACAATGCGTTGTGTTATCGCAATTGTGGAAGCCACGAGAATACAAATTGCATTTACTGTATCAAAAGCTCATGCACATGACTGTATAATAACATTTTAGGGAACACGGAACACAAACTTCATGGAAAAGCAAATCTCTTTCCCTCCTGTTTGTGAATCATTTTTCATGTGTTTGTGTGAATGAATGTAATGTAATAGTTCAATTGTAGTATGCCCCCATTCATTCTATGAGTCCTATAGTAATGGAAATGACCCCAGTGTGATAATGTCCTATCATTCCACTTTAACTACTGTGTTTCCATCCTATGGTAACTTGGGGATTGTAATTAAGGAAATGGTACTACTCAAACGGAGGCTGTCATACTTTGGCCACATCATGAGCAGGCAAGACAGTAATGCTTGGAAAGGTCGAGGGAAGTAGAAAGAGAGGAGGGCTGCATGCCAGATGCATAGACTCAATCAGGGAGGTCACGGGTCTGAATTGGCAGGATTTAAGCAGAACAGACAGGGGGGCTCTCATCCACAGGGTTGCCATGAGTCGGGATTGACTCAAAGACAGCTAACAACAACAAAAACTTATAATTCTCAGCCAGAGAGCTCTGGTGTCTCACCAAACTAAAGCTCTCTGGCTGAGAATACAGAGAGACGTCATGGCATAGTTGTTTGAGTGTTGGACTATGACTGTGGAAACCAAGGTTTGATCCCTAAGCTTGGCCATGAAACCTACCAGGTGACCTTGGGCAAGTCACATGCTCTCAGCCTCAGGAGAAGGCAATGGCAAACGTCCTGTGAACAAATCTAGCCAAGAAAACCCCTGGAGTTATCATAAGTTGGACACGACTTGAAGGCACACAACAACAACAAACTTATAATTTGAACTCTGGTGCCTCACCAAATACAAACCCCAGAATTCCAGAGGCTGCACCTATGGCAGTTAAAGTGGAATCAGAGCAGTATAATTATGTAGTGTGAAAAGTCCTATGGTGTTCTTACACCTAAAGAGACCTTTGCATGTAGGTGTCTGCTTCTCAGATGTTGATGCACAACAGAGAGTACCACTGCCCTTTTAATTTTTTGTCCCCATGATGTGACTGATGGGTGAAAAACCCTTCAGGTTTGCTACAAATAAACTGTGGAAGCTTCTCATCACCTTTGCACATCTGTGAGGGAGAAGAGGGAGCATGCAAGCCAACTGTGTCTGGTTCATGTCTGAACAGAGCCATAGTCTTCTGTACAAATATGTACGTTCTGAACTTTGAAGCCAGATGAAACAAGCAGAGGTGCCTGTTTCTTCTTAACATAAACTCATTTTGATAGAGGTACTGAGTCGGATCATTGGCCTGTCTAGTCCAGAACTCTGACTGGCAGTGACACTCTCAGGGATTTGGCAGGATTCTTTCCTAGACCTTCCTACAATGCATCCACACTGCTGGAATGATCTGATTTGAGACCACTTTAAATGCCATGGCTCAAGGCTATGGGATTCTGGGATCTATAGTTTGTTGTGGCACCAGAGCACAAACCAGATTATTTCAGTACTGTGAATGCATCTGTAGAGATCCCTAGATGGTGTTTTCTGAATTTAGTTATGAGGGCCCCAGATAGCCACTTGGTAATTTCTGCATATAATGAAGAAAAAGTGTGTGTCTTGTGTGCCTTCCTGTAAGATGATCCTATCATGGGCTTTTGGCAAGGGGCAAGATTTTTTTCAGAGGGGTTTGCCATTTCTTGGAGGCTGAACGAGTATGATGTGCCCAATGTCATCCTGTGAGTTTCTATGGCTGAACAGGCATTTGACCCTCAGTTAGTGTAACATAGGGCCCATACAGACAGGCCAAAATAAAGCTGCTTCGAGTCACTTTGGAGGTATGCTATTTAAATGATGCATGCATCCTAAGAAGCCGGAAGCTGCGCCAAAGCCACGCTCCAGTCCTAAGGATTGGAGCACAGCTTTGGCTCAGCTTCTGGACTCTTAAGATGCATGTGTCATTTAAACAGCATACCTCCAAAGTGACCCGAAGCAGCTTTATTTTGGCCTGTCTATAACGGCACATAGAGTGTCAGACTATGACTCTGAAGAGTAGGGTCTAAATTCCTGCTTAGCCATGAAACTCGCTTGGTGACCTTGGGCAAGTCACATTCTCTCAGCCTCAGAGGATGGCAACCCCCCCCCCCAAGGAAACTTGCCAAGAACATCCTGTGATAGGTTGGTTTTAGGGTCGCCATAAGTCAAAAACAACTAGAAGGCAAACAACTCATAAAACCCATCCCAGAGTCCTAGTCCAACACTCAAACCACTGCATTACAATCTCTCTCTCTCTCTCTGTGTTTCTGGAATGTAATAGTTGAAAAAAGCATTTCTTTGACAGGCACAATTTCACACGTTTAGGATGTTTATCAGAAAAAGTGTGAGTGCTGTTTTTGCTGGAAATATGGGCCCAAGTGAAATGCATTCATTATGCACATGCACTTGAGATTAGTCTTAAGGATCGTTTTTTGTTTGTTTTGAATGTTTGGGACACATTCTTCCTTTTCTCTGGTTAATTTTTAATTGTCTGGTTCACGAGTGAGCTGGATACTCATTTGATGCTCCCTGTTGTTCTGTATTGCTTGTCTTCATTCCTTGTTGCTTTTGTACATTATACCAGGCTGTTGCTCACTGTTGTTCCGTACTGTGCAGAGTCTTGCTTGACAGACCAGCTACCAAGCTGTTGCTTTGATAGAGCAAGTTATTATACCACCTTCCCTATTCTGTGAAATAGACATAGTAGGAATACCCAGTGCTGCTATTACATATTTTAAACTTTCCTATCAAATAAATATCTTGTCCAACTAATAATTCTTCCCCGCCCCCAATTTCTATATATGTGTGCGTGTATCTGCAAGGACTGTTTTGGAAAGCTGTTAAAGACTTGGCAGCTATTAAGAATGTGTGATTTTTCAACAAGCATTTATTGTATGCTGACTGAGAACAGGATTTAAATATAAGTTCAACTGGACTATGCAACTGTGGAGCATGCCTTGTTTCAAACAGGCTAGTATTTATGTCAGAAAGCCAGCGTGGCATAGTGGTTTAAGGGTTGGACTATGACTCTGGAGGCCAGTGTTTGATTCCCAGCTTGGCCATGAAACTGATTGGGTGAACTTAGGCAAGTCACAGACTCTCAGCCTCAGGGGAAGGCAAGGGCAAACCTCCTCTGAACAAATCTTGCCATAATAGAGTCAACTTAGGGTTGCCATAAGGCACACAACAGCAACAGAGTATTTATATCAGGGGAAAGAATTGTGCAGCTCTCCAGATGTTGCTGGAGTGCAGCAACTCCCTTTATTACTCACATTGGCCAGGAGTGCTAGAATCTGCAGTCTGACCACATCTGCAGGGCTTTAGGATTATTCCTCTGGCTTTACATGAATTATTTAGCCTAGGGTTGTTTTCTTCACATTTTCCCAGCCCCTCAGGTAATCTCAGCTGTAGTAATCTTGACTTCAGCCACTCTCTCCAGCAGCACGGTTGTATTCTGAGGTGTGAATTCTCAGTCTGTAGTCACTGCATGGCTTTGAAATTATACCAGAGCCTATACAGGGCAGTGAGGGTTCCTTGTTTTCACTTTTAGAAATTCCAGCTAATATTGAGCTAGATGGACATTCTGACAGGTTAACCTAGTACAAATGAGTCTCTGGATTTACGATGGATTTCAGCTTTGTTTTTAAAGTGAACCCATAGCCTATCCCAGGCTGCTGGGATAAAACTTCATCTGTACAGAAAAATCGCTCATTGGGGGAGAAGGCACCTTTCCCACTCACAGCCTGAAAAGGAAAGGGCTCCAGCCCACTGGAAGGCTTTCCCACTTGATTCAGCTCTTTGTATAAACTGACCCTTAAGACAGCTGGGCTCCTCTCTTCCATTGATCTGTGAATGGAGCCTTGCTAATTGACAAGGTGTAAATGGTTTTGTTGGAGGCCTGCTTGTAATTCTAAAGGGACACCTGCTTACCCGCTTACCCATGTTAGTGCAGAGGTTTCTTCCCTCTCCTGGGTACAAAACACTGCTATGACTGTCCCTTTTCCATCCAGACATCTTTGTCTGAGGAACTCAGCTGCCTGTAGCTTGTTAACCTCCTATGGCTTTTCACATCCTCTCTCTTCCCCTCTCCTTCTCGGCGTGTTCCCCATCTGGGAAGGTCACACAGAATTGGTTCGGGGCATGCTTGCACCGACACGTTCTTTATGCAGCACCTGCTCATTACACCTTCTCCACCATCCTCCTCGCCTTCTCTTGTTCTTCCCAAATGACAGTCACTTCTGAGCATGCCAGACCCTTGATAGAATACCCTCCTCACCTCTCCCCCCACTCTCTTCAGAGCACAAATCCATTCAGTGGCAATTATCAAAGCATGGCAAAAGCTCTCTGGCTCATGTCTCTTCCTGGAGACTCTTACTGCTCCCTGATTAAGTGGAACAATTTTGTATATTCTTAAGGCTGCAGGTTTTCGTCAGTAACACAGTCACTGACAGCTTTGGCTGGATAAATAGTAGAGGAAATTTTAATCGATGGGCTACAGATGAAGGTCACCTGTACCTGTCCCATGAGGACATTTTTTTGATTATGATGTGATGGTGAATGACAGAAGAAGAGGAGTGATCTCTGTTAAATTATCTTGGCATTTGCTTCCATTTTCTTTCCTTCTGAATCCTTCCCACCCTTTGATATTTAATAGTGGTTTATAAGGAGTCCTAAATGCTTTTCTCCCCATCCTCTTATCACGCCCTCACCTATATGGCCTTAACAATATCATAGGGCATAACTCATCCACTTAAAAATATCCTTGGAGTCTCTGGTGCTATTCAAATGAATTTATAATTTGGCAAGGATTAATCAACAGGTAGAGCAATCCTAACTCCAGATTTTGAGTGCTGAGATGTCAGAGCCTTTCATATATCCAAAGCCCTGCAGGGCAGGGTGGAAGAGAGGAAGGAGGGTTTTTCCTCCTACTTCTGTACTTTGTGTTACTGTTTGTGTTGAATTTTATTTTCCTTTCATGAGAGGGAAAGGTTGGTGTCCCTTTTTACAGGTGTTGGGGCTTTGTCAGAGGCCTGAAAGCAAAATGTCCACAGATTCATCAAGTTTTCCTTCTCTGATATCAGAGCCATTGGCAATAATCTTTGAAAACTCCTGCAAAACAGGAGAAATCCCAGCAGACTGGCGGAGGGCAAATGTTGTCCCCATCTTCAAAAAGGGGAAAAAAGAGGATCCCAACAATTATCGTCCAGTTAGTCTGACATCAGTACTAGGAAAGATTCTGGAGCAGATCATTAAACAGAGAGTCTATGAACATCTAGAAGGCAATGCCATAATCACAAAAAGTCAACATGGGTTTCAGAGAAACAAGTCATGCCAGACAAACCTAATCTCTTTCTTTGATAAAATTACCAGCTTGGTAGATGAAGGGAATGCTGTGGATATAGTATATCTTGATTTCACTAAGGCCTTTGACAAGGTTCCCCATGACATTCTTGCAAACAAGATTGTAAAATGTGGGCTAGACAAAGGAACTGTTACATGGATCTGTAATTGGTTGACCGGCCGAACCCAAAGGGTGCTCAACAATGGCACCTTTTCATCCTGGAGAGAAGTGACCAGTGGGGTCCCACAGGGCTCTGTCCTGGGCCCAGTGCTATTCAACATCTTTATCAATGACCTGGATGACAGAATTGGGAGCATACTTATCAAATTTATCAAATTTGCAGATGACACCAAATTAGGGGGAATAGCTAATACCCCAGAGGACAGGATCAAGATTCAAAATGACCTGAATAGACTAGAAAGCTGGGCCAAAGCTAACAAAATGAAATTCAACACGGAGAAATGTAAGGTATTGCACTTAGGGCGGAAAAATAAAATGCACAGATATAGGATGGGTGACATCTGGCTGAATGAAACTACGTGTGAAAGGAATCTAGGAGTCCAAGTAGACTACAAGTTGAACATGAGTGAACAGTGTGATGCGGCAGCTAAAAAGGCCAATGCTATTTTAGGCTGCATCAATAGAAGTATAGTGTCTAGATCAAGAGAAGTAATAGTGCCACTGTATTCTGCTCTGGTCAGGCCCCACCTAGAATATTGTGTCCAGTTCTGGGCACCACAATTCAGAAAGGACATTGAGAAACTGGAGCGTGTCCAAAGGAGGGCGACAAAAATGGTGAAGGGTCTGGAAACCATGCCCTATGAGGAACAACTTAGGGAGCTGGGGATGTTTAGCCTGGAGAAAAGAAGGTTAAGAGGCGATATGATAGCCCTGTTTAAATATTTGAAAGGATGTCATGTTGAAGAGGGAGCAAGCTTGTTTTCTGCTGCTCCAGAAAACAGGACCTGGAACAATGGATGCAAGCTACAGGAAAAGAGATTCCACCTGAACATTAGGAACATTCCTGACAGTAAGGGCTGTTCGACAGTGGAATGCACTCCCTCGGAGGGTGATAGAGTCTCCTTCCTTGGAGGTCTTTAAACAGAGGCTGGATGGCCATCTGTCAGGGATGCTTTGATTTGGATTTCCTGCATGGCAGGGGGTTGGACTGGATGGCCCTAGTGGTCTCTTCCAACTCTACGATTCTATGATTCTATGATTCTATGATTCTATGATGTCGTCACAGTAAAAGCTGTGGATGTTTTCACAGGGGCTGGGATGTTGGCTCTAGGGTCAGATCTCTCTGTCATGGAGATCTGATGTATCCTGTGGACTCTGAGGCAGCACTCTTGATTAATATTGGGTGAGGAAGAAGAACATTAACAGTTTGTTAAGAATGCTCCATGATTCAGTGGTTCCTAAAATTTAGCCCTTCAGGTGCCTTGGACTTGAATGCCCAGGAGTCCCAGCCAGCTTAGTCAACAGTCAGGAATTCTGGGAGCTGAAGTCCAAAACATCTGGAGGACCAAAGTTTGGGAACCATTACTTGAAGTCATCAAGCATTCCAAGGGCAGTATTGCAGAACTGGTTTGTGGGATTTCAGACACATCCTTGAACAAATCAAGCCAGAACTCTCCCTAGAAGCCAGAAACATACAAAATGGGGCTATTGTACTTTAACCATGTCGTGAGACAACATGACTCCTTAGGAAAAAAAATGATAATACTTGGTAAAGTGGGAAGCAGTAGCAGAGAGGATGTCCACACTACAGGTGCATAGACTCCATCAAGGAAGCCATGGCTCTCTTTCTCCCCATAATATATTATCATGTAGTGGTTTGAGTGTTGGACTATGACTCTGGAGATGAGGGTTCAATTCCCCGCTTGGCCCTGCTGCAACCCATTAGATGACCTTGGGCAAGTCACATGCTCTCAGCCTCGGGGAAGGCAATAGCAAACCTCCTTTGAACAAATTTTGCCAAGAAAACTCCATGATATATTCACCTTAGGGTCCCCATAAGTCAGAAATGACTTGAAGTTACACAACAACAACAACAAATAATAATAATAATAATAATAATAATAAAAATGAGGCATTCAAACATTTGAAGTAATTAAACAGAAGGAACTAATGAAAGCTAAACTGGATAATTTGTTAAATTTTCAAATCATACAAGGCCTATTTGCAATTTGGCTCAGGCTGGTCAATCAGAATTTTGAAAATGAAAGCCTTTTGCCAGTGGGAAGTATGAAGAGGACCTTTGTTAACTCCAGTGGGTGTGCCCACCCATTGATTCCTGCTTATGTTGGTGATAAATACTTTAAAGCAACCCTAATATTACTGTCATGGGCAGAAGTTTGGTGTATCCTGGAGTCTTCCTTTGTGTTTCCAGAATCTACCTCTTAAGTGCATAAAATTAGCACAGTGAAGAGAGGTTGCTCGAGGGGATGCATCTTCCTTCTTCTTTGTGACTTTGGCTGCTGCATCTGTGCCTTGTGTGTTTTACTCTGAACTGTGCTGACAGGGAAGCCATATTCTGTAAAAAGATTTTGCAAGGAGACAAAACAAAAGGACGCTCTAAACTGGAATAGTTCCTTTCAGAGAGAACAAGAGGGGAACAAAATTGCACACACTCTCTGCTACTGTTTCTTCCTTTTTAGTTCTTTATCTGCTTAACTCTTCCATCCTTGTACACCTGGCTGTGGCTGCCCTTTAAAGATTTTTGGACGGTAGCTCACTCATTACCCTTTACTATGTACGGCTGCAAGAGCCGGACAGTGAGGCAAGGAGATAAGAAAATAAATTCATTTGAGATGTGGTGCTGGAAAAGGGTACTGAGAATATGTGAACAGCCAAGAAGACAAACAAATGGGTCCTAAAACAGATCAAGCTTGAAATCTCCCTGGAAGCCAAGATGATTAAGTTGAGGCTGCTGTACTAATGCTAGGAAAGGTGGAGGGATGCAGAAAAAGAGGAAGACCACATGCTAGATGGATGGACTCTATAAAGGAGGTCACAGGTATGAATGTACAGGATCTAAGCAGAGCAGTAAAGTATAAGGAGTCTTAGAGATGTCTCATGCACAGGGTCGCCATGAGTTGGGACTGACTTGAAGGTGGCTAACAATGACAACAGCAGCTCACCTCACCCCTCACCATTGCCTGTTCATTGCTAGGTATTGGGGCCAATAGTGGACATACACCAAACAAACATCTGGAAGGCTACAGTTTCTCATCCCAGTGTACAGAGTGACTCTATCAAAACATCATGAAGTTGATCGCCCAATCATGGAATTTACCTCTACCTTGAAAAGGTAGTTTCAGTCTTTGGATGCGAGACAGGGCATGAGTAGTAGTGAACATAATTTGCCAGATTTTATTTCATCAGAAAAAATGAAGCTATCTTAGAATGGAGGAGGTAAAAGGAAGAAGCATAGGGTAGGAGGAATGTCGGGCTGATACTGATTGCCAAACTGTGTCCTGTGTGTAGTGCCTGAGCAATTTGCAATTTGGGAGAATAGTGCAAAGTACTTTTTTCCTTCAGAACTTGCCGTGAGCCAGGAAGTCTCAGATTTAGGTTGCACATTTGCCAGGAACTCACTAGGTAGTCACGGGGATGCCATTATTCTCTCAGCAGTCCCCATCTGTAACACTGAGATAGATTAACCCAATATCATTAGTAGCCAGCAAAAGGTCGGAAAGGCTTCTGCTGCTGTTTTACCACCTTGTAATCTGCTAGGAGAAAACGTTGTCTGAGGACCTTGGGGAAAGAGTGGAGGAAAGAGAACATGCCTTTGGCGGGATATAGACCGCCATATAGTATGTATTCTATACGTACTAGGGTTAGGAAGGGGCAGTGCTTCCGCACCCCCCTAACCCTAGTACGTATAGAATACGTACAACATGGCGACGCCCCTTCCACATGGGGGCCGCCATGTTTACGTACTGGATGCATAGCATCCAGACGTGTTGCGACGCCTATGACGTCGCAAATGCACCAGCGGCGCCTCGCGACGTCATAAAGGCGGCGCAAAAAGAAGCTCCAAAATGGAACTTCTTTTTTGCTCCGCACGGAGCCGCGCGGTTTGGCTGCTGCGGCTCCTGCGCGGAGCAAATGGCGCCAGCGGGAGACCGCCTCAAAGCGGCGGTCTGTATCCCGCCTTTGTTATGCTTCCTTACTAGATTACATGGAGAAATCTGTTACCAAGCAGTTGATGGTTTTGCAGCAACTGGTTTCTGTCCTTTCTTCAGTAAAAAATTGCAGATTGCCAGACAGATCTCAAGCATATTATCTTTCATTTATAATCAACCTTCTACTGCAAAAAATATACAGACACTATTTTCCCTGTGATTGCTGGGCTGCTACAATGCCATACCATGTTTACAAAAGTTCAAACGGCTGAGGCTGTTGTTAACCACCCTTGAATTGATCCTGACTCTCATCGAATTTGTGGATGAGTTATTTCCAAGACTCTCTATCCTCCACTCCTTAAAAGAGTCCATCTGTCTAGCACATGGTCTTCCTCTCTTTGTACTTCCCTCCATCTTTCCTAGCATTGTCTTTTCCAAAAAGTCATTCCTTCTCATGACATGACCAAAGTACGGCGACCTCAGCTTTATCATCTTGCTTTCCAGGGAGATTTCTGGCTTGATCTGTTATAGGACCCATTTGCTTGTCTTTTTGACTTATCAACACTCTTCTCCAGCACATCTCAAAGGCATTGATTTTCCTCTTATCTGGTTTCCTCACTGTCCAGCTTTTACATCTGTACATAGTGATGGAGAATGCAATGGTTTGGATGATTCTAACTGTAGCGTTCAGTTTTATATGTTTGCGTTTTAGGATCTTTTCAAATTTTTTCATAGCTGCCCTCCCTATTCCCAGTCTTCTTCTGATCTGTTAACTGCAGTCCCCATGCTGATTAATGTTTGACCCAAGGTATGGGAACTCTTTTACTATTTTGATTTCTTCATTGTCTAGTTTGAATTTGTGTGGCTTTTCTGTGATCATTATTTTTGTTTTCTTTATGTTGAGCAGTATGCCTACCTTTGCACTTTCTTCTTTGAACTTTCTTAGTAGTTCTTCCAGGTCTGGAATATTTTCCTCTAGTAGTATGGTGTCATCGGCATATCTTAGCTTGCTGATATTCTTTCCTCCTATTTTCACTCCACCTTCTTCTCTGTCTAAGCTTGCTTTTCACATGATATTTTCTGCATACAAGTTGAACAGGGATGTTTAAAATACTCCTCATTCGATCCAGCCACATGTGATTTGCAGGAGTTCGAACTTTTGGCATGGGGCAGGGTGAAAAACTCCTTAAACTGAGAAAAAGGTTTCCTGTTTTTACTGAGGTATTGATGGAAAGCCTCAGAAATGCACATTATTGCAGATGTGGCCATCTGTCTCCTTTGTGTAGATTTGAATAATTGCACATTTTTGGCAGGGTGTGGTGGTGAATACATGTGAATACAGTTGGCCCTCCATATCCACACATTATTTCCCCACAGATTCAACCATTCACAGCTTGAAAACATACTCTCTCTCTCTCTATTCTTTTTCTGACTGTCTAAATTATGAAAAGCAAACCTCGACTTTGCTATTTTATATAAGGGACACTATTTCTCTATGTCATATTCAATGGGACCTGAGCATCCATGGATTTGGGTACCCACGGGGTTTTTGGTATCCTAACTGTAAAGGATACCAAAGACCCAGTGTAGATGTGGATTTGCATTGGAAAGTGAAGATGAAGACAGTCAATCAATGCAAGATCATCAATGCAAATGTGCACACATCTGCATATGCAGCAATATGCATAATATGCTCAAGTGTTGACTATCCCTTAGACTAGTTTGAACAACACCATCAATGGAGAGCATGTAGCTTTCTAGATGGTGCTGGACTATTACTCCTAGATGTCCCTAGCGGTCATAGCGAAATGGTAAAGAATATTGAGAGGTATAGTCCAACTGCATCTAGAGGGCCATATCATTCCCTCCCCTGAACAACAACACTGACATGTGTGGATATAGGGTAGTATAGAGCAAATAGTATATGTTATAAAATCAGTGCAGATGTTGTGGAAGAAAGGTAAGACAACTGGGTTGTGAGGGCAAAACCTACAATATTATAGGGGACAAACAGCTTGCCACTTTTTTTGTGCCCTGATCCTCGTGTGCATCTTCAAGGTGCCTTAAGACTTTTTGTTATGCTTGCCAAAACAAACTAACAGGGCTGCTTCTTGGGAGATGGTAACCGATATGAAAGGACTCCAGAGCCAGCATGGTGTAGTGGTTTGAGTGTTGAACTACGACTCTGGGGACCAGGGTTCGATTCTCAGCTCAGCCATGTAAACCCACTGGGTGACCTTGGGCAAGTCACATACTCTCAGTCTCAGGGGGAGGCAATGGCGAACCTTGTCTGAACAAATCTTGCAAAACCCCATGATAGGTTCACCTTAGGGTTACCATAAGCCAGAAACAACCCAAAGGCACACAATACATACCTATGAGAGGACTCCAAGGAAACTGAGTGCCTGGAAGATGGATACACAAGGCAGGTGAAAAGTACGGACTTAGGAGGGAGCGGGTGAGGAGAAAAATGAGTGAAAAATACACTTGGGAGAAAAATGAGTAGGTGGAGGGGGAAGCTAAACCATTTTGAGAGAGGGAATGAGCCCTGTGAAGAGTAGGTCAGGAGAAATAAAACCTTGGTCAGGAAACAGGGAATAAGAGGACAATCTTGTTTGTGGTGAGTGAAGAACTGAGAAGGGGGCTAAGTTAATATTTTAAGGGGAGAAAACCTTTTTGACTGTTGGCCTCTTGTGTCTGTGTTAAACTGTGCATGCCTCTCAGTCCCTAGAAATGTGGTTGATGAATTAGGAGTTTAGAGAAGAGCAACAGAAGCTATTAAGGGGCTGCTGAGGATTGATGAAGCATGCTACTGAAGGGATGGCAGCTACTGCCTAAATGATGACGAAAGAGATGGCTTACATGTGTCTGCAGTGGGTAAAATGATGGAGAAGGAGATTTCTCTCCTCCCCAGCCCCACAAGCCCTGAGTGGACACAAGGTTTCAATAACTCATACACACATTCTTTGAAAAAAATCAAATTAAAACCAGAGATGTACCTAGTTCTTTCACCCCAAACATTTATTTTTAGAGCCATCTCAACATGTCTGGAGGGTACAAGGTTCGGGAAGGCTGCTCTAAAGCATATAAAAGTACAAATTAATCTGCTCCCCCAGCCTCTGATATTTTTCCATGTATTGCTCATCTGGGTGCATACAAAGCAGTTATTTCTTGTAAAACCTCAGTGGATAATTTTGAAGACAGGTACTGTATATACTTGTGCATAAGTCTAGAAATTTTAGGCCAGAAATTGATCCCAGAAACCTGAGTTTAATTATGCATGTGTCAATTTAATTAATTACTTTAATCTATATTAAAACAAAGGAACCATCCTCTGGTAAAAGGCAAGAGCATTATCTGTCCTGAAAGCACTGACTCCCATCTACACTCTCATCTATCCATCCTTGCCAGAAATTTGTCCCCCCCCCCCATTTATTTATTATTAACACAGCTAACTTAATTATAACATAATTCTAAAAAACATACATTACAATTATCTTACATTCACTACAACTGTCATAAACAAAAACAAAAACAGACATGTAATCAAATCAACCAACATAAAACATGCATTCTTAACTTCCTCGCCTCTGTTAGTTCTTATTTCTGAGAATATTTGACTTTTAATTTCTTTATCAAAACCAGTTATCACACCTTGATTATGCATATATAACCAGTTCATATGACATTTTAAATATAACATTAATAGATCTATCATTTACTTTCCCCCCATTACTCTTTGTATACCAACTGTATGTATGCATTACCTCTATATTAATTCAATACATTTTAAACATAGTTCAGATAGATCATTATTTATGGAAAATGATAAGCTTACACAAACTACTTAGAAACAATTCAGTTGAAAAATTTGGGAAAGATCGGTTGAAAAAAAATGCCTGCCAGAAATTTGTAAGTTCTTTGGCATTGTTTTCCATTGCTTCAGCTTTTAGGTCCTTTGTTACATGCCCCAGGTTTTGCCTTCTACTTAGGCATGGACCATGTTCAAATCCATAATTTTGGCCCCCCAGACCTGCCCTTGACTTATACATGATCGACTTATAGTTGAGTATATAAAGTAATTCTGCTGAAGCCCCTGCATTGGGAGTAATTGAATAGTGCTATAGCATTGATACAGAGTGGTGGCATTGGCATGAGGCCAGATCAGTGATTCATGCAGAGATGCAGCAGGCATTTTCTGTGGAATGGTATTGTGGTCTCATGGGAACCTCATAATACTTGGGCATTCCTGGCCTAGAAAGATTTTTTTAGAAAAAGGATTACTGAAACAACCAGCTTTCTTCTTGGAGGGAGTGATGCAAACTTGGCATCACTCCTGGCATATTTCAGCATTAGCCACAGGTATTCACAGAGAGTCAAAGAAGTCTGAAAAAGATGTCAAACTAAACAGACTTTCCCTACTCCCTTGGGCTCCTATAATTCTAATAAAGAGCTCATTGGCATGTGTGGAGGAAAAGGTTTCTGTCCCTACAGCAAATTTGTCTGGGCTTGTCCCAGATTTTGCAGTGAATTGGCACAGACTTCTGCCCTGGAGGAGGTAGCTCTGCACCTTGCTTTCTTATTTCAAGGGTATTTTCTTGGTTTTCGGTCCTAATGTGGCTGTTGACAGGACAAACAGGTCCCCAACAACTCCCATGAAATATAGATGAACTTGTGATTGTGCAGGAAGCAAAGATGTGCTCTGAGATTTGTGCATTATTGCTTCCAACACCAGCACTAAAAATAAACCAAAGACTGATCAGAAAGTGATGTTCCAAAGCTGAAATATTTATTTGACATTCTTGCACACCAGCCTCAGCTGCCTTTCCCCCCAGAAACACTGATTGTATTTGCTTGTGAGATTGGTTGGAGCATGGAAGTACTAAGCTGGAAAGCAGATTTTAGGAAGAGAAAATCAGAGGCATTCTGTGCTCTTAAAAGGGAGAGATCCTTTCCCCAGGTTTCTTTCATATCTGAGAAGAATTTTAGAGAATGAGCAGTACAAAGCCCTCTGGCTGTATCTGCTTTATTCTAGCTTTTTCTAGCTAATGAATCTAACTCACTATAATCTATACATGTCTTGATGGGAAAAGCTTGAGTCTCTGGTTTCTTATTGGCAAAACCTTGGTACCACTTACCTTGTTTTGCATAAAAACCTTCTCAGTTTAAAATAAAAGCTGCCTTCCATATGTAGTCCTATCTGTTTTTTAAACACTATTGCAATAAAGGCATGCACATAGTAGTCTTAGTCTAGTGTTGGTCTGCATATTGTGACGGTTGTATATGGTGTTGAGTTATGCACATAAGATCTGACCCTGGTGTTCCCAGACAGAGGTTGTGTTTCTTCCTCTGCCAGTTCCTACATTTCAAATTCTCACAAGAATAGCCTCAGTGTCTCCACTGGGCTAAGCTTGCCATCAATCTTTGTATCAGCCTCCTGCCGTCTTTAGTTCCGGATCTAAAGTAATAGTGCATTTCTTATTCCATGCAAGAGAATCACACAGAGAGGATGAAGACAGATTTCTAGTACAGTCTTATATCTATTTAGAAATAAATTCCAGTGAATTCAATGGGATTCACTCCTTACTAAGTGGGTATAATGTTGCAGCTTTAATGTTTTGAAAGTGATCATAGTGGGTTATTCACCTGCGGTGTAATGGTGACATCTCTGCATCCATGCCAGCAAGTTCAGCAGTAATTCAGCCATATTCATAATTTTGGCAAGCTGTGTGGTTTTTGTTCCTTTTCAAAATTCAATCCAGATATATTTTACATGGATACATGCACTTTCCCCAAGGAAATGAAGGATTTATACAATCACAATTATTATTAGTTTTTTTAAAAAGTTACAGAGCTACTTTGGAGACTGAGCACGTGGAAGACTTTTAAAAGAAACTTGCTCTGGGAGAGTAAGATATTTATATTGAACACTCTGAGAATAGTTTCAAGCCTGCCCTGTTCTTAACCATTAAGTCTTTCTTTATCTATAGTCTTTTTCGCAACCTTTCCTACTAGCAATATCTCCTCTTCTTACTTTACACCAGGTAATTTAAAATATGAGTTCATAGTGAGCAAAGTGTTTATACTTAAAGTATGTTTTTCTCTCTGGTGAGTGCTGTATCGCTTTACTTGGTGGGTGTAGCCACCAGGATTTACTGGCTCTTCCTGATGAGTGTTTGGCACACAGATAGAATTGGTTTAAGTTCACAACCTCACAAAGCATGAATGGCACATTGTCATTTGCAGTAGGCTGCCTCTTGTACCATCACCAGATAATTCTCACCTTTCCGCATGCGGTTCTTGTTCATTCTTGTATGTTTTGGTTCTATTCCCACTTTAAAAAGCAATCTTTCCGGCTAAAGTTGCTTTTCCTTTTGTTTGTGAACCAGTTATTTGATAAAAATCAATTCAAAATTGCCTCCAAAAAGGCTGCTTCTTGCTTTTCTCCAGTGCTTTTATCTGCTGGAAATGTCTTCTTGTTGCTGTTATTGTAGGGTTGCCATAGCTGAGGACCTCCAAACCGGGACAAATGTAGGACAAGGTTCAAAAATGAGGACTTTTAAAAAAAATTTCCTGACCAGAATTAAAAAAAAAAAGGTCCACATTTTTGAACCTTGTCCTCCTTCTCCTTCCCGGCTTGGGAGGAAGCCTCGGGCTGCTCCCAGGCCGGGAAGGGCGTGGGGGCCGCCTGTCATCACGGCCATCGCCGTGGTGGCAAGCGGCCTCCTCCTCGGCCTCGCAGAGGCCTTGGAGGACCCCCACAGCCGGAGCTCTGACCGCGGAGCCGCTTCCAGGGCCTCCACAGGGGCCTGGGGAGAGCTTCTCCCCAGCCCAGAGGCCCTGGAAGGAGTGCTCGCGATCGCGGAGCCGCTTCCAGGCCTCCAGAGGGGCCTGGGCAGGCTTCTCCCAAGCCCCCGAGGCCCTGGAAGGAGTGTCCGCGATCCGGAGCCGCTTCCAGGGCCTCCAGAGGGGCCTGGGCAGAGCTTCTCCCAAGCCCCAGAGGCCCTGGAAGGAGTGCTCGGCGATCGCGGAGCCGCTTCCAGGGTCTCCAGAGGGGCCTGGGCAGAGCTTCTCCCAAGCCCCAGAGGCCCTGGAAGGAGTGCTCGGCGATCGCGGAGCCGCTTCCAGGGCCTCCAGAGGGGCCTGGGCAGAGCTCTCCCAAGCCCCAGAGGCCTGGAAGGAGTGCTCGGCGATCGCGGAGCCGTTCCAGGGCCTCCAGAGGGGCCTGGGCAGAGCTTCTCCCAAGCCCCAGAGGCCCTGGAAGAGTGCTCGGCGATCGCGGAGCCGCTTCCGGGCCTCGAGGGCCTGGGCAGAGCTCTCCCAAGCCCCAGAGGCCCTGGAAGGAGTGCTCGGCGATCCGGAGCCGCTTCCAAGGCCTCCAGAGGGGCCTGGGCAGAGTTTCTCCCAAGCCCCAGAGGCCCTGGAAGAGTGCTCCGCGATCGCTGAGAGGGGGTGTCCCGGGGGCGGGGCCAAACCGCGGCGGGACCGTGTGGACCCGCCCCAAACCGGGAAAGTCCCGCCCCAGGCGGGATATGGCAAGCCTATGTTATTGGCCTATGTCATATAAGATTTAAGTTGCCTCACTGTGTACTGAAAAATAACCCTCCTTCAAAGATCCAGATCTTTTTTAAAGAAAAGTAATGGAAAATGCTGTGTTTTTGAAAAAAAAACTTAATTCTTGTTAAATACTCTGTAATCTTGTTTCCATAGAGATGATGGAGATTTGTGCAGTTTTGTAAACATGCGTGCTCCAATGTACACATGAGACATGGATTTCCCCAGTAATTATCACCTTTTTGTGTCTAGTAATGTCTTATTTAAGATGCTTGTCAAGTACAGTCCCTTGCCAAATCATTTTGTTGTTGCTGTGTGCCTTCAAGACATTTCTGACTTATGGCAATCCTAAAGAGAGACTATTATGGGGATTTCATGGTGAAATTTTTTTCAGAGAGTATTTCCCCTTGCCTTCCTCTAAGGCTGAGAAAGTGTGATATGCCCAAGGTTACAAAATGAATTTCCATGGTTGAACGGGAATTTGAACCCCGGTGTCCAGATTCATAGTCCAGTGCTCAAACCACTACACCACATTAGCTCTTAGAACAAAGCATTTGCCCTTCCTTAAACCTAATGGTCCATCTGTTGCTTTGAAGTTAAAACTCTGGCAGTTTAGACTCTTTTGTCTTATGGGGAATCATAACTGGGGAGCCTTTTCAGTGAAGTGTCTCAATTTCAGAGGAAGGCAAAGGTAAACTTTCTTGGTTTATCTTCCTAAGAAACCCCAAATGATAGGTTTACTTTAGAGTTACCATAAATTGGAAATGACTTAAAGGCACACAACAACAACAATAGCCACAAAGGAAAACATCAAACTCTTTAATTATTTAGCCTTTATTTGTGCCAATATTGGATTTTAGATCTGTGTGCTGTGATCTTTGAATTGCTAAATGGCTTCAGAATCCATTAGGAAGAAGATAGAGTGTCGTATTTGAAAAATGAGACCCATAAATCTCTGTGGACTAAATCCAGTTGTAACTCTTAAGTAGAATGGATTTACATAAATTAGTGTGATTTGTTGCACTTGTGTAGGTCTCAGTGAGTCTACTCTAGTCTGAACTAGTCCTTGAATTTAGTACATTTAAAAAAATTTTTTGTATATGAGTGAAACCCATGCTAACTATGACATTGGCTCAACCTTGCTTCCACTAAATACAGGCATCAGGGGAATCATGCAGTTCTCTTCTAACACTGTGGACTCTTCATGTGTCAAATAGGCAGCTACTACTGTCTGAAATCTTCCCATGGAGTATGTACAAGTCTGCTGGTCTTCAGTCATGTGCATATAAATATCTTTTGGTATTACAAAAAGGGACTCTTGAACATTTACAGAATACATTTCCTCAAGGGAAAGAAATCATAAAGAAAGGAAGAGAAAAGAAGTAGTATCATACATACTTGACTATAAGTCAACTTCATGTATAAGTCAAGCAGGTTTTGAGGCCAAAATTACGGATTTTGATATGACTAGGGTTGCCATACCTGAGGACCTCCAAACCGGGACAAATATAGGACAAGGTTTGAAAATGTAGGACTTTTTTTTTTAAATTTCCTGGCCAGGAAATAAAAAAAAAAAGGTCCTACATTTTTAAACCTTGTCCTCCTCCTCCTCCTCCCCGGCTTGGGAGGAAGCCTAGGCCTGCTCCCAGGCTGAGAAGGGGCGCGGGGGCCACTTGGCATCGCGGCAATTGCCGTGGTGCCAAGCGGCCTACTCCTCCTGCCCGGCCTCGCGGAGGCCTTGGAGGACCCCGTGATCGTGTAGCCGCCTCCAAGGCCTTGCTGTGGCCTGGGAGGGAGTGTCTCCGCAGCCGGAGCTCCGACCGCGGAGAGCGTTCCCAGGCCTCAGCGAGGCCTTGGAAGACCCCGCGGCGCACGCGGGGGTGGAGGTGGCCGCAGGTGGTGCCATCCTGGTCTTGGCGCCAAACCGGACTGGGACCGGGACGGCACCGCCCAAAGTGGGATTGCCCCACCTACAGGCGGGATATGGCATCCCTAGATATCCCATGGATAAGTCGAGGGTAAAACCGAGGGGCATGTAACAAAGGATGTAAAGGATGAAACAGAGGGAAACAATGCCAAGGAAAGTACAAAATTCTGCCAGGCGTAACTGTGCTCACCCTAAAGTGTTGTTCTTCTTTTAGGTGCTCCCAGGATGGACTATGCTTTTGTTTTTTGCCACTCTTGCCACTCTGGTGAGAGAAGGAGATGGCTGCCTTTTTGATAAGAGTTAAAATACAGTACTTACATTGACATGTGGATAATTCGAGCCAGTTTTTTTTAGTCAATTTGGGTCAATTTTTTTAAATTAAAATTTCTAGACGTATACGTGAGTATACACAGTAAGCAGAAATTGCCTTTGAGCATACGCTAACTCCCTCATTTTTGTGAAGAGTGCAGCTGAAGAGGAAGCTCTTTGTCTTCTGACTCTCTCTCTTGGCCTGCCTGTCAGGTGTGGCAGTCATATGAGAGACGCTGTGCTTGAAGAGGAATGGCCCTGGGGTTGAGATGACAGGCTGAGGGGAACATGCATGGAATGAGACAGTAAGCACATGAATACTAAGAGCTGCTCAGCTGGAGATTTCTTGTTTTCTAGCTCTGCATCTTCCTATTCTGGTCACTAGCAAGATGATGAGATGCCAGTTAGGCCACCAATAATTCTGGCCAAAGCCGTTTGTCTTCTGAAGGACCCTTGCACCATTTGAGATTGCATTCATCAATCTGAATTATTTGCCTTCAAAAAGATTTTTTGCATCTCAAGAGACTGAGGTCTCCACCTGCAGGACTTTGGCTCTTTTTATTATGTATTGTTTTATTGATTTGATTATATTGTATGATACTGTTGAAAATTGTTTTTAAAATATATATACATATATTAAATATTTAAAAATATTTTCTATAAATAGTGTGACATCTTACAACTCCTAACCTCAGTTCTTCTCAAGAAGATGCCAGTTGGACCACTAATAATTCTGGCCACAAAAGACCTTTTTGGCTCACAATGCCTCTGCAAGTAATCTTTAAAAAGCTCAACATTTTTTCTTTGTGAAGTCGAAGGCTTTCATGGCCGTAGTTTTTTGTGGGTTTTTGGGTGATGTGGCCATGTTGTAGAAGAGTTTATTCCTGATGTTTCACCAGCATCTGTGGCTGGCATCTTCAGAGACAGATGATGGTGAAACGTCAGGAATAAACTCTTTTAGAACATGGCCACATAGCCCGAAAAACCCACAAAAAACTAATTTTTCTTTGCTTTGCTTACAAAGACTGCAGGAAACTGCCATGAAGTAATATATAAAGAGAGAGAGAGAATGAGAGAAGACAAAGAAAGAATGAAAGGGAGGAGAAACTCTCTGTTGCTTAGGCATCTATTACTGTATATACTCATGTATAAGACTAGAAATTTTAGTCAAAAAATTGGCCCCAAAACCCTGGCTTATCCAGGGCTCAATGTATGTACTGTACTTTAAGTCTGTCCTGGGACCACTGACCATCCTGTATTCTCTTTCATCCAGCCTTTAGGTTGAGCACAGCCATTTGTTCCTGCTGGAATTTTGTAAGTTCTTAAGCATCGTTTTAATTTGCTTTATCCTTTACATCTTTAGTTCCTTGCCCCTGAGTTTTACCCTCAACTTATTCACAGGCCATATCAAAACCCATAATTTTGGCCCCAAAACCTGTCCTCAACTTATACATGAAGTCAACTTACTGTCAACTATATATGGCAAGTTCTGTGTTAAGACGCCTGAGAAATATTATGTAGAGATAACAATCACCTCATATTGAGTAATTAAAAAAAAGTACTCAGACTTCCAAAGAACCACATCTTGGCATGTGAAAATACTAGTGCAACATTTCTTAAAGTCTCTGTCATTCTAAGTAAATCACGATGATGATGACGATGACAAGGAAGATGTAGTTATTAATGATGAGAAGATAAAGGGATATTGTCTCGCTGAACAGTTTATCTGAAATAATTAAAAGCTCTTTATCGGTCTCCATGCGTCTGGAGTATGTCTGCCAGTCACCATTTACATTGCACAAATAATAATGACAATGAGTCTGAATTTCCAGCATGCCATGTGTGCAGTTTAGTGGCAAGATCTAAGGAGAATGGTATTTGGTAGGCCGTTTGAACTCATGGGGTGAGAAGCAGAACTTCTAGATGGCTTTGGGCAATTTTTTTCTGTGAATCATTTCTCATTAAAACTAAGATTACCATTCTGCCAATTTAAGAAAGTGTAACAAAGAACAGAGAGAAATTACATTAATTTCTTAAACTTTTACAGAGCATCATGGGAGATCTCACCGGTCTCACATAAGCATTATGGACATTTTATGTTTGCATCCTACTCTTGGGTCTTGTGACCTGTGCTTATGGTTTTGCCCTCTCTTCAGTTTGGAGATTCTTGTGGACAGAGTACATGGGCCAGTGAGAGTATGTAACCCATGAGGCTTAACTGTTATGGTATTACAGTGGGCCCTGGGGTTTGGTTCCAGGACTAACTATGGATATCAAAATTCATGGATGCCCAAGTCCCATTAAATACAATGGTCTAGTGAAATGGTGTCCCTTATATAAAACAGCAAAATCAAGGCTTGCTTTTTGGAATTTATATCTTTTTGGAATACTTTCAGACTGTGGATGGTCGAATCTTTGGATAAAGAATCCATGGATATGGACTGTAGTTGTCTGAAGGGAATCATCATTGGGGTGGGAAATGCTTTGTACTGAGCCTCTAAGGTATGTTTTGAACATACATAGTACTGTACAAAAACTTTGCTATAGCTAGGGTTGCTTAGTCAGGAGACCAATTTGGAATTCCATCTTTGCTCCCACTGAGTTCCATTAAGGAAGATCAGTAGGGTGTAGGTGAACTGTATACCATATACACTTGACTATAAGTTGACCTCATGTATAAGTCGAGGGCAGGTTTTGGGACCAAGATTATGGATTTTGATCTGACCCATGGATATGTCAAGGGTAAACTTAGGCGGTTTACAGACCGCCAAATAGTACGTCATCAATACATACTAGGGTTAGGAAGGGGCGGTGCTTCCGCACCCCCCTAACCCTAGTACGTATTGAATACGTACAAGATGGCGGCGCCCTGTTCATACGGGCGCTGCCATGTTTACGTATCAGACGCTGAGCGTCCGTACGTGTTGCGGGCGTTGTGACGTAGTGAGTGCGCCCCTGGCGCCTCGCTACGTCGCAAACGCGACTTAAAAAGAAGCTCCATTTTGGAGCTTCTTTTTCAGTCCGCACGGGAGTCGGGCCGTGTGAAGGCTCCGGCTCCCCCGCGGACCTACTGGCGGCGGCGGCAGAGCGCCGCAAAGCGGAGGTATGTACCCCGCCTTAGTGTCATCTAACAAAGGATGTAAAGGACAAAGCAAAGGAAAACAATGCCAAAGAACTTACAAAATTCCAGGAGACGTAACTGTTTTTGCTCACACTAAAGGCTGGATGGATGAGAAAATAAGAGGGGATTCAGTGATTCCAGGACAGATGACACTCTTGCCTTTCACCAGGGCTGGTTCCTTTTTTTTAAAAAATGAGAGTTACTTATATTGACCCATGGATAAGTCAGGTCAGGTTTTTTGGATCAATTTTTGACCTATATTTCTACTCTTATACATGAGTATATGCCGTACGTATGTGGAAGGTGCCATCTTTGTGACTGACTCCTAGAAATCACCCAGGTCTGTGACTGTGAAGAGGGAAATTGTCCCTGCCCTGCACATGACTGACATGTTTGTTGTGATATCAGTTTTCACGGATTTAAAATCATTAATTAATTGCAAGAAGGTATCCTCAGTTGGAAAGTTATGTATCTATACATGTATTAGGGAAGTAGGAGAGGAATTCTGCAATTCTGAGAAATGCAACAAAAACAAAAAAAGGACACATTTTCACATCCTTAATTCTGAGTGAGCCTATGCTGGGAAAAGTTATAAAGCAGCATGCCGATTACACAGTCAAACTGTATGGAATAAAATTCATTTTAAAACATTGTTACTGTTGTGTGCCTTCAAGTCATTTCTTGTTTATGTCGACCCTGAGGTTGAGAGTCTATGACTCACAAACCCTGATCTCCAGAGTTGTAATCCAGTACTCAAACCACTACACGACACCAGTTCTCTATTTAAGAACATAACCCAGCAACCTTTTTGCATATGAAAACAATCTGCAATTGAAATGGGGTTTTGCTTTTTCTTATACTTAAAAAAAAAGGAATTCTAACATCTATGAAATGCAGGAAATGGTAATGGATCTCCAACATTGCTGTACACAGTTCAAGTGTATATGAATTAAGAACAGAATGAGCCATTTTACAATAGTAGTTCAATGGTTATTGTTTGTCCTCTAGTTACTTATTCTGTTCCAATTTGTGAATAGTCTAATCTGACTCCCAAATAGTGGAAGAGAAGTCTAGAGTTTTACTTAAGTCCAAATTAAATAGAATCAGATAAGATGAGCACATTCTAGGTCAGTACTTTCTATTGAGATATTTTTTCTTGGAAGCATACTGTAATCTGCAAACTAGCAGCAGGTTGTATGCTCCTACCCTGGCTTCTAAATGTTGTGCATTTTCAAATTATGTTTGTGTTCATTTGCTAAAACTGACCAGGTCCTGTACAGACAACAGAACAGTATTGTTGGCAGAACAATATCAGTATATACAAGGCTATTCTTGATTTCTTTGTACACTTGACATTAATAGATTGCAGTCACATAAATAGGATGCACGTGTAAACTTTTGTGGTGACTGGCTAATCCTCTTTAAAATATGAATAGGATCTCTATGTCTTAAAAGCTTTATAGAACACAGCAGGCCTACAGGGAAAAAAAATCAGACGTAATTGTTTTGAGGTGCTGTAGAAATATCCAATATTTTTCTAATATGTATTGCTCCCCTGGGGATGAATGGAGCAGAACAGTGTTTCTACATTCTTTTGTTCTGTTAGTTCAAAACTTCTTGTTAAACCTCTTTCCTCCTTTGTTTTCGAATCTATCAATTTTCTATCATGGCACCTGATGAAATTTTCTTCTGTCTGAACCCCATGGTGTCTGATGATTCTCTATTTTTAAAAAGAAAACTTTACAAGTTTCTTCTTTGTCTGCCCCCCGCCCCCAACACACACACAATTTGATCTTTTGTTCTTCCACTTTCATCATGGTCCATCTCTATCTCAGCCTCTTCTTTCTTTCTTTTACTTTCATCAGCTGTCCTATCTATTTTGGATCATAGAATCATAGAGTTGGAAGAGACCACAAGGGCCATCCAGTCCAACTCTCAATCAAAGCATCCCTGACACATGGCCATCAAGCCTCTGTTTAAAGACCTCCAAGGAAGAAGACTCCACTACTCTCTGAGGGAGTGTGTTCCACTATCGAACAGCCCTTACTGTCAGGAAGTTCCTCCTAATGTTAAGGTGGAATCTCTTTTCCTGGAGCTTTTATCCATTGATCAGGGTCCTAGTCTCTGGAGTAGCAGAAAACAAGTGAGCGAGCTCCTCAATATGACATCCCTTCATGATGGTAATAGTGTCTCTGTTAGGTATAGCACCCAGAGTACCTGTGTAATGTTGCCAGAGTGAATGCAGGACAGGGCTCCTGTCCTTTAACGGTTGTATAGAAACGGGAATTTCAGCAAGTGTTGTTTGTCACACAACCAGGTCATGAGCAATACCTGCTGAAATTTCCTCATCTGCTCAACCATTAAAGGTAGACAATGATGCACCCTTACCTCTGGTCACCCCAAATGATAGCTGTCAGTAGGACATTCTGTGGCTCTCTAGAGGAGGTTGAAACAGGCAACTGTGGCTCTGTGGGCATCAGAATGTGCCTGCTTCTGAAATACAGTGGTGACAATTGATTACATGGCTGTTTAATAGTACCAGCTTATAAATATACTGAGGCCTACATAGGTGCTGATCTAGCCAGAATTGCATGCCATTAAACCCACATAACCATGAGGGCCACCACTAGTGGAGGAGACTGGACCATCATGGAGTCCTTTGCTGAGAAAGGGAAGGAAGGATGTAGCGGGAGAGTTGACTGATCCCATGCTTCACATTGGATGAATAGATCCTCCTGAAGCATAATGACAAGGGATCTGAAACACATGAAGTAAACAGTGGTCAACCCTACCATTGAAGAAGTTCTTTTACCAAGGTTCAGTCGGCCAGTTGGCAAGATGTTCCACAGTTTTATTGAGATGTGTGGAGGGTGCTTCATGTTAAGAAATTAAGTGGTTCACTTGTAATACATGAGAATATTTGGTGGGGTGCAGACCTTGATGCTATGATGTGTGAACTTGAAGTTGTTTTCCTTTCTCATACTATCATATTATACAAATCTTATGTGTCTATGAGAGCCACTATTACATAGTGATTGGAATGTTGGACTGTGACTCTGGAGACCAGGGTTCGATTCCTGGCTTGGCCACAAAACCCACATGGTGGCCTTGGACAAGTCACATGCTCTCAGCCTCATGGGAAGGCAATGACAAACCTCCAAACAAATCTTGCCTAGACATGATTGCTTCACCTTAGGGTCAAATGAGTCTGAAACTACTTGCAGGCACACAACAACAGCAACAACAACAACAACAAATGTGTCTATAGATTCCTGGGAACATTATTGATCTGGATGAAATTGCTGAAATTTCTTGTGAAACTGAGGCATTTCTCAAAAAACGAAAACGTTGCTGCTGATGGGATTGATAAGGGCTGCTTAGGTTTTGGGATGTGTATTGATTTAACGGCTTGAACCTTCTCCAGATGTTCTTTACTTTGTCATACAGAGAGAAAGGGAAGGTGGGCCATGAGCACCGGCTGTGTCTCCATCTTCTGCTGCCCCTTTGCTTCCATGTCCCCATGGATTTGAATTCTGAGTGTGCAGGGTGTCAGGTTAAGGGAGTGCTTCTCAATTATTTTCTGTCATGCCCCCCCCTAGGAAGAAGAAAACATTTTGCGCCCCCCTCGCGACTGTAAATAGTATCATTTGTCTATAAATTTGTTATAAGTACACCTCTGCATAACATACCTTTACGGAGCCTTGCGCCCCCCCCTGGGGGGCCCGCCCCACTATTTGAGAAGTACTGGGTTAAGGTAAGGTTAAGGTTAAGGATGTCAGGTTAAGCTGGCAGACTTCTCCTCTACTGGTGCACCACAATGTGGGATGGCACGGGACAGGACCTGTAGTAGATGCGGGGACCGAGCCAATACACACAATCGTGCTTTAACAACCACAAGTTGTTAAAACATTTGAAGTAAAGAGGAATGAAATAGGGCTGGAGTCATCATTGAGTATGGATGTATTCTCTCCGGAGCTAATCGGTCAGGAGAATTTCTGCATGGCTGCTCTTTCAGCTGACCGTTTACCTAGAGCTCATGTATGTCATTTAATATCTAACCTGATAAGTTACATGCATATATCCAAACGATGGTAGGATATAAGCTTATGCAGAAATGTGGGAGATTATTCATTTTCCTATTCTCCATAGAATTCCTGTGAATAAACTCAACCATGATTTTTCTGAACAGGCAAGGATGATTGGACTGCATCTGGACTGCAGAAATAATCCAGTTTGACACCACCTTAACTGCCCTGGCTCAATGCTATGGGATTTTGGAAGCTGTAGTTTTGTGAGACATTTAGTGTTCTTTGTCAGAGATCTCTGGTGCCACAACAAACTACACATCCCAGGATTTGATAGCATGGAGCCATAGCAGTTATAGTGTAAAACTGGATTATTTTTGCAGTGTAAAATTGTATCAAACTGGATTATTCCTGCCAGAGAGAATTTTGCTCTTTGCCAGAGGAGGCTAAATGTCTCACAAAACTACAGTTCCCAGAATTCCATAGCATTGAGCGATGACAAAGTGGTGTCAACATGGATTAATTCTGTAGTGTAGATGCAGCCTAAGTCAAGGACACATTAAAGCAGGAATTCTGTTCTCATTTACCTTTGACTTAAGTTTCAGTAGATAAGTTGTCTATTCAGAGGATCAGTCTATGGAGCAGTCAGTAATACTTATCACCTCTGCAGTACAATGAGATATTATTCATACTGTACTTTGTGATTCAGTCTTAACTTTGACCATCTTTACAAAAGGGCTGTTCTAGAAGCCATTTTTCTGCTAGTATTATGCAGCAGAAATGTGCGTATGTTTCTATTTTTGCTGGCCATCCAGTCACTTTGATCAAGAACATGGCTATTAGCATAGATAAAAAAAATCCATTGGTATGGAGGGAAGACTATAAACTTGTCCTAATAACTAGTATGCAATAACAAACTGTCATGACTTCTTCTTCTTCCTGAAAGCCCCAGAGAATAGGACCTGGAGCAATGTGTGGCTTTTGGGAAGCTGTGTATTAATTATTAGAACAAGTTTACAGTCTTCCCTCCATATCCACAGATTTTTGAATCAACGGATTCAACCATCCACGGCTTGAAAATAAATATATTTCCCCATCGCCCAAAGCAAGCTTTGATTTTGCCATTTTAAATATGGGATACCGTTTCACTATGCCCTTGCATTTAATGGGACTTGAGCATCCATGGATTTTGGTATCCACGGGGGGAGGGGGGGGCTTTGAATAGTCATGTGAATTTTATCAGAAAGACTAACACAATTTACAGTTTTAGAACTACAGCCATTCCTCCATATCCCTGGATACTTAATCCACGGATTCAACCATTTGTGGTTTGAAAAATTTTAAGACATATATAAATTCCAAAAAGCAGACCTTGATTTTTCCATTTTATACCAGGGACACCATTTTAGTATGTCATTGTATTTAATGGGACTTGAACATCCACAGATTTTGGTATCCACGGGAATCCTGGAACCAAACCCCAACAGATACCAAGGGCCCACTGTACTTACATATAGGTCCTTATGTTATCTTACTATGTACATCTATCATTCATGTAAGACATTACATAATGTATATTGTAAACCCATTAATGAAAATTTTCAAAGACATTTATGATGATAGGCGATGAAGGTAAAGTTAAGTGCCTTTCAATCCTCCTGACTGTCAGTTGAAGAGTTAGAAGTACACTTTAAAAAATAATGGCATTTAAGGTCTACCAACAGCTTGATGGTGAACAATGAATTTATTATGAATCTACTTAGTTCATAAATGACATAAATCATGAACAAAAACATTATATTGCAATGGCATAGTAACTAGAAGTGACATACATACATGCAGTACATTGTATTTGTTTGATGGATTATCCAGGTAAGGGAAAGATAATGTCTAGATTTTAGAAATAATAGTAAATATTTTATTCCTCTCAACTGTGATGATTTTTTCCCCATTCTCTAAGTCTTATCAGCCAAATATTGACACTGTGTTTCTCCTGATGGTTATACATAGAGTACATTCATATTTAAGGATAAATTATTGTTTTGCACTTGTGAGTATAATGGAATTTTTTATTCAGGGAACCCTTATCGAGTTTACAGGTGACTCAAAACTGGAAGTGGTGGCTAACACATTGGAAGATAGGATCAGAATTCAAAAAGACCTAAATAAACTAGAAAGTTGGACCAAAATTAATAAAATGAAGGTCAGTTCAGACAAATGTAAAAATCTACATTTAGGCCATAAATACCAAATACACAGATAAAGAATGGGGGATTCATGGCTCAGCTGTACTACTTGCAAAAAGGGACCTTGGGATTATTGTTGAATATAAGCCAGGAGTGTGATGCTGCAGCAAAAAGATGAATGCTATTTTAGCTTGCATTACTAGAAGCACAGCTTCCAAGTCAAGGGAAATACAGTAAAAGTCCCACTGTATCCTCCATTGGTCAGGCCTTATCTGGAGTACTGCGTCCAGATATATAGTGTCTAAATCAAGGGAAGTAATAGTGCCGCTCTGTTCTGTTTTGGTCAGACCTCATCTGAAATACTGTGTCCAGTTCTGGGCGCCACAGTTCAAAAAGGATGTTAACAAGCTGGAGCATGTCTAGAGGAGGGCAACCAAACTGGTGAAGGGTCTGGAAACCATGCCCTATGAGGAGAGACTTAGGGAGCTGGGGATGTTTGGCCTGGGAAGACAAGGTTAAGAGGTGATATGATAGCCCTGTTTAAATCTCTGGAAGGATGTCATATTGAGGATGGAGCAAGCTTGTTTTCTGCCTGTCCAGAGAATAGGACACGGAGCAATGAATGCAAACTACAGGAAAAGAAATTCCACCTCAACATTAGGAAGAACTTCCTGACAGTAAGAGCTGTTCAGCAGTGGAAAATGCTACTTTGGAGTGTGGTGGAGACTCCTTCTATGGAGGTTTTTAAAGAGATGCTAGATGGCCATCTTTTTGTGGTGCTTTGATTGTGTGTTCCTGTATGACAGAACATGGCTGAACTGGATAGCCTCTCCCAACTCTGTGATTTTATGATTCAGTTCTGGGCACCCAATTTTAAGAAGCATTAGCAGGAGATCCGACATTGAGCAAGGGGTTGGATTCAATGGCCTATGAGGCCCTTTCCAACTCTATTGTTATATGATTTGATATTTTTGTGGATGGTTTCACACATTATGAAATACTGTATGGACCCTTTAACAAACCACATGAGAGAACACACTCTTTTTTTCACTTTGTGCATGCAAAGTTTGCATCAAGAATTTGCAGGAACCAACGTTTCTTTTTTAAGAATGTACGTCTGTTTCTCTGTGACTTGAACCATCAGCAATCTGTTGTTCCAAAAAGGCGGGGGAAAGGGCTTTGATTTTAAAAACAACAACACAAAACCAGGATTTGATGACACCCATTACTTTGTTCTCTTTGAAGTGTTGGTGTGTTCCTTACGTCCCTTGTTTTGGTACTCCCTGTGTTTGAAAATCACAGAAGTTTGTGTTAACATTAATGAGGTGTGTTTATCACATGTTAGAAAAATCAGGGAGTTTGATGCTTTGGAAGCTGTTCTGTAAGCAATGGAGCTGCCTTGGAATACAATGCTTATGTTGCGTCTGTTCATTTTATACAATGCAGTGTGCTTTCTAGGAGCAAAGGTTTTCCTGGAAACACTAATAACCCCATTCCCCTCCCTACTTCTGGTAAGATTCTAGCAGGATTGGGTGGTCTTTCAAGGTCTCCCCTATAGGCCAGTATGAACCCCTCCCCAAGCCCTTGACAGTTGTTTACCCTTAGATTAATTTGTACCAAAAGCCAAAATACAGAGGCTGTGACACTTAAAGCAACTATAGCAATACCAGGATGGTGGGTGATTCCCTCTGAACTATATAGGCTTGCTGTGTGAATTGATATAACTTGTATTTGTTTTTGTTGTTTATAATTTAGGAGTATGCAATTTTTAATATACATGTTGCTCATAACACATATTTAGTCAAGAAGTTCACTGCCAGTTTGCTTAGTTCTCTTGCAGCTGGACCAGAGTGTAACTCTGTGGTGTGTATGCATGTACACATGTACTGTATATACAGCATGCATTTGTGCACTAATGGTCCTATGCTTTTTGGCTTTCAGAACAAACATCATGAATCATAGAATTTCAAATAATTTATTTACTTGTGGCTGGACCTGGTCAGCTGTATTTTCATGGACACTATTGGATAATTAAGTATTGAAAATACAACTGGGATTTCCTAGACTTCCATGGGACCTTTGCTTAGCAGTTGTACTTCCTTTTTCTTCCTTTCCGTTGAGTACATAGATCCTCTCTGCACAACAAAATCATATGATGCATCCCAGATGCAAGGAAGTACAAATTATGTGGTTTGGGGGTTTCTGGAAAGGAATGTTTGCATTTTTGGTTTCCATTCCAATATTTCCAGACGGCTGCCCACCAGTCCAAGCTACTGGCGATATAGAGACAAAGCAATTTCCATTGTTTTGATTTCTTCAAGGGTGGCAGGCTTTGAGGGTCTCCCTGTCTCACCTCATCAGTATTGTTATATTTCAGACACAGCTTGAAACAGTTTCCTGGGGGACCTTGAACTTCAGGTGATGCTTGCTAAAGGGTTGGGTGGATGGAGTCAGAAATATTTTAGTTGTCGGTGTCTACAAGAAAATCCCAAGTTGGCACAGTGTCCTAGGAAAGGCAAACACACCCATCCATGTTGGGAACTGCCAGGAAATGTTCTTTAGTTGCCGGCATGTAAACAGGGTTTGCGCATGTTTGTTATGGAGACAGCAAGTGTGGGCAGACTTCAGTTTTGCAAGATCTTCTGAGAACCACTGAATTGAAGACTGGCACACACAAAAAAAGTTTATAACTAAATGATTCTGAACCCAGGAATGTATGTGGAGTATTGAAATTGAACAGAATCCACAGGACTTCCACACAAAAACCCATTCCTGCTTATCCCACACCTTCATTTTAGCAATACTATTTATGAGGCTGGAGTTGTCTTGTTACAGCAGTTGTTGAAAACAGGAGTCAGAAATTCTCACTGATGTACTGAAGACCTGTTGATCCCAATCTATTTTCTGCCCACTCCCTCATGCTATAGTATGTATGCACACAGTTGTCTGTTGCTGAAGGGGAAGAGAAAACCAGAGGCGTATTAGTGTTGTAGCTTGAAAGCAGGCCTACACACTTGCCATTCAGCACCAAGGAGCCCACCAGCTGTGTCTGTGTTTTGCCACCTGTTCTTGCAGTCTCAGCCACCGCAGATATAGGAGATTTTTTGAGGTGTTGCGGGAGGAGATGGGCTCGAACAGGAGATGCACAACTTAAGCATGTTTTGGTCTTTATTCTTGAAATATGTTGAATGGGCAAAGAAACAAAGAGCTTCTGTCCTGCCCTATTGTAGAGACTTTTTTTCCAAAGGGGTCAAGGGTAGAGATATGGGCCATCCATAGAGGATTCTAGAAGTCTCTTTTAACTCTGATCAAGGGGAATCCACAAACTGGAGGTAAGACTATTGGGGACAGTGATAGGACTGTCAAGTTCCTATTTCAGGTTCTGCTTTGAGAAAAGTAGGAGACATCTACACTGGGGTTTGGTCCCAGGATGCCCCATGGGTACCAAAACCCATGGATGCTGAAGTCCCATTACATACAATGACATAGTAAAATGGTGCCCCATTTATAAAATGGCAAAATCAAGGTGTTTTTTTTTTTTTGGGGGGGGATTTATATTTTTAAAAAAATGTTTTCAAACTGTTGATGATGGAATCCGTGGATATAGAATCCGTTGATATGGAGGGCCAACTGTAATTTCTCTCTCTCTCTCATTAATAGTTAAAATCAGTAGTTAATTAGTAGTACAATCAGTAATAAATATGTCCATGCAAGGCAGAGATGAAGTATGAGAGCCAGTGTTGCACAGTGGTTTGAGTGTTGGACTGTGACTGTGGAGACCAGAGTTCGATTCCCCACTTCACCATGAAACTCAGTGGGCGACCTTGGGCAAGTCACATGCCCTCAGCCTCAAGGGAAGGCAATGGCAAACCTCCTTTGAACATCTCTTGCTGAGAAATCCCCATGATAGGTTAGCCAGAAGTTAGAAACAACGTGATGACACACAACAGCGAGAGAGATGAAATAGGCGTGTAGTGAAAAGTAAGAATAGAGTCTCTCATTTACTCCGAGGAATGCTTTTATAGGGTCAGGGAATGTTGCCTGACTTGCCCCAGCCAGTTGCTGCTGCTGCTGTTGTCTTGAGCTTTCCTTGGCTTTCCTATTTTCCTGCAGTTTTCCTCTGTAATTTCCCCTGTTTGGCCAGAGTTCTGGGGTGCACAGATTGAATCAATTCCAGCCATATGTCAGATCCTAGGTTGAGAAACTGCTGCAAGCTCCTGTCTTGACCTAATCAAATAGTTACCTGAAATTTGTCTTCAACAAACACATCTTGGCGACGGAAAGCCTATGTGACAAATTAGACATCTCTAATGGGAGGTGGGAATCATGTGGCCTTTCAGATGTTGATGAACTGCAAATCTTAGCATTCTTCACCCTAGGATTTATGGCTGGGGCTGATGGGACCTGCAGTTCAGCAACATCTGTAACGCTTTGCCAGAATTTCTCTTGGGAAATGAATGTCATTGCTCTGTTAGCAGTTGCAGCATGCCTTTTTCTTCTGTGGCTCTTTTTGGCTACACTGATGACTTCATTGATCTTTCCCAGGAATAGAGAAGGTGTCACCATGTGCCAGGGCGCTCCCTTTAAGCCTGGAAGAAGAGATGGACCCTGCCTGAATGGAACTGCTGCTTGAGCCTCAGCGGTTACAGCATCTTCCCCTGTCCTTTGTTGTCATCATTTGTGTCTTCAGTTGTGGTAAGTGAGAGGCTAAAACCAGCAGATACTTACATTTCCCCCTCCTGCTCACTAAATCAGAACCAGCTTTCTGGATTAGTCATAATTTATTTAAGAAAGGAAGGGGGGATCATAATTTTCCAGTTTAATCCAGCCTGACAAAAGCACAGATGCTACGGAGGAAAGACCAATTGAGGCTGGCTTGGGCTGAAAATGCTATGGAAGCAGAGCAGCTGATGCTGCAGGTTGGCAGGGACACTGGGTCTAGTAGGCATTCAGAAAGGTGGGTATGATTACATAAGGGAGGGGAGGAAGGAATGAAGGCAGCATTTTGAGAGCTGTGCTGAGACCTGCCTCTGGGAAGAGGAGGAGGAGGGGTGAAGCTGGGTCTTGCACCCAAGTCCCCCATCTTCACTCTGTCCAGGGTGACTAGATGTCCTAACCGCAAAGGAGGACAAGGCACCATAAAATAGGACATTCAAGAAGAATGTAGGACATGACCAAATAGAAGCTAAAAACACTTGTAGAAATGTAACTTCATGCTTCTCAGTCATACTCAAAGTAGAGGACATTTTGAAATTCCTGCTGGACAGAAATTTGAAATGTAGGACATGTGTTGGAAAAGGAAGACATCTGATCACACTGACCCTGTCTCCCTTGAGAGGAGAAGGGTGGCTGGGGACCTCCAGAGGCCAGATTTGGGACCTGGCAGGGCAGAGTAGGCCAGGTGTGTACCATTCCTTGTTTTAGGGAAATTTCAGCCTTAGCCAGAACAGGTTCAATGCCAGTATCTTGAACCACCCATCACCACCTTCAACCTCTCACCACCTGTACCAAGTCGCCATAGGCCCAAGTCTTAGTTTGATTCTGTCCCAGTCCATTACTGTGGACTTTTTTGTGTTACTTTTTGTTTACTACGTTTTCTGGGTTTCCCCAGACATCATGGCCAATGGCCATACTAGCTGGAGGTTTCTCCTTTCCCCAAAGTAACTTTTCACAGTTTTCATTGGCATCTGAGAAGCCACTGTATTCTTTGCTTGGATGCTTGTGGGGGTGGTGATGGTTTCTTTTTCTGATTCTTGTAAGACATTTGGAAAGATTAGTATTAAAGGCTGTTTTGAAAGGCAGGTATTTTATTATTTACAGCTCTTTCCTCATAATATTCTCACTGGCTTTGCATAGATAGCCCATAAATGCTTCAAGCAGTGGATCTCTGATCGCTTCCCCTGGGGAGACTGTCTGGCAGTTTAATGGCTCTAAAACACCTCCTCCTACCCTCCCCACTCAATTTATTCCTGCAAATCCTCTTTTCCCAGCTTTTTATAAAACCTCCACACTGTGCCCATCTGTAAAGAAAGACATTTTAAATTCATCTGGCCATACTTTATTAATGTATTTAGATTGTTTTTTTAAATGTTTCCAAAATGGTTTTAGCAGTCCTGGAATCTAAGGTCATGTCCATCCTGCAGAGTAAACCTGGATTAATATTCTGTTCACCCCAGAAAATCTGGGAACACTTGTTCTGTGGGGGTGGTTGGGTTAGGGGGCTTAGCATCACTAACTCACTGTTTCGACCCCCTTATCAGACTAAAACCTCACAAATTCTTTGTAGGAAGCCTAAATAATAAAACTGGTAGGAAACCAATATATGTTTCTGTGTGTGTGCAGGTAGAGCTTAACTATCCACCTTGTCTGTAATTTTATTTTGCAAATCAGTAGTGTCACAGACCCCGAGGGCCCTTCCCTGTATTACTTTTTGTTATGCCTCCACAACATTTTATGGATATCTATAAAACCTGAATACATACATGCAGAATTGAAATGAAATTACTGTTTTCCACATTCTGAATCTTGCAGGTGAGCACATGCCCAGGAGGTAGGATTGGCTGTGGGTTTCTCACCTGTATATTTGAAGTAGCAATCAGGCATTTCTGAGACACAAAGCAACTCCAAGTAGGAATGAAAAAGAAAATGGAATGGGTTTGTATTTTTCTATAAAAATAACCATTTCACACCTTCCAAAACTGGAAGAGGGTCAAACGTGTCTTACCTTGGATATTTGCACAGTTCAGGTGCTTGCTCTATATTTCATCAGATTAAAAATAAACACAAATGCACATTTTTTTTTAAAAAAATGTGGATGACTCAAAATGTGCACATTTATAAATTGCACAAAAACATGCTTTAGTCAACAAATAAATGCATAGAAATGTATGTATCAGGAGGATTGCATACAAAAAATAGAATTTCAAGAAAAATTGTACCAAAATGCCCTGTCTATTAAGATGTACAGAAATGCCCTTGTTGAAAAGAGAGAGGGGGCGGGGGCTGGTATGAACTGGGGGCAGGAATTCTTGCATTCTGAGAAATGCAACAAAAAGGACTTTGAACATAATGATTACAATTTTCACATCATTAATTCTGAGTTAGCCTATGCTAGAAGAAATTATGAAGCAGCATGCCGATTACACAGCCAAACTGTATGGAATAAAATTCATTTAAGAACATTGTTGTTGTTGTGTGCCTTCAAGTCATTTCCGATGTATGGCGACCCTGGGGCTGAGAGTATTGACTCACCCAGGGTCACCCAGTGAGTTTCCATCACTGAACAGGGAATCAACCCCATATCTTTCATAATCCAATGCTTAAACTACTACTCCATGCTAGATCTTTCCCAACAACATTTTGCATATAAAGACAATCTGTAATAGAAATAGGATTTTGTACCACCCCCCTCCCCCCCGCAAGGAGATGTGCAAGTTTTTCTTTGGGATTCTGTATGTAAATCTCCTTGGGTGAGAAGAGATTGCGGAAGGCACAGTCTGGCTTATAGTGTTAAGTGTCAATTTGGCAACATTTCCCCTCTGTAGAGTGGAGCAAATTCAGTTCCAGGGCTCTGGGTGATGGTCCAGTGGGTCCTATTTAGCAGACGTGCCGTAAACTCAGTCAGCCAATAACCAATTTGAGGAGGTTTGAAAAGGTCAGTTTGGCAAGGTCAACAAAGTTTGCATCAAGTGAGTCAACACTACACTTGTATGAGATCCCTGATAAGCTTTTAACAAGAATGACATAGGGAAAACCAAATTGCTTAAAGGTAATAACTCCTACACTCTAGCCTTTCTTAAAGAATGCTGGACTTTGAACATATGATTAATAGAATCCACTAAGTGTACAAAGGCCAAATGTCTGGAGAGGAGAAAAGCTGGCCTAAAAAAGGAAGATAATGGCATTGGGTAGTTTATATAAGAAGAACCCTAAGAGATCAAGAACTCCAGCTTTCTGTGTCTAATACAAAATTGCATATATTAGGAAAGGATACATAAAAATGATTATACTAGAGAAGGAAGACGCATGCAAAATATTTATGCTTAGCAAAGTGATATATGATGATGAATGTGCATTAATGTATGTTTTTAAAAAAGTTATAATGTTGTGGAAATTGCAAGATAGGGATGTCAGTCTTCTTGCATTCTTTTCTTATGTGAAAGATTAATAATTTAAAAAACATTTCTCCCACTCGGAAAGATCATGTGAGGTTTTGTGCATTTTTTGCACTTAGGGATTTTTGGCAACACTTTGGTTGAGAAAAAGCTTTTTTTTTTGTACAAAAAAATGGTATGTCTGTTTGCTTGTTAATTTGTAACCCAGCTTTGTTCCAGCATGGGACCCAAGGCAATTTACAGCAAATAAAAACAAAGTACAGCTAAAATTGCATTATACAAAAGACAAACAATTCTATTAGAAGCACAAACTTAAAACAATTTAAAACATATTTCAGGACTCAAAGGTAGGCTTTCAGTGCCCTGCAGAGCTACACAGTCCTCTCTGTAAATAGCAGAAACAGAGGAGAGACTGCAGAAAGGTAGGTATTATGGAAAAAAGATATATAGACAGAGACAATCTGGGCAAATTTGTTCAGTCTGCAAAGTCTATTCAAGTTGCAGTATTTAATTTTTTTTTTTTTTGGGGGGGGGGGGGGGGAAAGCATTTGGATTTCCTGGATGCCCACATTATTTCTGACATGTAATCATAGTCAACGTATAAAGCATGATGTACAGAGTTCATGTGTAAAGCAAGTGGGAACCTCTCTCTTGCAGGTCTCATTGGCTGTTGCTCCAAGGAGTAGTCTGTTTCAGTGGAGCTTGTGCAGGAGAACATCCCATTATATCTTTCAATTGGATTACAACCAATGTTTCCGGATTGCCTAAACTTAATAACTCAAAGGGATCTTGTAGCACCTTTGAGACTAACTCAAAGAAAGGAGTTGGTAGCATGAGCCTTCGTAGATTTGAGCGTATTTCCACAGATGCATAAGGAAGAAAGAAACTGGGAGCATGAGCTTTCGTAGACTCGAGCCTACTTCCTCAGATGCATGAGGAAGGAAGAATCTGGTAGCACCAGCTTTTGTAGATGTGAGCCTTCTTCCTCAGATGCATGTTTGTGGAAGCTCAAGACAGAAGCGCAGCTTCTTTCTTTCAGATAGACTCAAAGGTGCTACAAGATCCCTTTGCATAATGATTTTCCAGACTAACACAATTGAATTAATAACTCAAAATTATTGTGAAGTCACAGAACTGAAGCAAGAATCTGCTGTTAGAACAACTAGTACAACTAGTAAAGGAATTTAATTTCTGTGTAGATAAATGTTCTTGTTATCAACATGTTAAAAAACATTATATCCTGTAAACCCTCAGTAGCTGTATGGTTCTTTCCTTTGACACATTTCTACATTTGAAAACTACTGATTTCTTGGTAATATTACATGGGTTGGAGGGTTTGGGATAATGGTTTCTGTCACTGTCTTGTTTCCTTGCAGTTTCCCCTTTCATGTGGAGTTGTATGGGGTTTGATACATGTACATCCTTGGCCCTTCTTGTCCTCCGGATCATCTGGTGTAACCACTGTTACTTATGGAAGATGCTGGAAACCCTGGAGAAGCTACATGGATCTTAGCGGCATCTTGCAGATGAAGAAAAGAGCCATGAGAATGGCTTGGCTCTGGATGGCATGCCTCATTGGTGTAGCATCTTCCCTAGAAGGTATATGCTCAGTTGGTTCACCATAGAGCAGAAATGTTGAGTCACAGAGGTGACATTTTTTAAATAACTTTGTAAGCTGCTTTGAGAGGTTTTTTGGATAAAGGGAGGGGTATTAATACTTCAAATAAATAAATAAATAAGTTGCTTATTTGCTAATGAGCACTTGCAGGTCTATGAGCTTTTGCAGAGCTAACTGAAGATCTGTGATCAATTGCTTTTGAAGAATTTTTTTTCTTTAAACTGCATTGATGGTTAGTGTCTGCTTGCTAGGCTACTTAATAAATACTTGGGTGGGAGTTGGCGAGAAGTACTTTTGAGAGGTTTTAAAAATATTTTTAATTGAATTTAAGGATTAAATATCACTCATTCCAAAAATAAAGCAGCATTTACAATTTTTTAAAAATAACTTCTTTCTACCCTTCGTATGCTGGTTCTGATCAGTCTTTCCTGACTTTTACTTGCTCTCCTTTAACTGAACATGTACAAACTTCTTGAATTTCCTATTCTACTAAACATAAACTTTTAGGGGTGAAACATATGGGCCAAATGAAGCAGTTTCTGGAGGTGTGCTGATTAAATGACACATGTCTCCAAAGTGGCCAGAAACCACACCAAAGCTTCACTTCAGTCCTTAGGACAGGAGCAAAAAGGAGCCAGGATAATCCAATTCCTGGTGGGGCCAGTCGGCCCCTGCATCCATGGCCTACCTTGGGAACAGGCTATGTGGACAGCAAGGTTTTGTGATTATGGCATTTTTTTCTAAATGTTCACAGACTTATGTGTGTTATGATCTGCTCTAGAATCTTTCCTGGTATTGATGTCAGACTAACTGGGTGGTAATTGTTGGGGTCCTCTTTTTTCGCTTTTTGAAGATGGGGACAACGTTTGCCCTCCTACAGTCTGCTGGGACTTCTCCTGTTCTCCAGGAGTTCTCAAAACTTATTGCCAATGGCTCTGAGATTAAATTTGCCAGTTCTTTTAATACTCTTGAATGTTGTTTGTCCGGTCCTGGAGACTTAGGCCCAATACACATGGGCACAAAGCGGCGTACCACGGCCAATTCTAGGGTTCCAGACTGTACGGCAACCGCATGGTCCGCAACCCTAGAATGTGCAGATGCCATCATCATGGTGATGTGTGCGACGCACAGTGTCCGTATGTCCATGACAAGAAGAGATGTCATAAGGGCTGCTCCAGGCAGCTTCTTCCTGGCAGTGGATCATTGGCGTGGCAATTACACGGCCCCACCAACAATCCAGAGGAGAAAGGGGCCGCCCCTTTCTCCTCCGTGGGGCTGGGGTATCCGGGGGCATGAAGCTCCAAGGACACCCCTTTTCCAGGCCACGGAGAAGTGGCTGCTTCTCTGTGGCCCGGAAGACACTGGTTTGGGGCTGCAGGGCTGCTGGTGGGATTACGGGATTACCCGCAGTATTTTCCCGAGTTTATTGAAATCAGCTTTCCTAAAGTCTAGAATGCGTGTCTGACTATGCCTAGCTTCTTCTTCTTAATATTATTAACCTTTATTTATGAAGCGCTGTAAATTTACACAGCGCTGTACATGCAATCTTTTTAGTTAGACGGTTCCCTGCCCTCGGGCTTACAATCTAAAAAGACATGACACAGAAGGAGAAGGGAGTGGTGGAGGGAAAGGGTAAGAGGTCCAGCAGTTCCTCTCTACCTCCAAGGCCTGGACCAAGGCAGATGGACTGGAGGGAGGGCTTGGCTTCATAATGGATGGTTAATCATTTTCCAGGGAAAATACATACTTCTCCTTTCTGCTGTATAACAAACTCCAAGTGAACATGATCATGCTCACCTAAGGATCCCAGCACTTGCACCCCATTAACCAGGTCATCCTTGTTGGTTAATAATAATCATAATAAAATTATTTATATCTCCCGCTTCTCCCTTCGGATCAGATCCAAAATGGCTGATCGCCTTTGTTCCTTTTCCCACCTTTTGGACAATGAAATTGTCTTCCAGGCAAGTCAGGAATTTGCTAGATTTTAATGTTTTTGCTGAGTTTTATTTCCAACAAATATCAGGATAGTTGAAAACACCTATCACTACTACATCTCTCCTTTCTGAATGTGTGGTCATCTGTTCTAGAAAGGCATCATCCAATTCCTCCATTTGACTTGGGGGGGTCTGTAGTAGACTTTCACAATAACATCCTTGTTGTTTCCCTTCCCTTTAATTTTTATCCAGATGCTCCCTACGTGGATTTAATTCCTGGATCTCTTCACAGATGTAGACATCTCTGACATATAATGCTAGTCCTCCTCCTTTCTTATTTGGTCTATTGCTCTTAAAAAAGGTTATACCCCTGTAGTCCTACATTCCAGTGATGAGACTCATCCCACCAGGTTCAGTGATGATATATTTGCTTTGTTGTGCTAGGAGTTCAAGTTCATCCTGTTTCTTTCCCATGCTCTGTGCATTAGTGTAGAGACATTGGAGACAATGGGTTCTCGCCCCTAGCTGCCTTTGTAAAGTTTTTTCCTTCCCACTGTTGGGTCTCTGCCAAAAAAATTACCAGAGGATTCCAGTCCTTATTAAAGTTTTCCAAGGATTTCCCCCTTATGACTTAGACAAGGCAACTTGTCCATTTCCACCAGGTCATAGATCTTGAGAACCTAGTGTTCTTGAGGTGGTATTGGAGCCATTTTTGTGGTGGTTTAAGGGCAATTTCGAACTAAAAATTGGAATGAAAGAATAAAAACGTGAGGTCTGGGGGCTTTGAGAGCCTCCAGGATGGCTTCAGAGGCACAGAACGATGTCATGGGGCCGCATGTGGTTCACAGCCATTGCTTTCCACATCCCCACTGTGGTGGGTATCCTTTATGTCATTCAAGGAAGAAATGAACCTCATGCAAAATGCCACTGCTCAAAGATATATGCATTAGTTGAGACTGTCCCCTGTTTGCACAGTGGGTAGCTTGAAATGACAAAAGAAACAATCTTTACTACCTTGCTGATAATGAAAGTTTCTAATCCTTGTGGGTTTAGAGAGGCAAGACGTAGGGAATTCTTCAGAGTGATAATGGAGTTCAAAAAGTACAAGGTGACAAAAAAGTCAGATGGAAATTTATTTTTAAAACAACAATATGGGTTTTAAGGCAGTGTTACGGTTTTATTGACCACTGGGGAATTTAGTATGTATGATATTAGTTCTTTTCTCTCCTGGTGAATTGTTTGCCTCTTAGCTTCTCAAATGTAGCAGGTCTTTTAAATGGTGATCTGATGTAAGGATAATTGCTGAGCTTGCTTAACCATTAGGCTAAGTAAACTAAAAAAAACCGAACTCATACCAGATTAGAGAGATATTTTGTTTTGGCAGGTATAAATAGACTTAGTGTCTTTAGCTTTCAAAGGACTAACAGTTCTTTAAAATCACAATTAGCATTGGCACGGTACAGACTGCCCCAAAGGGGTGGCCTGCAGCTATCCCTGTTTGCAATGGATTGGGGCCAGGGCAACCTCATTGGCAGCCCCTGTGGTGCCCAGTGCACCCCGGCGGGGCCAGCGCTGCAGAGGAGAAAGGGGCGGCCCCTTTTCCCTCTGCATCGTTGGTGTGGCCGTTTGGTTGCTGGGCCAATGATGCGTGCACTGAAAAGGAGCTCCGTTCTGGAGCTCCTTTTCGTGCCACCACCAGCCCTCCATAAGCAGCCTGGTGCGGCGCGGAGACATCATGCCTGCACTGCACCATTTGAACGCAGTGTGTGCATGATGTCGTCATGGCAGTGCCTGTGTGAACAGGACTCTGCCATGATGCCGCTGCTGGCACATTCTAGGGTTGGGGACTGTGCAGAGGTTTCTTTGAATTTTTCTTTTTTGAAAAATTAATTAGCAGAATTGACTGGAGTGAACATGCATATGCCACTCTCTGTGTTTTTTCATGAGTTAAACCTAAAGATGAACTCAAATACCAGGCATTCGTGTCCTATAATCTGTCCTTGAACAATTTGGAGAGGAAGAGACTTCTGTGATGGGGTCATTCACTTCTGATTTTGCATAAGAAAGTAAATGTGTAACATTTCTTATTTCTGCCCCATACCTCATATCCAGAAGCTTCACACCCAGTTTGAAGGAAAATGTCACTGGCCACTCTACCACTTCCTTCTACCACTGGCATGCAGGGAAGGAAAGGGTTATAGAATTATAGAATCGTAGAGTTGGAAGAGACCACAAGGGCCATCCAGTCCAACCACCTGCCATGCAGGAACTTTCTTTTTTTCCCCTTTCAATCAAAGCATCCCCAACAGATGGCCATCCAGCCTCTGCTTAAAGACCTCCAAAGAAGGAGACTCCACCACACTCCGAGGGAGTGTGTTCCACTGTCGAACAGCCCTTACTGTCAGGAAGTTCCTCCTAATATTGAGGTGGAATCTCTTTTCCTGGAGCTTGCATCCATGGTTCTGGGTCCTGTTCTCTGGTACAGCAGAAAACAAGCTTGTTCCCTCCTGAATATGACATCCCTTCAAATATTTAAACAGGGCTATCATATCGCCTCTTAATCTTCTTTTCTCCAGGCTAAACATCCCCAGACATTATTTTCAGACTTTTTTTTTAAATGTGACTGTCCAAATAATCTCGCTCACACATTCTGGTTTTGTTGTTCACACTATTTTTTTTTAATTTGGAACCACATCTCTGCACATCTCTGGGCATCTCTGAAGATTTTCACACCGACGCTTACTGTGCGTTAAGTGCCGGTAAAACGTCCCTGAAGCGTGAGGGTGTGAAAACCAGTTATGCTTCTGAAACGTCAGTGAAGTGTCCCCTCGCCTCTATCATCCTTGAATTGTTCACAGAGCAGCCATTGCCTATTAAGGGGAACTTTGCAGTAAGAGGAAATGGCTGCTCCGCTAACGATTCATCAATGGTAGAGGTGAGGGGACGCTTCACTGATGTTTCAGAAGCGTGACCGGCTTTCACACCCTTGCTCTTCAGGGACGTTTTACCAGCGCTTTACTGGTGCTTAACCCATGGTAAGTGCTGGTGTGAAAATCACCTCTGTATCAGCACTCAAATAAAGATGGAGTCGATGATGCAGATGAATTTGAAACATGTTTGAGGGAATTAAGAGTTTTATCCCAGTTTATCTCAGGTCTATTCGTATGGGTTATTCACACAGCCAAGAATCCAAATATTTTAGAAATAAACAGGAGACTCAAATAGAGATGGAGTTGATCATGTGGATGTATTTGAAACACATTCAAGGCATGCATCACATTCAACCCCAAGATCAAAAATCCCAGGTCAAGTGTTTTTTTTTTTTTTTTAAATTTGGCAGCCCCCTACAAAAACTTACTTGGTTGCATTTGAAATGTATCGTGAACAACAAGGATTCAACTCACATTCTCCCGGGATACCCAAAGAGGTAAAGCAGCTAGGAAGAAATGTGAACAGAGTTACATTTATTAATTAGGCTGCCAGAGAGAACTTAATTGTAGAAAAATAAGTCTGTCAAGAATGTGAGTAGAGTTCCTGTTTATATGTCCCACCACTCGAAGAAGCTATGTTGTTGAATGCATTTGAATGAATGGATTCTTTGTTGTGGCCCCCAAGTTACAGGATTCCCTCCCAAGGGAAGATAAGCTGGCTTCATTCTTCTTCACCTTCTGTTGGTTAGCCAAGACTGTATTATTTTGTATGCCTGTTGGGGCTACTTTTATGACAGTTTTTATTATGTGTTTTTAATGCGTAATCAATAGGGATTTATGATGGAGGGATCATAAATAGAGCAAGGGAGTTTTGCTGAGGATTTAAGAAATAGGATGGTGTGTTTCCATTGCTTTTAATGATGGCTGAGAAAATGAGATGTTTTGCAGTGAGGAGAATTTGGAAGTGCATATCACTACATTTTTATATTCCACATGTGAAGGTGTTTGAGTTGGAATCTCCTGAAGAGATTGTGGAAGAAAAGGGAATCTACATCAGTTATAGAAAGCTTGGTTGCATTGACTGAAGATGGGGAAGAGGGGAAAGTAGAGGGGGGAAAGAACAGATGAAGGGCAGAAACATGGAGACCGGGGGGGGGGGGGGACCAACCAGGGAAAGGGAATTGGAAATAGAAGGGCAGAGGTGTCATGAGCAGTCCTGTTGCTGGCCCTGCAGCCACATGTGCTCACTGACCTGAACCATTTGTGATGATTGCTCATCTTTCTCTCACACATGAAAGCCTCTGGAAAAGACAGGTCAGAAAGCAGGAGCAAAGTGTGTGAGTGTGTGTCTATGTGTCTGTTTGAGAGAGAGAGACAGAGACACACACACAGAGAGAGAATGCTAAAGTCTGTAACAAGTGAAAAATAAGAATTATGGATGAAGCAAGGAGAAAGGGAATAAGATCAGCAAGAAAGATGGGGAAGCTGCCTGAATGGAGGAAAGAGATGCTGTGGCTGGTTCCATACTTGGTATTACCTAGTCCCATGATGGCAAACCTATGGCACGCGTGCCACGGGTGGCACGCGACGCCATTTCGCCGGGCACGGGGCAAGGGAAAAGGCGGAACGGGCATGCACCCGTTCCGCCTCCTCCCTGCCATTTTCGGGCCTCCTAATGTCTCTCTGAGACAGCGGGAAGCCAGAAAATGGTGCCTGGAAGGAGGAGACAGAGTTGCGCGTGTCTGTCTCCTCCTTCTCTCCCGGCTTCTCTTCGCTCTGTGTGAAAGGGCTCCATGGAGCCCTTTTGCGGGGAGCAAAGGGCTGAGGAGAAGGTGGCTGGGACACGTGCCAGCCTCCTCCTCCTCCCTTTCCCTTCGCTCCCCGCAAAAGGGCTCCATGGAGCCCTTTGATGGGGAGTGAAGGGCCGAGGAAAGGCAGCTGGGAGGCATGCCCAGCTGCCTTCTCTCCCTTTCCCTTCTTTTGCCAGCCTCTGACGGCCCCAGAAGGGACCCTCAGGGGCCGGCAAAAGCCGGAGGACGGCCCACCGTCCTCCACTGCCGTTTTGCTGGCCTCTGACGGACCCAGAAGGGACCCTTAGGGGCCGGCAAAAGCCAGGGCAGGAGCCAGAGGCTCCTCCCTCTGAAAAGGGGGTGGAAGCCCCACCCCCAGAGGGCAGAAGCCCCACTCTGGCACTCAGCCCCCATCCTGGGGGTAGAAGCCCCGCCCCCGGCACATGAACTGGAAAAGGTTCGCCATCACTGCATAGCCTCACTATCCTTTGTTCTCTTGATTTTTGTGGATCACCTAGATCAGTGGTTCCCAAACTTTGGTCCTCTGGGTGTTTTGGACTTCAGCTCCCAGTAGTCCCAGCCAGCTTGGCCAAGAGTCAGGAATTCTGTGAGCTAAAGTCCAAAACTTCTGAAGGACCAAAGTTTGGGAATCACTGATCTAGATGATACAGTCAGCAGACCATTGTGCTCTCATTTCCGTTCTATTTGTTTTTCATTTCTTTGGTGATGAACAGATGGCCCAGGATAGCATGGGCCAAGCCTGTGCTATCCTGACCTGGGACAGGACCTGGGATTCTGGGTTGTGATTCCAGCCTGGGGTTATTAGCTTGTATCCTAACCAAGATCAGTCCCTGGGTTGGCACAGGACAGGCACATGTTTACATGCATGCCCGTTGCAGCACCATGGACCAGCTACTGCCATACACCCCTTAACATCCTCCACCATCACTGCTACTGAGATGACACCCACATGGGCAGGAACCCCCTTTCCATGTCAGAGACTACAACAGTCTTATCAGTAGCATCAGTGGCACAAGCAGGAGATGTATAAGCGGGATCATTTGGTCTGCCGTTTTGCTGCGGTGTTTCTTAGAAACTCTGTGGCAAACAGCAGATCTTTTTGACCCACGCTAAGTCCCCTTTGAGCTATGATCAGACCAGGGCTGCCAGGTCAGAGTAGGTTCTGGCTGATCATGGCCTGGGTTATTGACCTGTGTCATTGGTCTGTGCCGTCCAAACTGGAGGACGTGAGGCCAAGGGCGACACAGGCATACAGCCCCTTTGATAGTGTATTCTAGTTTTAGAAGATCTTAAATGTATCCAACTTCTTCATTTATTCCAATTTAAAAACAAATAAATATGTAAGAGCTGTATAAACACAGCTGGTGTGAATCCACTTCTTGTCCCTGCCCCCTCAGTTTGTCCTTGGCATTTGAATCCCACATTCCCTTCTTCCTTCTTCCTTGCTGTGCTAAAATGCAAGCAATATAATCAGTTTTCTTTACTTCCTCCGGATGACGGAAGTGTTGCAGTGAGCTGGAGATGCTTGCAAAATGGTGAAATATCTTATCTCACTAGTGCAGAGCTTTCTGAACTCAGGGCCAAGGTAGACATTACATTAAACCAAGGATATAAATATTTGATTATTTCATCCTTACATCCAAGGACAAATAATTTCTGTAGTTTTCTCCCTGTTGTAGTAAATAACAATTATTTATGAAGTGTTTTGGGAGATTATTAATGCTGACTTGTTTCAGGAAATTATTCTGCATGGAAATGTAATATTTTTTGCAATAAAAATCAGTTTCCAGTTAGCCACATGTTTCTCTCTGTGCAAAATTGTTGGTTTTTTTGTGCAAAACGCAGCAATCTTGCACCCCCCCATATAGCTTTCTGGAAGGGGGTGGAGTTCCTTGCACAAAAATGTAGGTTTTGCAGTAAAAAAACACATGGTTTGCAAAACCCACATTTTTCACACAGAAAAACAGTTGCCAGAAGCCCAGATAGGTTTTTTGTGTGTGTCAAGAGTTAGTGGGTTTTGTGCAAAAAAGGAAAACAAAATAATTATATTAGGACAAAAAAAAAGCGTTTCTGGGCCAAAAACCCCATGTGAGTTTCTGGAAACTCTTTTTAACCATAGATTTTTTTTGTTTTTTCTTCTTTTGTGTGCATGTGTGCATGCACACATACATGCACACACATGGATGCAAGCACACACACACACACATACACACACACATTGCAGAAATCTAAAAAAAGGGTTTTTTTTTTTGGTTACAAGATGGCTTTTTACTTTCGGAACAACCTGAAAATAAAAAAGCTGCTGCTTTTCTCTGCTTTGCGTTCGGATTAACTTCGCGTTATTTCACTTGGGCAGTCCGTAGTGTGACAAGCTAACCAAATTTGGAAGTTTGGTTTAAATTTGAATGTACTTTAAATCACATTTAACTCCCGTTTTCCCGTGGGATCTCCCCTAGTGTGATAAAGGCCTATGTCACATTTGTATTTTCCTTCTTGTTCTTCTGTTATTGGCCTCCTATTGCATTGTAAACTGATTTTCATAAACAGGAACAGGACTGAACTAGTTCAAATAAATTAAGTTACCAGTCAAGTTGAGTGTTTTCTAACAAACAGAGAAACATGTAAAAATTACATTTTAAATCAGTGCAGTTGACTAAAGTTGGAGGTTGAGTATTAATATAATTCCAGAATTATTTAGGTATGATTTGATGAATCAAGCAGAGTGGCCAGATATCTTCTTTTTCCAGGACACATCCTACATTTCAACCTATCATCTAGGAGGAATTTCAACACGTTCTCTATTTTGAGCATGACTAAGAAGCATAAATTTACATTTTTATGAGTGTTTTGTAGCTTTTATTTTTCATGTCCTAAATTTTTCTTCAATGTCCTCCATTTTGCAGTGTCCTGTCCTCCTTTGTGGTTCAGACATCTGGTCACCCTGGAACTGAGGGCCAGCTAAAGAGCTTTTTTTTTTCCTCGCTGTTTCTTTACCCAAAGCCTAGTTTTCTTGGATGTTTGCAAAACTGCTTCTTGCTATTTCTTAGTCCCTCAGGGGTGAGGTTTAGTTCACAAAATACCAAACATATAGATTAAAGAAGGAGGGATGTTACAGAGATTATAAGGGAGTGGGAAAGCAAGCAAAGGGCTCTTGATGGGGTGGATAAACAATCAGATTTTAAAAAATTAATGCAGCTGTTTCCTTCTCTTCTTAATGACCGGCTGTGGAGAGAGAGGAATAAAATCAAGGATGGCATTTGCCTGCTTCATTCTAGTAAAGCGCTCAGCATAATTTAAATGGCAATTTTAACATAAACCTAATGGTTAATTTCTTCTTTTTAATGTAAATGCAATCAAATTAAATCTTTCGACGTATTAATGATTAACTAAACACATTAACTCTTTCCTACTAATTTTCCTATCTCTGTTCTTCGAGATGACTTTGGCTGCTTTGCCATTTGGCCCTTTTCAAGCTTTGCTGCAAAAGTGGACTGAAAAAATAATTCTACCAGATGCTTTTGTGGAGTCCAGTCCACTTTATCTTATGTCAAACACTCATTTTATGCTAGAATAGTTTTCTTAGTCTCAAAGGATTTCCTTATATTTGTTTCTCTTAAGATGGTCTTTTCCCTACTTAAGCGCACCTCATATAATCCTGCATTCATTCTTCTCTCTTTGGCCATTTTTATAGTGGCACTTTCCTTCCTGGTCTTAAAGATCCAGAGTGTTAGCAAAGTGCAGAAGAAGGGTACTGAACTAACAGTTTGTTGTTGATGTTAACTGACTTTGAGTCAATCCCGACTCATGGTGACCCCACAGATGAGACATCTCCAAGACCTTCTGTCCTCCATTGCTTTGCTTAGGTTCTGTAAATTCATACCCGTTACCTCCTTAATAGAGTCCATCCATCTAGCATGTTGTCTTCCTCTCTCTCTGCATCCCCTCACCTTTCCCAGCATTATTGTCTTTTCTAATGAGTCATGCCTTTGCATGAGGTGGCAAAAGTATGACAGGTTCAGCGTACCATCTTGGCTTTCAGGGAGAGTTCTTGCTTGATCTGTTCAGGGACCCATTTATTTGCCTTTGGCCAACCACAGTATCCTCAGCACTCTTCTCCAGTACCACATCTCAAATGAATTGATGTCCTTACCTTCTTCCTTCACTCGCCAACTCTTGCAACCAAACATGGTAATAGGGAATACAGTGGCTTGTACGATTTAACTTTCATGCTCAGTTGTATATCTTTATTCTTTAGGATCTTTTCTAGTTCTTTCATAGCTGCCTTTCCCATTCTTAGTTTTCTTCTGATTTCCTGACAGTAGTTTATATTTTGATCAATGTTTGATCCAAGCTACGAGAACTCTTTTACTACTTCGATTTCCTCATTGTCTAGGTTGGATTTGTGTTGATCCTCAGTGGTCATTATTTTTGTTTTCGTTATGTTCATCCGTAAGTCTGCCTTTGCAGTAGTACATCATTTTTCTGAGTCTTGAAGAAATGAAGAAAGAAAAGATAATTATTTTCACCTGAAGTCTACAACTTATGCATTGGCCCCTGAGATGGCATTTAATTTGCTCTACTTCACCCTGCAACGCCCAGTTTCATCTTGATCTGGGCCAAGAACCACAACAGAAACCTGAAGGCTGGTGCAAGGCTTTCTTCTTGGTACACTCATGTCTCACCTTTCCTTCTTCCAGGTGTTCAGAGAATCCCCGCGGCTACCTAGCAAGAAAGATTAGGCTGAACAAAAGTGAATAATTTGAAATTATGCAGGGAATTTCATGGTAGAAAGAAGTTTTGAGCCCAGGTTTCCCTGTCTCAGCACAATCTCTGTGCCACAGTGGTCCTTATTATACTCTTGGAAAGGGGGAGTTATTTTAAAATTAGAAATAAAGCCCTGGCATTTGCATTTTTTAATTATTATTTTTATGTTATTTATTTATATCCTACCTTTCTCCCAACATAGGGACTCAAGGTGGTGAACAAAATTTTAAATAGTACAAATTAAAAACAATACACAGCATTAAAATATAGATACAAAGTTTTAAAAAACTATTAAACAGTTTTAAAAAGATAAAACATTACATTTTTGCAGTTGGCATCAGTTGGTTATATTTATTGATTTTTATTGTGCATGGCAGGGGTTGGACTGGATTGTCCTTGTGCTCTTTTCCAACTCTATGATTTTATGATTCGAAGGCCCCCTTCCTTTATTTCTTTACTCCCTGAAGGTTCCCCTTCTGCTGATTTTGGTACAGAAATTTGGCAGACCAGAAAGTGGAATTCTGCTTGAAACATTTACTGCCTTTAACAAGGCACCTGCTTTCCCATAAATTGTTAAAGCTACTTGCACACAGAGCTGTTGGTGCCTAGTTCAAGGGCTGTTTGAATGGTTTTTTACAGTGCAAGCATTTCTTTTTTTTCTCGCCACACCACCAATTAGGGCAGCAAAATTTTGTTTTATGTTTTGTGTTTATGTGTTTATGTGTGGCGCTGACTGGGAGAAAGATGGGATTAAATAGTAAGTAAAGAATATATTTACTCCTCTTCTTGTGTGCCTTCGTTGTTCTAATTTGTGGCAACTCTAAAGTGAGCTGTTTATGTGGTTTTCCTTGGCAAGGTTTGTTCATTGCCTTTCTCTGAGGCTGAGTAGAGTATGACTTGTCAAGGTCCACTCAGTAGTTTTCCACTGATTTTTTTTTTTGAAAAATGGGGGAGGATCCCTCATTGGTATTTCTGATGCTCTGGCAACCATATCGATCAGGCTTCTGGTAGCACGAGCCCTTCCCTGATCGTGGGAGATCCATTCCAGATCCCCCCACCTAAGAGGAAATCCACGTATGCTCACGCCCCATTGCAACAATAGAGTGTGTGGTTCATGGTTGGGGCAGCACGTGTGGCATGGGCAACACCACCCATTTCTTTAATTGTCATGTGGCTTCCACGTATGCTGAAGTTGTGTATAGTGCACCTGTGTATGGCCGGGCGCACTGTATTTGTTGTTGTGGTGTGTCCTACAAGCCCTTCTGACTTTATGGCGAATCTGACATTGTTATTTTGTAGGCTCAATTTTTACAGTCCACTGTATTTAATGGGACCTGCATATCCATGGTATTTTGGTTATCCATAGGTGTCCTGGAACCAAACCCAAGCGGTTACCAAAAGCCCAATGTACTCTAAAATAGATTCAAGTTCCGGATACTGAGGTTGAATGGCCAATATTAAATTCTCAGTATGTGACAGGAGGATAAGCTTGCCTGTTTAAGTGGTTTGGGTTGACTGAAATTGAGTCAGTTAACCTAAATCCTTCTTATATTGTGACGAGTAATCCAGGCATGTATAATTTAAGGCAGGTACCACATTAGGCAAATCCAAGGCGTCAGCGCTCAATAGCGACAATGATACAGGATGCTGAGGTTAATGCCACTATTACAGATGCTTGGGAAAGAGGAATCAATAGTATTGTCATTCCTCCTAATAGAAAATATGGTCAGCCAAGTACAGCTTGGAAGCCAAAAAGAGCCACTCCAAAAATAAGGTATAAGTTTTACTTACTTGGGGTGCTTGCCAGTATGCAGAACAATATAAAATTGTATGTTTTAAAAGAACATGTAAACAAAGAAATCCAAAACTGACCCCAGAAGTTTCTAAGAATTTACAGAATACAGTCAGCCATCTGTATCCATGGATTGTTTATCCATGGAGTCAACCATCCTCACTTTGAAAATATTCTCTCATATATATATATATATATATATATATATATATATTCCAAAAAGCAAAGTTTGATTTTGCCAAGTTATATAAGAGACACCATTTTACTATGTCATTGTATTTAATGGGACTGGACATTGATCAATTTTGGTATCCACATCTATTGGGAGGCTTAGAACCAAACCCCAATGGATATCAAGAGCCCACTGCATTGGTGTTATTTGAGCCTATAAAGACTATAAAGACGACTAAATTCTGAAGTCCTATATTTGTTATTTTCTGCAAGCAGCTCTTCTTTCTATCTCTGGGGCAGGAGAAAATGGAGTGTGGTGGTGAATGGGAGGTTCCTAATGACTTCTTTATTTTTTTTCAAAATCAAATACTGTATATTATTGAAAAAAAGTTCTTCGAGCATTTCATAGCAGTGAAATATTTCAAAATCAAGGACAATAAAACATAGATATCAGAAAAAAGGACTGTAGGGTCTGTGTCAGTGGTCTAGGAATGGTAGAACAAAGACCACTGCTTTTATAACTGTTATAAAGTGTGAATGTTAGTTGATGCTCCATTATTTTAGTGAATTAATATTATTGTTTTAACGATTGTAAGGTCCACCCTTCCCTTACACAGGGGATCTGTTCCCCCCCCCCCGCATAAGGGAAAAAACATGGATACGTGTGCCTGTGGTGGCGCAGCGGTGGCACGCGGGGTGCATGCCACAGGAGTGTGCGCCATTGTTTCTTTCCGGTATGCAGCTCCTTCCTTCTGTCACGGCTTCCAGCGTATGCATAAAATTTGCCTGTGTATAACGCAAACACACTGTATTTTATATGGAATTGTTTTATTACTGTAATGCCACCTCGATCCACAGGGAGAGGCAGGAAATATAAATAAAAATTATTATTATTATTATTATTATTATTATTATTATTATTATTAGACTGTTGGTCACATGCTCTCAGCCTCAAGGGGATGGCAATTACAAGCCTCCGCTGAACAAATCTTGCTAAGAAAACCCCATAGGTTTGCTTTAGGGTCTCCATAAGTTGGGAACAGCTGGAAGGCACACAACAACAAAATGGCTGTTGGTACTTGGGGATGGGTGAGAAGTCACTTTTAATTTGTTATGCAACAGGGCCTCCTTTTCAAATCACCTGGGTTGGATTTGTTGGAGGCCACTGTATGTTCACAACAGGACCTAAATTTCTACACTTATACATGAGTATATACAGTATTTAAAAATAATATAAATAATATAAATTCCAAAAGCAAACCTTGGCATTGCCTTTTTGTGTGAGGGATACCGTTTTACTATGCCATTGTATTTTATGATATCAATGGATTTTGGTATCCATGGAGTGGTCCTGGAACCAAACCAAGGGCCCATTGTAAACTCACCTAGTGAAGGGAAATTGGAATTATTCATTTTCATATGCAAGAATGAAATAAGTGAAGATTTGCATCCCTGCTCTTTGATCAGATCACAGAATCACTTGAAATGGAAACCATCAGCTCATTGATTTCTTAGGATCATTCATGCTAACTTTAAAGCAGTAGCAAACGAATATCTTCCTGTCTTTTTAAACTTAAGAATAGATGCAGGAAATCTCCTGACTGAAAACATGGCCTGATGTGTAGCAAGGCTGATCATGATCCAGATCTGGACCACTGTCTCTGTAGTTTACAGTTCCTTAAAGTTATTCATTTTCATAAAGTGGAGTTATGGACTCGTCATCCAAAGTGGGACCACAGTAGGGACTAGAGTTAAAGACCCCCTGCTTTCATGCTAGAGCCTCAGTCTGGCTCAGATTTCCTCTGCTTATTTTCAAGTAAAGAAAAAGAAAATCAGTTGATAGCTCTATGTCTGAAGTAATATGTAGCTCAACCCTGAGGATTCCAGTGCAGTCATTCACAGTGAGAACAGTGCTCTGGCTGTGAGAGGAAACCTGCAATACCTGCTTCTCCCAAGCAAGTTTTTATATGAAAGCAGAAGTTGGACAGTTAATAAAAATGCTGCATGTGGCTCATACTCAGGCTACGAGGCATCCATATGCATCAGATGAAGCCATCTGTTTAAAAGCTTGCAAGAAGTCACTTGCATTGCTAGCATATGGGATCACAATTCCTTCCCTTATCAGTAGGATTTGACACTTGAGGCCTAATTGGCTCCCAAGAAATGACAGAGAGCTGGGGAGATGGAAGTTGTTACTGTGTGAAGACATCCCATGGTGTTTTTATCTGTTCGTTTCTTTTTTGAAACAGAAATTCTATTGGATACAACAGGTGAGACCTCTGAAATTGGCTGGACAGTCCATCCTCTTGGTGGGGTAAGTGCTCACTATCCTTTTCTACTACAATACTTATGAAAAATTCCACAATCCTAAAGCCTGGCTACATGTTCTTCACCACCACCACCACCACCACCACCACCACCACTATTCCCATGAACCATGCTCACAAGTATGTCAGACTCTGACAGTTGAGAACCCCTGTTGCTTCCATAATAATAATAATATAATAATAATAATTTATTTATAGCCCGCCCAATCACAAGGAATCCAGGCGGGTTACAACAGTAAAAATAAAGATAATAAAATAAAATACAATAAATAAATAAAATACAATAAAATTAAAGAGAGCGAAGTGAGTACATTCACAGTTAGGCCTGATGGAAGTTGGGCCTCTCTTTTTCACTCCCTCCCAGGTCTGATGATGATGTCATGGAGGGAGGGCTCTTCTTCTTGAGGCAAGGATTTTATTTTAATTAATTTTAATTTAATTCTTCTCATTAAATTTAAGAGAAGAATTGGTGGACAGAGTGACATAAGTCACAGTAAATGGGGAGTAGAACTAGGTAGGGAAGGCCTGCCGGAAGAGATCCGTTTTAAGAGCCTTCTTAAAGGCTGTAAGAGTAGAAATGTCACGGATCTCCTTCGGCAGGTCATTCCATAGCTTCGGAGCTGCGATGGAAAAGGCCCTCTGGGTGACTGAACTTAGCCTAGATTTTATTGGCTGAAGTAGATTCTTCCCCGAGGACCTTAGAGGGCGGGACGGACAGTATGGAAGTAGGCGATCTCTTAAGTATTCTGGACCCAAGCCATGTAGGGCTTTGAAGGTAATCACCAACACCTTGTACCTTGCCCGGAAACTAATTGGCAGCCAGTGAAGGGATTTCAAAACTGGTGTTATGTGATCGGTACGACGAGTACCTGTAATTAACCCGGCTGCCATATTTTGTACAAATTGAAGTTTCTGAACTTGGGACAAGGGTAGCCCCATGTACAGCGCATTACAGAAGTCCAATCGAGAGGTGACCAGCGCATGTACAACTGTTTCAAGGTCTCCCTGCTCCAGGAAGGGGCGCAGCTGGCGTATCAGCCGAAGCTGATAACAAGTGCTCCTGACTGTCGCATCTACCTGAGCTGTCAGGTGAAGCGATGAGTCAAGGAGCACCCCTAAGCTGCAGACAGAGTCTTTCAGGGGAAGTGTGACCCCATCCAGAACTGGCTGACATAATTCCATACCTGGGCTTGGGTTTCCTATAACAAGTACCTCCGTCTTACCTGGATTCAGCTTGAGTCGGTTTTCCCTCATCCAGTCCATTACTGCCCCAAGACAGGCATTCAGAGGAGAGATGCCATCCTTAGTCACTGCATCAGTCTGAGACATAGAGAAATATATTTGGGTGTCATCAGCGTACTGATAACATCCTGCCCCATGTCTCCGGATGATTTTTCCCAGCGGCTTCATGTAAATGTTAAACAGCATAGGAGACAATATTGCGCCCTGGGGTACACCAAATTTTATCTCTCTTTTAGAAGAGCAACTGTCTCCTAGCGCCACCATCTGGAATCTGCCCAAGAGGTAGGACCGGAACCACTGTAGAACAGTGCCTCCAATACCTAACTCTCTCAGGCGTTCCAGAAGGATACCATGGTCGATGAGTTGAGATTTCAGCCAACGCTTCTCTAGTCGTTGTCCAACCCGCTTCATTTGTTTAAGCTCTTCAGTGTACCAAGGGTTACGGTTTTTACTGGGTTGGAAAGGAGGCTTGGGAGCGATCATGTCTATAGCTCTGGTGATGTTGTTATTCCATAAATTAACCAGAACTTCAACAGAGTCACTGGCACTGCCAACCATAGAACCCCCTAGGGCTTCTTGGAACCTAATGGGTTCCATCAGCCTTCGAGGGCGGACCATTTTAATTGGTCCTCCACCCCTAGAGGGAGGAATAGTAGTCTCCAGACCAACCTTAACCAGGAAATGATCCGTCCATGATAATGCGGAGATACTAGTTATTTCTGCCCATGGATATGCCTGTTCGGTACAGAAGACCACATCAAGAGTATGACCTGCAGAATGCGTGGGCTCAGAGACTATCTGGGAGAGGCCCATGTTTGTCATGAAACC